>NC_138660.1:68497080-68844580 GCF_964273445.1 Streptopelia decaocto | reverse complement strand
CCGACACCCTAACCCTAACCCTAACCCGACACCCTAACCCGACACCCTAACCCGACACCCTAACCCGACACCCTAACCCTAACCCGACACCCTAACCCTAACCCGACACCCTAACCCGACACCCTAACCCGACACCCTAACCCGACACCCTAACCCGACACCCTAACCCGACACCCTAACCCGACACCCTAACCCTAACCCTAACCCGACACCCTAACCCGACACCCTAACCCGACACCCTAACCCGACACCCTAACCCTAACCCGACACCCTAACCCGACACCCTAACCCGACACCCTAACCCGACACCCTAACCCGACACCCTAACCCGACACCCTAACCCGACACCCTAACCCGACACCCTAACCCGACACCCTAACCCGACACCCTAACCCGACACCCTAACCCGACACCCTAACCCGACACCCTAACCCGACACCCTAACCCGACACCCTAACCCGACACCCTAACCCGACACCCTAACCCGACACCCTAACCCTAACCCTAACCCTAACCCGACACCCTAACCCTAACCCTAACCCGACACCCTAACCCGACACCCTAACCCGACACCCTAACCCGACACCCTAACCCTAACCCGACACCCTAACCCTAACCCGACACCCTAACCCGACACCCTAACCCGACACCCTAACCCGACACCCTAACCCGACACCCTAACCCGACACCCGACACCCTAACTGTAAACATCAATGTCATTGTAATTTGACACTGTCATGATAAGTTGAGTGTCTAAGCTGACACTGTTATCTGTCATCAGAGGTGTGGAGTTATGGCCTATCCTGAAATTGTTGTTGTACATTGACTCTGTAATGCTGTGAGTACTGTGTAGTGATTAGTGTGTGGTGTTAATATCAATATATGTGGCTATTGTTGTTTTGTGGGGAAATGAATGCATAGTATGTGTTTTAAGTGTGCTTGTTCTGTATGTTTTATCTGTCTTGCTGTTCGTGTGTCAGTTTCAGTTTTTGTCACTGTGTGTTATTGTATGTGTAGTGTAAGGTGTGAGGTGTAAGTGTTATTGTAGTTGTGTGTTTAAGGTTGTGATGTTAGTTGATATGGTTTTTGTAAGTGCTTGTGGTGAATGGTATTGCTCTTGTGGGTGATTATTCATGAGTGTTATGTGTAGGTGATTGGGTTGTGGTGTATGTCTTAAATGTGTTGTTTTGCCCTTTGACCCTAATTTGCATATGTGATGTCTTGTGGTGCATTTGTGTTTATGTATTTTATTGTTGTTTTTTTGTTGTGGTTATTGAGGTGTTGTGGTCTGTGTTTTAGATCAGGTGCAGGAAAAAAAAATTTTGCCTAATTTGCATATTTAATGAGCTCATTTGCATAATTAGTGTTTTATTTGCATGGGCAGGGGAGTAGTCCCTAATTAATGTTGTAGTTTGTTGTGTTGATTAATTAGGGAGTACTCCCCTGCCCATGCAAATGTTTTTTTGTGGGGGCCCGTATGGTGTATGTATATTGTGTATAAAAAGAATAAAAATAATAAGTCTGGTGCAGCAGTAGGGCTTTGGATGCTCAAGGGGAGTACTTGATTTCTTTATTCTTTTTTTTTTTTTCCTCCCCTTGAGCATCCAAAGCCCTACTGCTGCATGTGAAAAAAAAACAATAACTTTTGGTTAGTTTTAATAAAACCCAACTACCTGCCATCCAAAACAAACTCTACCATAACAGCACACTCAACCACATTCAACATGAACCGTCACTCCACTCAAATTCCAGGACACACACACAACACAAAGTCCAGCATGCACACAAGACAGAGACAGAGACAGAGACAAAGTCCAGCATGCACACAAGACAGAGACAGAGACAAAGTCCAGCACACACACACACAGCAGACAGAGACAAAGTGCAGCACACACACCAGACAGAGACAAAGTCCAGCACACACACACACGAGACAGAGACAAAGTCCAGCATTCAAACAGAACACAAAGTCCACCATGCACACAACACAGAGACACAGACAAAGTCCAGCACACACACAAGACACAGACAAAGTCCAGCACACACACAAGACACAGACAAAGTCCAGCACACACACAAGACACAGACAAAGTCCAGCACACACACAAGACACAGACAAAGTCCAGCACACACACAAGACACAGACAAAGTCCAGCACACACACAAGACACAGACAAAGTCCAGCACACACTCACCTGCACGATCCGCACGCTCTCAAACTTGGGTACATGCACCAAACATCCAGCTGTCACTCCACTCAAACCGAAAAAAAGACGCCGGACAACAAAAAGCTATGTCTGCTTTATTAGCTTTGTGGTGGCCCTTAGGTAGGACCTACCTCTTCAAACCAAACATTACAACATCTTAACCAACTATTTATTTAATCTAAGCCAACAGATTACAAACATACTTACTTTACACTGTTCCATGGTCACAGTTTCCATAACCTGGAAAACTCCTCCTTATTACAGCTTTTAAACATAATGTATCACAATGCATAAGGCAACAGAGAACGCAATCACTTCAGGTGCATGGCCATTACAGCGTTTCTCGCCCGAGGGCAAACCTTAAACAGACTCTCAGTTCCCGCGTGCGTTTCACCGCGCGGCGGAACCGACTCCTCACCCTTACGGCCCTTTTAGGTCATTTCATGGTAAGTGACGGCCCAAATATCAAACACACACCTTTACTACATATTGGAGGTATTACAATGATTACACATTTGAGGTATTACAATTATAACAACACAGAAAATCCAACTCATCTTTCTCACATCCCATTACAGAGGATAACATGCTCCTATCACAACCCTGTCCCTGTCCTCAGCCATTTACTCACCCTGCTCCTGGGCCAATCAAAAGCACCTTCCTGGGACCTTTCCCTATGCGGGCCTCCTGACGAGGACCGACCGCGGCCACGATCCAGAACGGGCATCGCCAGAAAGGCTGTTCCTGGGAGCCTCGATGATAACCCTGCCTCTGAAACCACCATCCCAGACTGACCTGAATCTGAACATTGTCAGGTAACGTGACTACACCGAGCAGTGTGGACCTAGGATAGAACAGGCTCCTGAGGGCGGTGGACAGACACATGAGTAGGGAATCCCCTGGCTGGGGTTTTTGTAATCTATTTTATTTTTTCTTTTTTTTTTTCCTTTTCAGGTAAATTAAAAAAACCTACAACCCAAAAACACAGTCATACCATATCACACAGCCAAACCGCACCACTCACTCAGACACCTAACCCACCACGTGCTCTCCCGGCAACCATTCTCCTGGCTCGTGCCCTCACCCTGCATCTGCATCGCCCCTCGGGAACACCGTTCCCGGGAGCCTCTAAACGCTCCCTGCCTGCCAAAACCCCGGCCCGACGGGCGCCCACGTCCGAACCTTGGCGACAAACGTCGCCTCACAGAGCGGCCGGGACCGGGGAAAAAAAAACCCAGCCGGGGGAAAAAAAAAAAATCCCCCAGCTGGGGTTTTTTTATTCTATTTTAAATTGAGCTGAAAGGGAAAAACCATTAACCTGCAAAGAAACAAATACAGGACCAAAACACAATCATTCCAACTCACACAGCTAACCACACTGCTCCTACGCCTACCAACACCACCACACGCTCACACCACAGCCATTCTCTGCCATTCTCCCCGTGCACCGTGACCCCTTCTCCCCGTGGCCCCTCGGGAACGCCGTTCCCAGGAGCCTCGAAAATGACCCTGCCTGCCAAAACCCCGGCCCGACGGGCGCCCGCGTCCGAACCTTGGCGACGAACGTCGCCTCACGGAGCGGCCGGGACCGGGGAAAAAAAAACCCAGCCAGGGGAAAAAAAAAAAAATCCCCCAGCTGGGGTTTTTTTATTCTATTTTAAAGTTTAAATTGAGCTGAAATGAAAAAAACATTAACCTGCAATGACAAAAACCCACAACCCCAAAACACAATCGTACCAGATCACACAGCCAAACCGCACCACTCACTCAGACACCTAACCCACCACGTGCTCTCCCAGCAGCCATTCTCCCGGCTCGTGCCCTCACCCTGCATCTGCGTCGCCCCTCGGGAACACCGTTCCCGGGAGCCTCTAAACGCTCCCTGCCTGCCAAAACCCCGGCCCGACAGGCGCCCACGTCCAAACCTTGGCGACGAACGTCGCCTCACAGAGCGGCCGGGACCGGGGAAAAAAAAACCCAGCCGGGGGAAAAAAAAAAAATCCCCCAGCTGGGGTTTTTTTATTCTATTTTAAAGTTTAAATTGAGCTGAAAGGGAAAAACCATTAACCTGCCAGAACAAATAACTACAACCCCAAAACACAATATTACCACATCACACAACATTAACACACCACTCATTCACCTACCGACACCACCGCACACATTCTCTGCCCTTCTCCCCCTGGGCCTTCACCCCGTCTCCGCGTCACCCCTCGGAAACGCCGTTCCTGGCGCCCTCAAACTCACCCCACCCAGCTAAACCCCGGTCCCATCCGGACACGAGTCCGTATATTGGGGATTAATGTCGCCTCGTGGAGCCACCGGGACCAGGGGAAAAAACCTGGACGGGGGGGGTAAAACCCTCCAGCTGGGGCTTTTTCTATTCTTTACCTATGGAATTTACCTGAAAAGGAAAAAAATTTGAACGTCCAAGGAAAAAAAAACGTAAAACCCCAAGCTACATTCACTCGAGGTTTCACGCTATCCCAACATGCTGCACGTCATCTACCGCACCGACCCTTTTAAGTACCTGCCTCGACCTAATTGTCAGGAAAGGAAAACAGTTTGCACTTAATTCCCTTGCCATCCTTCATATAGTTCTTGACCACGGTGACCTATTCTTCCACGGCTTCCCGATCATGACGTCGTGGAATGTGATGGTGAGGGACGCTATTGCTTGCTAAGTGGACAAAATATGCCGAACAAAATCAGCTGGAACTTCATTCAGATTGATTTCTACATGGACGGGAGATGCCAAAGGCTACAGGGAGGCCTTTCCGTTGAGTCGTGAGGTTCGAATGGACCCCCTTGCTTTCTAAACTCCTCCAAGAGGGGAGTCTAGGTGCGGCTGGATCCGAACTTAGCCCCACGCCGGATCTACGGTTTGGCTCCCGGACTCACAGGGGACAGGGGAAACACCTAAGATATTATATTTACATACAGCCAAAGGATTGTACGTGTACACCTCATTCCTTATATCACTCAGCCTGAACTTCAAAATTGCATCGCTCTACACCTCAACGTCCCTACCTCCCTTCCGGGGGCGTGGGGACAGGTGGGTTGGGGTCTAAATCCTTGATCTATTGGGGCAAACTCTCAGGCAAAAACCGTGTAAATAACTAACCAAACAGAACAGTACGGCGGGAAGGCTGACTGGAGCTGCTGCTTCTGCTTAAATCCCAGCCAAGCATAGAATTCCCTAGGTATTGATACCCTTACAAACTATTCACCCACCCCTCTACACTGTGATTCGGGCCAATAGCAATAGCTGAGTCTGTGGTCTTCTTGCTTCTCGGTGGATCCTTTGCGCTGACCTCGGACCGGACTTGGCTCCGCACAGCTGTAGATTTTGTTTATGGTCCGTAGGAGCTTCCTTCCAGCCTTGACTGTGGCGTTTTCACTGAAAGAAGCCTATTTCTTCAAAAAGGTGTAAAGCGGGCCTTATCTCACGAGTGTTGATCAGAGTCTGTAGCTGCTTTGGTTACCATGAAAAAAGGCTATAACTGCGGGTTACATAGCCTAACAAAATGCCTTTTTATAAGTAAGTGACCCAATTTGACAATGTGATCACCTGCAAAGGAAAGAAAAAAAAAAGATGTCATTAAAACACGCTTCATCACTGAAAAAACAGCACACTACAGAAAACACTAGTGAACAATGTTCTTAGTAACAACTGCAAAACACCACTGAAAGGACTATCGACTCCCCTGCCCACAGCTACTCCATCCCACATGACTGCACAACCTCTGCCTACGCAATTTAACACGTCAGCAGATTAACTGGGGACTCCCAGACCTCCGCCCACCCGCCCCAGACTCCACGTGTCCGGGCAGAGCAGCTCCAGCCAAACGCGCACGTGCGCAGACAGACGCTCCACAGCATGTTATGGACCACACGATGGCAACGGCACCGACAACTCCCAACGATGAGAACGACTCCAAACCAGACACACATTGATCAAAATAACCTGCGGGGAGGCACTGGTGCGGCAAGGAGCCTCCACTGCGACCCCAGAAAACAAAGGAGCTGAAAGTCAGGGCCCCTTATGACACGGCGGCGCTGGCGCAAACACACACAGAGACGGCGGCGCTGGCGCAAACACACACAGAGACGGCGGCGCTGGCGCAAACACACACAGAGACGGCGGCGCTGGCGCAAACACACACAGAGACGGCAGAACAGCTTAAAAACTTCAAGATGCTGGGAAGAAGTGCCAGTCCCTGAGACTGGATGGGTAGAGAGCAGAGCTGCCGACGCAGCCCTCAACAACACCAACTGACCAGAAACATCCAAAACACAATGACCTGCCACGCTTTCAGCTGCTGATATGGGAAAACCAGCACCCAATTGGCGCTACGCCAATCAGCACCAGCATTCCAGATCCCGGGACGGCACCCGAGACGCCTTTCGTGTCCCTCGAACGCAACGAGACCCCAGGATCGTCTGACAGGCGCAAGGCAGGCTTCCCGAACTACACCACAACGCAGACACAGGCTGGAGCTGCCCTGCCCGGCACACGCTGGCGTCGCACTGGAAAGGTCCCCGGGCCCTTCACCTGCCCAACGGGGACTGTTCCTGGATGGCCCTTGCCCCGAACAGAACTTTACCCCCCTCCCTGCGCTTCCCAGCCCCTTCCCAGCCGCCCAGCCTCCACTTAGCTTTCAGAGGGCCAAGAGACCGAATCCATCTTCAACGGATGAAAACGCCACGTGCGCTGACGGGGATATTCCAGCATCGCCAGGTTCCTCCCGAACATCTACAGCAACACGAGAAAACACAACCTCACTAAGCAGAGAGAGCACACAGTATAAAGGCACAAGGCACATCTTCCCACTGACAACACGCAATGACCCACCTGCTTACAGCGCACGGCTCGCCTCCTGCGTCGCCCCTTCTGTGCCAGGTTGTCTCTCCGCACCTGAAATCAAGGTATTCAACAAGTCACCCAGATGATCATCAACACCTTGACCGTCCCACAGGTCTGCTTTCTGTTTAGGAATCCCACCAGAAGCTCTAATTGAGTCTCTAAAACACTGCGGAAGGGACAGTCCGCTCCCCTGCCCACAGCTACTCCATCCCAGATGACTGCACCACCTTGGCCTGCGCAGTTTAACACGTCCACAGATCAACCGTGCACCCCTAGAGCTCCGTCCACCCACCCCTGACTCCACGCCTCCGGGCAGAGCAGCTCCAGCCAAAGGTGCACGTGCGCACACAGACACACCTCAGAACATGATCGACAACACATCAACAGCTCCAAAAACGCTCTATAACAAGAACGACTCCAAACCAGAGACTGCATCGATCAAAAGAACCTGCAGGGAGGCAGCGGTGAGGCGAGGAGCCTCTACTGCAACCCCAGAAAAAATAAGAGCCGAACATCACGGCCTCTTATGAGACGGCGGCGCTGGCGCAAACACACAGAGACGGCGGCAAGACTAAGAACTTCTTCCCAGCATCTTGAAGTGCCAGTCCCTTAGACTGGATGGGTAGAGAGCAGAGCTGCTGATGATGCAGCCCAGAACAACACCATAAATCACAACTGACCGGAAACATCCACAATGCAAACACCATCCACACTTTTGGCTGATGACACAAGAATCCAGGACCCAATTGGCACCAAGCCAATTGGCACTGGCATCCAGATCCCGGGATGGCACCCGAGATGCACGTTGTGCCCCTTGAGCACAACGAGACCCCAGGATCGTCTGACAGGCACAAGGCAGGCTTCCCGAACTACACAACGCAGACACAGGCTGGAGCTGCCCTGCCCGGCACACGCTGGCGTCGCTCTGTAAAGTTCCCTGGTCCCTTAACCTGCCCAAAGGGGACTGCTCCTGGACGGCCCTTTCCCTTACCAGAACTTTACCCCCATCCCTGTGATTCCCAGCCCCTTCCCAGCACCCATGCCTCCACTTAGCTTTCAGAGGGCCAAGAGACCGAATCCATCTTCAACGGATGAAAACGCCACGTGTGCTAACGGGGATCTTCCTGCATCGCCAGGTTCCACTTCAATGTCTACAGGAACCCCTAGGAAACAGAGAAACGACCAAGCTCAGCGAGAGCCACACAGCACAGCTTCCCTCTGGTGCCATGCAACAACCCACCTGCTTACGGCACACGGCTCGCCTCCTCCGTCGCTCTTCCGGGCCAAGTTGTCCCTCTGCACCTGAAATCAAGGTATTCAACAAGTCACCCAGATGATCATCAACAGCTTGACCGTCCCACAGGTCTGCTTTCTGTTTAGGAATCCCACCAGAAGCTCTAATTGAGTCTCCAAAACACTGCGGAAGGGACAGTCCGCTCCCCTGCCCACAGCTACTCCATCCCAGATGACTGCACCACCTTGGCCTGCGCAGTTTAACACGTCCACAGATCAACCGTGCACCCCTAGAGCTCCGTCCACCCACCCCTGACTCCACGCCTCCGGGCAGAGCAGCTCCAGCCAAAGGTGCACGTGCGCACACAGACACACCTCAGAACATGATCGACAACACATCAACAGCACCAAAAACGCTCTATAACAAGAACGACTCCAAACCAGAGACTGCATCAATCAAAAGAACCTGCAGGGAGGCAGCGGTGAGGCGAGGAGCCTCTACTGCAACCCCAGAAAAAAATAAGAGCCGAACATCACGGCCTCTTATGAGACGGCGGCGCTGGCGCAAACACACAGAGACGGCGGCAAGACTAAGAACTTCTTCCCAGCATCTTGAAGTGCCAGTCCCTTAGACTGGATGGGTAGAGAGCAGAGCTGCTGCTGATGCAGCCCAGAACAACACCATAAATCACAACTGACCGGAAACATCCACAATGCAAACACCATCCACACTTTTGGCTGATGACACAAGAATCCAGGACCCAATTGGCACCAAGCCAATTGGCACTGGCATCCAGATCCCGGGATGGCACCCGAGATGCACGTTGTGCCCCTTGAGCACAACGAGACCCCAGGATCGTCTGACAGGCGCAAGGCAGGCTTCCCGAACTACACAACGCAGACACAGGCTGGAGCTGCCCTGCCCGGCATACGCTGGCGTCGCACTGTGAAATTCCCTGGTCCCTTAACCTGCCCAAAGGGGACTGTTCCTGGACGGCCCTTTCCCTTACCAGAACTTTACCCCCATCCCTGCAGTTCCCAGCCCGTTCCCAGCCCCCGTGCCTCCACTTAGCTTTCAGAGGGCCAAGAGACCGAATCCATCTTCAACGGATGAAAACGCCACGTGCGCTGACTGGGATCTTCCAGCATCGCTGGGTTCCTCTTCAGCGTCTGCAGGAACCCCTAGGAAACAAAGAAACAACCAAGCTCAGCGAGAGCCACACGGCACAGCTTCCCTCTGGCGCCACACACCGACCCACCTGCTTATGGCGCGCGGCTCGCCTCCTCCGTCGCTCTTCCGGGCCAAGTCGTCCCTCTGCACCTGAAATCAAGGTATTCAACAAGTCACCCAGATGATCATCAACAGCTTGACCGTCCCACAGGTCTGCTTTCTGTTTAGGAATCCCACCAGAAGCTCTAATTGAGTCTCTAAAACACTGCAGAAGGGACAGTCCGCTCCCCTGCCCACAGCTACTCCATCCCAGATGACTGCACCACCTTGGCCTGCGCAGTTTAACACGTCCACAGATCAACCGTGCACCCCTAGAGCTCCGTCCACCCACCCCTGACTCCACGCCTCCTGGCAGAGCAGCTCCCAGCCAAAGGCGCACGTGCGCAGACAGGCACCTCAGAACGTTATAGACAACACATCAACAGCGCCAAAAACGCTCTATAACAACAACGACTCCAAACCAGACTGCATCAATCAAAAGAACCTGCAGGGAGGCAGCGGTGAGGCGAGGAGTCTCTACTGCAACCCCAGAAAAAAATAAGAGCCGAACATCACGGCCCCTTATGAGACGGCGGCGCTGGCGCAAACACACAGAGACGGCGGCGCTGGCGCAAACACACGAGGCTGCTGCAAGACTAAGAACTTCTTCCCAGCATCTTGAAGTGCCAGTCCCTTAGACTGGATGGGTAGAGAGCAGAGCTGCTGCTGATGCAGCCCAGAACAACACCATAAATCACAACTGACCGGAAACATCCGAAATGCAAACACCATCCACACTTTTGGCTGATGACACAAGAATCCAGAACCCAATTGGCACCAAGCCAATTGGCACTGGCATCCAGATCCCGGGATGGCACCCGAGATGCACGTTGTGCCCCTTGAGCACAACGAGACCCCAGGATCGTCTGACAGGCACAAGGCAGGCTTCCCGAACTACACAACGCAGACACAGGCTGGAGCTGCCCTGCCCGGCACACGCTGGTGTCGCACTGTGAAATTCCCTGGTCCCTTAACCTGCCCAAAGGGGACTGTTCCTGGACGGCCCTTTCCCTTACCAGAACTTTACCCCCATCCCTGCAGTTCCCAGCCCGTTCCCAGCCTCCACTTAGCTTTCAGAGGGCCAAGAGACCGAATCCATCTTCAACGGATGAAAACGCCACGTGCGCTGACTGGGATCTTCCAGCATCACCGGGTTCCTCTTCAGCGTCTGCAGGAACACCTAGGAAACAGAGAAACAACCAAGCTCAGCGAGAGCCACACGGCACAGCTTCCCTCTGGCGCCACGCACCGACCCACCTGCTTATGGCGCGCGGCTCGCCTCCTGCGTCGCTCTTCCGGGCCAAGTCGTCCCTCTGCACCTGAAATCAAGGTATTCAACAAGTCACCCAGATGATCATCAACAGCTTGACCGTCCCACAGGTCTGCTTTCTGTTTAGGAATCCCACCAGAAGCTCTAATTGAGTCTCTAAAACACTGCGGAAGGGACAGTCCGCTCCCCTGCCCACAGCTACTCCATCCCAGATGACTGCACCACCTTGGCCTGCGCAGTTTAACACGTCCACAGATCAACCGTGCACCCCTAGAGCTCCGTCCACCCACCCCTGACTCCACGCCTCCGGGCAGAGCAGCTCCCAGCCAAAGGCGCACGTGCGCAGACAGACACCTCAGAACGTTATAGACAACACATCAACAGCACCAAAAACGCTCTATAACAACAACGACTCCAAACCAGACTGCATCGATGAGAAGAACCTGCAGGGAGGCAGCGGTGAGGCGAGGAGTCTCTACTGCAACCCCAGAAAAAAATAAGAGCCGAACGGCACGGCCACTTAGGAGACGGCGGCGCTGGCGCAAACACACAGAGACGGCGCAAATACAAGAAGCTGCTGCAAGACTTAAAACCTTCAAGATGCTGGGAAGAAGTGCCAGTCCCTTAGACTGGATGGGTAGAGAGCAGAGCTGCTGTTACAGCCAGAACTACACCGTAAAACACAACTGACCGAAAATGTTCAAGATGCAAGAACCGTGCACCCTTTCGGCTGCCGATACAAGAAAACCGGCAGCCGATTGGTGCTACGCCGATCGGCACCGGCTTTCCAGACCCCGGGATGGCGCTTGAAATGACTTTCGTGCCCCTGGAGCGCAATGATACCCCAGGATCGTCTGACAGGCGCGAGGCGAGCTTCCCAAACTACGCGACAACAGACACAGACTGGAGCTGCCCTGCCCGGCACACGCTGGCATGGCACCGTAAAGTTCCCTGACCCCATTTATCTGCCCAAAGGGGACTGCTCCTGTGCTGCCCTTTTCTGCCTGAGAACTTTAAACCCTCCCTGCAATTCCCAGCCCCTTCCCAGCCCTCGTGCCTCCACTTAACTTTTAGAGGGCCAAGGGACCGAATCCATCTTCAGAGGAAAACGCGACGTGGGCTAACGGAGATCGTCCTGCAGTTGTCGCTTTCTCCATCGTCACTTACAATAAGGAAAGCAAGGACATGTGTACGATTAGGCACCCAAATATTTGTCGGTAGTAGCCTATGAGTCATTGCTTACCTTGGCTGAGCTCAGGGAGGTACATTTGAATGATCTACCAGAGGCTGCTGCACGCTGCAAAGGTTCTAGAGACAAGACACTCTTCTAGGAGAGGAGATTATATTAACAGCGATTAATACAGCAATACAAACCAAAACACAACACTCCATCTTCATCATAGCCAGGAACTACTGGAAAATGCAAAGCACCTGGAACTGAATCAACAAATGAAACATAATGACAAACAACCTTTCTACTACAGCTGCTACTAAACCTTAGCTGCGCCCGAAGCTCTTACCTCAAAGGCACACCTCCGCTGCTCCTAAGACGTCTGCCCACGTAGCTTCACCAGCTCAAAAGCTGCCGACTGCCAAAGGAGCGACAGAGAACCAGCACCAAAGCGGTCCCGGAGCAGAATGATCTCCCTAGCCGGGGACTGGGGCTTACATACCCTGAGCCCCGCCCACCCCTTCCCACTATCCCCTGGGAAAGGGGAGGGATCAATCACCCCAGGCCCCACCCACCACTCATCAAATTACCTGGAATCTCATTTGAAGTGACAGCACCTGCACTTCATTACTGCTATTGCAGCTACAATGAGACTCAGTATGGATGTCAACTAAGATTTTCTAGGGAGCAGATAAAAAATGAGATACTATAACCAACGCTCCATCTTCATCATAGTCAGGAATTACTGGAAAAGGGAAAGCAGCTGGAACTGAATCAACAAATGAAACATAATGACAAACAACCTTTCTACTACAGCTGCTACTAAACCTTAGCTGCACCCGAAGCTCTTACCTCAAAGGCACACCTCCGCTGCTCCTAAGACATCTGCCCACGTAGCTTCACCAGCTCAAAAGCTGCCGACTTCCAAAGGAGCAACAGAGAACCAGCACCGAAGCAGTCCCAGAGCAGAATGAGCTCCCTAGCCGGGGACTGGGGCTTAAATACCCTGAGCCCCGCCCACCCCTTCCCACTATCCCCTGGGAAAGGGGAGGGATCAATCACCCCAGGCCCCGCCCACCACTCTTATCAAATTACCTGGAATCTCACCTAAAGTGACAGCACCTGCACTTCATTACTGCTATTGCAACTACAATGAGACTGAATACAGATTTCAACTTAGATTTTTCTAGGGAGTAGATAGAAAATCAGATATAATAGTAAAATTGTGTATTGAAATTTCCTATAAAAGGGGTCAAAGGTCGCTGTCAAATGTCAGAGGTCAGCACTGAAGGGTTAGAAGTCAAGAGGCATATGTCAAGGATCAAAAGTCAAGGGTCATACCTCAAATATCACATGCACATGGTCAGGGAATCACACTCAAAATGCAGGGGTCAAAAGCCTAGTATCAGAGATTCACTGTCTAAAGTGGAAGGACATGAGAGCAAAGGGCCCCAAGAGTCAAAGGTCACCAGAGGTCAAAAGGTCACCAGAGGTCAAAAAGGTCACTCGAGGTCAAAAGGTCACTCGAGGTCAAAAGGTCACCAGAGGTCAAAAGATCACTCGAGGTCAAAAGGTCACCAGAAGTCAAAAGGTCACTCGAGGTCAAAGGGTCAGCAGAGGTCAAATGGTCACCAGAGGTCAAAAGGTCAGCATAGGTCAACAGGTCACCAGAGGTCAAAGGTCACCAAAGGTCAAAGGGTCACTCGAGGTCAAAAGGTCACCAAAGGTCAAACGGTCACTCGAGGTCAAAAGGTCACTCGAGGTCAAAGGTCACCGAAGGTCAAAGGGTCACCAGAGGTCAAAGGTCACTCGAGGACAAAAGGTCAGCAGATGTCAAAAGGTCACCAGAGGTCAAAGGTCACCAAAGGTCAAAAAGTCACCCGAGGTCAAAAGGTCACCAGAGGTCAAAAGGTCACTCGAGGTCAAAGGTCAGAGCAGCCCCACCCCCCCCCCCCCCTTGACTCCCAAAGACCGGGGTCCCCATGACATCCTTAGTGTGTCCCCTATCCACTATACACCACCACCCCCCCCCCCCCCCCCCCCCCCACTTCGCTTTCAACACCAGGGATGGGGCTGTGTCCCCAAACAGCATCCTGGCCCTGTCCCCCAGAGAGCAGCGACAGCAGTAAAATCCATCACTGTAATGGAATGGGGGGGTGGGCAAGGGGTGAGCCCCCTGCGAGGGTGAAAAAATCATGGACTCCACAGGATCCCATATGAATTCAAGCGAAGCCATTTATTACAGAAATAAGCCTCCTTATATATGCGGTTATTTCTTGATCACGCGTCCACGCTCCGACCGTGCGTTAGCTGATTGGATATCGTCTATGTTCAACAGCTGTCCACGTGCCTGAGTCTCGCTGTTGATAGGTCTATGGATTTACGTTGTGTTTTCGGCTTTCCGAGGTGGCCTTGAAATTCCTGGGGGGCCTGGCTAGTTCAGTAACAAATCTCCATCTCATAGAAACCCATCCACACATTGACTTCAAAAAAAATCCCTCAAATCTCTCATAACTCCCCTTTTGGTTCTTGAACCGGCCAGGCCTTGTTTACAACGCCCTGATTCATCTTTGTCATAGTAGAATTAGGGTTTTGACAAACGGTTTAATATCATTATTTACAATTATATGTAATGCAGTTGTGCTGCAGCATACAACATATGATTAATAAGTACGGCTTATTTCAAACTAAAACAGCATGTTAAAAGTTTGTCTATCTTATAAGATCAAACAGCTACCCACCTATTTCCAAAGTACTATGAGAGAATGTGTCATATTAACTTGTCTGATCCTTCGGAAACTATTCAAATTCTTCACAACTGTGACCTAGTGTTAAAAGGAAAAGACCTACGGGGAATAGGGTGGCGGGGGAAACGCAGCATCTGCGGAAGAAAAAGTAATAGTGAAAAGTATTCTGTGGCTGGCTGCACGAACAGGAAGATTTTTGGAAAAAGGCGCGGTGGGGCGTCTTTTACTATTGGCCCGGCGGAAGGGGTGTGTCCGATCGACGGATGGATTTTTTTTCTCCCGGTACATGGGAGGAGATCGGGACTGAACTGTGGGAAACGGTCACCAGGGGGAGACGCGAGGCTCGCGCCCTCGCCGGACCCTGGCGGGGGGAGGTCAGTCGGCCGATGGAGGATGTCTCGGGGGAGCCGGAAGCGTGTGCCATCCCCTCGGAGCCACCTGCCATGGGCTGCCCCTGCTCTGAGAACTCTGAAAAATTGATACCCCTGGTGTGTCCCGTATCTCATTTGCAGTTCTGGAGCGGAGAGCAAATTATACCCTCTGCACCCTTTGAGCCGTTGCCTGCCTATGAAGATGAACGGCAGCGACCGGCAAGTTTTGATGAGCCGGGACGAGTTAATCCAGCTGACGTGCCTTTGCCGGAGAACCTGATGGAGCGCCGCAGAATCGCCCTGACTTCTGGGAGGAGATCCGTGTGCAGACCCTGAGTGACTTACTGAAACGGCAGGAGAGCCAGATGCAGGAAGTTTTAAAAGCTAAGAAACCATTAGATGGCAGTAATGGCAAAACTGCGTGGTTTATAGCATATAAAAAGGCATCATATGCAATTAGGGACGGGTTAGAGGCAATTGGCAGGAATGTGAAAAACGGGGAAAACGGGAACGGGAGGGGCAGAATTGGACCCCGCTCCTGAGGAGCTCCATATTAAAAAGGAGCAAATACAAAAATGGGCTAGGCATTGTGCAGAGGATGGATGTGGTCTGTGCTTCTGTAAGAGAGGTGGATGACTATTTGAGAGTGCGATATGGAAAAGGGCTGGAGACTGAGTCAGCAGATCGATTTACAAATATGCGTCGACTTACTGATCTGCAGGGAAAGACAAGGAAATTGTATAGGAATGATAGCAATGATAATTTGGGGGCTGCCCCATGCGTCAGGGTAGAGATACTCCTCGAGATGACTCTCGTAATGCGGGGCGACGCTGACAACGGGTAGTCAGGGATGCGACCGTTGAAGGGATTATGTTACCTGGCGGTATTACAGCAATGTCACTGCACATAAATAACAGAGGACAAAGGCAGTAGTCGCCCTTTGATTGGAAAATGGTTAAGCAATTGCAAACTGCAATTATGCAATATGGTATGGATAATAGGCACATGATGCAACTAATGGATTCATTTTGCAAGGGGCGAGTACTAACTCCAACCGATATTAAGGCATTGATAGAGTTCTTGCTTCCCCCGATGGGGTACTTGCTGTTATTGGACAAGTGCCAGGGGAAGGTGGAATTGGCAGTATTAGAAAACGTTCCTTTACCGGCTGATGAGCCGTTACAATTAGCTAGCGTGGACTGATTACCGGGTCGTGGCGACATGCAAATGGTGCCCCTCGGGCGGCGCTTCCTCCGAGGATTTTGTGGCGAGGGCTTGCTGTGGCAGCGGTGAAAGAATTACCAAATATAAGTAACCCTGTGCCACCCTATTCTACAATAAAGCGGGATCCTGGGGAGCCGTATATGAAGTTTATGGACCATTTAAAAGAAGCTATAGATGCTTCTCCTAACCTGACTCCAGAGGCAAAAGCTGGTGTGGGGAAAGATTTGGCCACAACGAATGCAAACACCCAATACTGACAGATATTAGCCGGCTTGGGAAAAACAGCTTCTCGGGCGCAGATGGTGGAAACTTGTATAAGGGTACCGATTATGCAAAGGGAGGTAGAAAAGGCAAAAATACGTGCTCGAGCCCACGCTGAGGCTTTGGCTGCAGCGTTTTAAGCCTGCGATGAAAGGCCGAAGCCCTTCTTGTCGCGGCCTAGTGTGTTTTACTTGCGTACGGACGGGACATCTTAAAAGAAACTGCCCTCGATACGCTTAGCAGCGTTACGAAAATGGCATAACTGCCCAATTAGTCGGGTAGCAGATTCTCTTTATGTTGTGGGAGTAGTACAAAGACTACGTAGATCACTTTCACGGCAAGATTCCAATGCCTTGTTGTTTGAAGCATTGTTAGATTTGTGGAACATGTTAGATTATAGGACAGTGCCAGTATTTATAATGCATATAAAAAGCCACTCTAACCTACCAGGTGGTCGAGTGAGGGAAACAACATTATAGACAAACTTGAGGCAGTGACAGATGTATCTCCTTTTGAATAAGCCAGACAGGCTCACATGTACTTCCATCTATCCTCAGCATCGCTCCAAAAGCAGTTTGCGCTAACCGAGGAACAAGCTCGATCTGTTGTTGCGCCTTGTCCCGATCGTGCCTGCGTAATGCCTTTGCGACAAAAAGGAGTAAATCCTCGGGGCTTGCGGCCGGGTCGGTTACAGCAAACTGATATTACTGAATTTGCACCGTTTGGCCCTCAAAATTACATTCGTGTATCTGTAGACACCTGTTCGGGACTGCTACAGGAGTCCTCAGCAAAAGCAAGAGCAGTAAAGCATTACTTAAGATCTTTTGCTGTCACGGGTGTTCCTACGCATATCGAAACAGAGAATGGTGTAGCATATCGTTCTGACACGCTTGCGACCTTCCTCGTTCGGTGAAATATACGACACCTGTTCGTAGTTCCTTAAAATACTACTGGCCGGGCAATTATTGAGCGTGCACGTGGCACCCTGAAAAATCTTTCCTCTCTTTTGAAAAAACAAGGGGGAATTGGTGTGATTCCAAAAGAGGTTGTGATAAAGGCACTGTATGTGATAAATTGGCTTAATCCTAAAAGTGAGACTGAAATGGAACCCTTTGTTATGCACCGTATAAAAAATGTCAAAGACTTTACCAAAAATGTACTTAAGGTTAGTGTGTTTAATCTGACAACGCAACAATGGGAAGGTCCAACGTCATTAATAACCTGGGGAAGGGGATATACTTGTGTTTCTACAGGTAACCATAAAAATTTGTGGATCTCAGCAAAGGGGGTGAGACCTTCGCTAGCGAACAAATAAGAAACCTATTACAATGATGACAACCCTTAACCTCAAAGGTGTTACCGCTTTTAGCGACGGATGTAGCCGATGTTGAGAATACCGCTTGTCCCGTCCCGACAGATGGAATGAGGAATGAGCTGACTCTGAACGCGACACGCACCCCTGTTACCAATCAGGACGCATAACCACGGGCGTAGTTATATGCAGTGCTTTATTTCAGCGCTGGGAAACCAGGGGTGCGCACCCAAAGCTGGCTTCGCTGGTCAGTTTAAGTTACACAGTATTTATACAGTCCATTCACATACATATTCATATATTCATTAAGATACGTAACGGTTACTCAATATTGATTACAACATTGATTGCTACATCTTGGAACTATTTTGATCATGTGCAGTGTCCTCACTCTATACGTATTTAGGCTAAGATAAAAGCTAGGTTGTTAAGATAAGAGTGTACTCAAACACGATATGCTTGAACATCCTCTCAGGGACAGTTTACAAAACTGATTCATCCTTTCAGGAACATTTTGTAAAACTGGTTCGGTTACTAACACCCCGACTCGAAGGATGAGATCGGCTGTGAGTTAACTCCGGATAATTCTGCGCGGCGATGCGAAGTGAATGACAGACGATCGCTCCGGGGGTCCAATTATGAATTTACTAAAGGCGTGTGGTCATATACAAATTACAGCAATCGGTGACTTGGCAAAAGTATGTTATAATACCACAAAACTTATCAATACATTGACAGCAAAAAGCCTTCTAAAAGCAGTGGATTGGCAACAATTACTAACTGTAATGCAAAACTTAAGAAGACTTTAGCAGCAGAACTTCAACATATAAATACCATTGTAAGGAAAAGGAAAAGAGACAGAAGACGAAAACTAAGATATCAGAAAGAGAAAGGGAGAGAGACAGAGATAGAGACAGAGAGTAAGATATCACCGCTCCACAGGTACATCGGTCCCGCGACGACCTCCGGAGGGGGGGACGTGTTGAAGATTTACACGCCGCTGACCTATATCGTACGGGAGGTTGTTTTAGAAGCTGGTTCATTTACGTGCGAGAAAGGAGAAGGCGTTCGTCTCCTCCTTCTGCTCGCTCTTCCTGCTAATTTGGAAAACTCTTTGGGAAATGGCTCTGGGGTCTTCAAACTAGGGGAAAGTTCACGGTACTGACCAGAAGCGAGTTGTCTTGCCCGTCAGGGGTAGCTGTTGGTTCGTGGTCTCTTCTGGTAGTTGGTTGTCCGACAGATGGTTCATCTCTATCATGCCAATTAGGCCATGAAACCTTTCACGGCAACACTGTTAATTGTCCACATCTTCCAAGGTGTCTGCCTTCGTGGCCATAAAACTTTGGAAAAGATAACATGACGTGTCATCTATCTCTTCCTCCCAATGTAACTAAAAACACACGTTTAATGGATAACAAGGTCTTTGTTCTGCTAAGCCTGGGGGGCAGTACTTCTAGGTTGTCGCACCACTTCGTAAAATAGAGCAGCGATTAATTTTGTATTCTTAGCCATGGTCACAATTATGATTTGAAGACAGTGTGAAATACAGGATATTTTTTAAGTTCAAACAGCACATAAAATCAAATTCTTCATGATACAGCTTAATTGTAATTATATTAGCCTTAATGCTCTTAACAAGAACAGTTCCGTTTTCAATATTCCTTTTAACCAAACAGGTTATCCAACCCAGAAAACCCAACATCTTCTGTTATTTTCATGTTCTGCAAATCTTTTATCTTGTTAATATTGTATTAAATAAAATATGAGGGGGAGATGTAGTGGCAGAGGATGGCGTTGTCGCCAGCCTGGCTGAGACGTGAAGCCAGAGACAAAAGAATCAAAAGGAGCCCCATTAGAAGGTAACAATGAATGAGCAAGCACCGGACATGCGTGTGCAGAGTGCGTGGACAGTGCGTGCAGCCTATCACGTTATTGTATAGCATGTGTTACAACCAAACACATTGTTACAAGGCACGTGGAGAGAGCAGCTTTGGTATAAAGCTAACCCGATCCAACAATAAAGTGAAGTCGGTAAACATCACATTGGTGTGTCAGGTTCCATCTCTCGCAAGGAAAAGCGACAATACAGTCCAATAGTAATAGCTGAGTCTGGGGTCTTCGTGATTCTCAGAGGATCCTTTGTATTGACCTCAGACAGGTATTTGATTTATGCAGCTGTAGATATTATTTACAGTCATATTAAATATGTGGTCACCTAAAAAAAAAAAAAATTGTTAGAATACCCTGTGAAATAACAGGACACTACTGGTGTTTTACAGTTCTTACTCAAGACTGTTTTTGACTACTGTTTTCTGTAAAGGGACTGTCCACCCTCCTGCCCACGGCTACTCCATGCCAGATGATCATACAATCTTTGCCTAGGCAATTTATTATGTGAACAAATTAACGGTGGACACCTAGACCTCAATCCACCCACCCCTGACTCCACGCCTCCGGGCACAACAGCTCCGAGCCAAACGTGCACATGTGCACACCAAGGCTCCACAGAACGTCATAGACAACATGACTCCAACCACAACAAAAAAGCTAAACAACAAAAAAGACTCCAAGACCAGACACGGCATCGATCAAAAGAACCTGCAGGGAGAGTGGAACTGCAATGAGCCACCACGGCAACCCCAGAATAAAAAGGAAAAAAACTACACAGCCCCTTATGAAATGGCACCGCCGCAACGAGCCGAAAGAGCGGCTCTGGCACAAAAAGCTGGTGCAAACCCTAAAACCTTCAAGATGCTGGGAAGAAGTGCCAGTCCCTGAGACTGGATGGGTAGAGAGCAGAGCTGCCGACGCAGCCCTCAATGACACCATAAAACACCACCGACCAGAAACGTCCCAAACGCAAGGACCTGCCACGCTTTCGGCTGCTGATGCCAGAAAACCAGCGCCCAATTGGCGCTACGCCAGTCGGAACCGGGATTCCAGATCCCGGGACGGCACCCGAGACGCCTTTCGTGTCCCTCGAACGCAACGAGACCCCAGGATCGTCTGACAGGCGCAAGGCAGGCGTCCCGAACTACACCACAACGCAGACACAGGCTGGAGCTGCCCTGCCCGGCACACGCTGGCGTCGCACTGGAAAGGTCCCCGGGCCCTTTACCCGCGCCAAGGGGACGGTTCCTGGACGGCCCTTGCCCTTATCAGAACTAAACCCACCGTCCCTGCGATTCCCAGCCCCTTGCCAGCCCTCGTGCCTCCACTTAGCTTTCAGAGGGCCAAGGGACCGAACCCGTCTTCAACAGAGGAAAACGCCACGTGCGCGAACGGCCGTCTTCCTGCATCGCCGGGTTCCTCTTCAGCGTCTGCAGGAACACGAGAAAACGCACGCTCGCTAAGGCGTGCCAGCACACGGCGTCGTGGGGTAAACGCCGACCCCTTCCGCAACACCCACCTCCTGCTAAGTTCCACGGCGTTCCGTTCGGCGCGTCGTGCCGCGGGCGCGGTCACCAACCCTGGTCGCTCGTGACGCCTAAGACGGCGAGAAGCAAAAGAACTGTAGCGCCTGGAACGAGTCCCCGGCCGCAAACGCTCCTCCTCGCCCCTAGCCCGGCTCACCTCAAATGCTCCTCCCAGGCCAAAGGGCCCACAAAGCGCCTGCAAAGAGAGAAGGAAGCGCTGAACCGAGTCACCGGGCAATACCGGGCTCCTCAACACCCACCGCCGCCTCACCTTCTCGGCTGCCGGCCGGCGTGCGGCTTCGCCCCTCCCAGCTCGTCTGCGGCACCTGCAAAACCAGAGGCACGCGCTCGGACGCCGCCCGAAAACACAGCCTGCCGCAGACGCCCCCATCTCGCCCTCCCTTACCGGGGCCGCTCGCCCACCCGGCCGCCCTTGCTTTTGGCTGCCACGCTGTTGACCACGAAGACGCTCAGCTACCGCCTGTAAAACACAACCAAAGGACGCTCAGACCTGCACCAGCAACACGGCACCTGAAACGAGCTGCCGCTTCAGCCCAGCACTCCGTGCTCACCTTGCCCCAGGAGCTGCGCTGCCGATACCCAGCTTTCCTCTTCGCTTCCCACCTAGGAAAAGCAGAAACGACCGGGCTTCGCTAGAGCCACACGGCACAGCTTCCCTCTGGCACCACGCACCGACCCACCTGCTTACGGCGCACAGCTCGCCTCCTGCGTCGCCCCTTCTGTGCCGAGCTGTCCCTCTGCACCTGAAATCAAGTTATTCAGCAAGTCACCCAGCAGCTCATCAACAGCTTGACCATTCCGCACGTCTGCTTTCTATTGCGCAATAGCATTCCAAGCTCTCGGGGAGTCTCCAAAACGCCTGCGCGGGGACCCTCCACTCCCCTGCCCACGGCTACTCCAGCCCAGATGACCGCGCAACCTCTGCCTATGCAATTTAACGCGTCAGCAGATTAGCCGGGGACTCCCAGAGCCCCGTCCACCCACCCCGGACTCCACGCGTCCCGGCAGAGCAGCTCCGAGCCAAACGCGCACCCGCGCGGACAGACGCTCCGCAGAACGTTATCGACCACACGACGGCCACAGCACCAAAAACGCTCCACAACGAAAACGACACTCCGAGACCAGACAGGCATCCATCCAAAGAATCTACGGGGAGGCAGCGGTGAGGCCAGGAGCCTCTCCTACAACCCCAAATGAAAAAGGAGCCCAACGTCACGGCTCCTGACGAGACGGCGGCACCGCCGCAACCCAGCAGAGACGGGGCAACCAAACGAGAAGCTGCTGCAACGCCTAAGAACTTCTTCCCAGCATCTTGAAGTGCCAGTCCCCGAGACTGGAAGGGTAGAGAGCACAGCTGCCGGCACAGCCCAGGACAACGCCACAAACACCACCGACCAGAAACGACCGAAACGCAAGAACCCTCTACGCTTTCGGCTGCCGATACCAGAAAACCAGCGCCCAACTGGCGCTACGCCAGTCGGCACCGGGGTTCCAGATCCCGGGACGGCACCCGAGACGCCTTTCGTGTCCCTCGAACGCAACGAGACCCCAGGATCGTCTGACAGGCGCAAGGCAGGCGTCCCGAACTACACCACAACGCAGACACAGGCTGGAGCTGCCCTGCCCGGCACACGCTGGCGTCGCACTGGAAAGGTCCCCGGGCCCTTCACCTGCCCAAAGGGGACTGTTCCTGGATAGCCCTTGCCCCGAACAGAACTTTACCCCCCTCCCTGCGCTTCCCAGCCCCTTCCCAGCCGCCCAGCCTCCACTTAGCTTTCAGAGGGCCAAGAGACCGAATCCATCTTCAACGGATGAAAACGCCACGTGCGCCGACAGGGATATTCCAGCATCGCCGGCTTCCTCCTCAACATCTACAGCAACACAGGAAAACACACGCTGACTAAGCAGAGCAAACACACAGTATAAAGGCACAAGGCACATCTTCCCTCTGACACCACGCACCGCCCCACCTGCTTACAGTGCTCGGCTCGCCTCTTTTCTCACTCTTTCTTGCCAAGTTGTCCCTCTGCCTACAACCTTTGCCTACACGAGAACAGACACGGGCTGGAGCTGCCCCGCCGTGCACAAGCTGGCATCAGTCCGTAAAGTTCCCTGGACCCTTTAGCTGCCCAAAGGGCACTGTTCCTGGACGGCCTTTGCCCCTATGAGAGCTTTAAACCCCCTCCATGCAATTCCCAGCCCCTCCCCAGCCCTCGAGCCTCCGCTTACCTGTCAGAGGGCCAAGGGGCTGCATCAATCTGCAGAGAAAAACACCACGTGCACTAGTAAGCATCTTCCTGCATTGCCCAATTCCTCTTCAACATCTGCAGTAACACAAGAAAACACACACTCACTTAGCAGAGACAACGCACATTATAAAGGCACACAGCACATCTTCCCGCTGACACCACGCAACAACCCACCTGCTTACGGCGCACAGCTCGCCTCCTGCGTCGCCCCTTCTGTGCCAAGTTGTCCCTCTGCACCTGAAATCAAGTTATTCAACAAGTCACCCAGATGCTCATCAACAGCTTGACCATTCCACAGGTCTGCTTTCTGTTTAGGAATCCCACCAGAAGCTCTAATTGAGTCTCTAAAACACTGCGGAAGGGACAGTCCGCTCCCCTGCCCACAGCTACTCCATCCCAGACGACTGCACCACCTTTGCCTGCGCAGTTTAACACGTCAACAGATCAACCGTGCACCCCTAGAGCTCCGTCCACCCACCCCTGACTCCACGCCTCCGGGCAGAGCAGCTCCTAGCCAAAGGTGCACCTGCGCAGACAGTCGCACCTCAGAACGTTATCGACAACACATCAACAGCGCCAAAAACGCTCTATAAAAGCAACGACTCCAAACCAGAGACTGCATCGATCAAAAGAACCTGCAGGGAGGCAGCGGTGAGGCGAGGAGTCTCTACTGCAACCCCAGAAAAAAATAAGAGCCGAACGGCACGGCCCCTTAGGAGACGGCGGCGCTGGCGCAAACACACAGAGAGGGCGGCACGGCTTAAAAACTTCAAGATGCTGGGAAGAAGTGCCAGTCCCTGAGACTGGATGGGTAGAGAGCAGAGCTGCCGACGCAGCCCTCAATGACACCATAAAACACCACCGACCAGAAACGTCCCAAACGCAAGGACCTGCCACGCTTTCGGCTGCTGATGCCAGAAAACCAGCGCCCAATTGGCGCTACGCCAGTCGGAACCGGGATTCCAGATCCCGGGACGGCACCCGAGACGCCTTTCGTGTCCCTCGAACGCAACGAGACCCCAGGATCGTCTGACAGGCGCAAGGCAGGCGTCCCGAACTACACCACAACGCAGACACAGGCTGGAGCTGCCCTGCCCGGCACACGCTGGCGTCGCACTGGAAAGGTCCCCGGGCCCTTTACCCGCGCCAAGGGGACGGTTCCTGGACGGCCCTTGCCCTTATCAGAACTAAACCCACCGTCCCTGCGATTCCCAGCCCCTTGCCAGCCCTCGTGCCTCCACTTAGCTTTCAGAGGGCCAAGGGACCGAACCCGTCTTCAACAGAGGAAAACGCCACGTGCGCGAACGGCCGTCTTCCTGCATCGCCGGGTTCCTCTTCAGCGTCTGCAGGAACACGAGAAAACGCACGCTCGCTAAGGCGTGCCAGCACACGGCGTCGTGGGGTAAACGCCGACCCCTTCCGCAACACCCACCTCCTGCTAAGTTCCACGGCGTTCCGTTCGGCGCGTCGTGCCGCGGGCGCGGTCACCAACCCTGGTCGCTCGTGACGCCTAAGACGGCGAGAAGCAAAAGAACTGTAGCGCCTGGAACGAGTCCCCGGCCGCAAACGCTCCTCCTCGCCCCTAGCCCGGCTCACCTCAAATGCTCCTCCCAGGCCAAAGGGCCCACAAAGCGCCTGCAAAGAGAGAAGGAAGCGCTGAACCGAGTCACCGGGCAATACCGGGCTCCTCAACACCCACCGCCGCCTCACCTTCTCGGCTGCCGGCCGGCGTGCGGCTTCGCCCCTCCCAGCTCGTCTGCGGCACCTGCAAAACCAGAGGCACGCGCTCGGACGCCGCCCGAAAACACAGCCTGCCGCAGACGCCCCCATCTCGCCCTCCCTTACCGGGGCCGCTCGCCCACCCGGCCGCCCTTGCTTTTGGCTGCCACGCTGTTGACCACGAAGACGCTCAGCTACCGCCTGTAAAACACAACCAAAGGACGCTCAGACCTGCACCAGCAACACGGCACCTGAAACGAGCTGCCGCTTCAGCCCAGCACTCCGTGCTCACCTTGCCCCAGGACCTGCGCTGCCGATACCCAGCTTTCCTCTTCGCTTCCCACCTAGGAAAAGCAGAAACGACCGGGCTTAGCTAGAGCCACACGGCACAGCTTCCCTCTGGCACCACGCACCGACCCACCTGCTTACGGCGCACAGCTCGCCTCCTGCGTCGCCCCTTCTGTGCCGAGCTGTCCCTCTGCACCTGAAATCAAGTTATTCAGCAAGTCACCCAGCAGCTCATCAACAGCTTGACCATTCCGCACGTCTGCTTTCTATTGCGCAATAGCATTCCAAGCTCTCGGGGAGTCTCCAAAACGCCTGCGCGGGGACCCTCCACTCCCCTGCCCACGGCTACTCCAGCCCAGATGACCGCGCAACCTCTGCCTACGCAATTTAACGCGTCAGCAGATTAGCCGGGGACTCCCAGAGCCCCGTCCACCCACCCCGGACTCCACGCGTCCCGGCAGAGCAGCTCCGAGCCAAACGCGCACCCGCGCGGACAGACGCTCCGCAGAACGTTATCGACCACACGACGGCCACAGCACCAAAAATGCTCCACAACGAAAACGACACTCCGAGACCAGACAGGCATCCATCCAAAGAATCTACGGGGAGGCAGCGGTGAGGCCAGGAGCCTCTCCTACAACCCCAAATGAAAAAGGAGCCCAACGTCACGGCTCCTGACGAGACGGCGGCACCGCCGCAACCCAGCAGAGACGGCGCAACCAAACGAGAAGCTGCTGCAACGCCTAAGAACTTCTTCCCAGCATCTTGAAGTGCCAGTCCCCGAGACTGGAAGGGTAGAGAGCACAGCTGCCGGCACAGCCCAGGACAACGCCACAAACACCACCGACCAGAAACGACCGAAACGCAAGAACCCTCTACGCTTTCGGCTGCCGATACCAGAAAACCAGCGCCCAACTGGCGCTACGCCAGTCGGCACCGGGGTTCCAGATCCCGGGACGGCACCCGAGACGCCTTTCGTGTCCCTCGAACGCAACGAGACCCCAGGATCGTCTGACAGGCGCAAGGCAGGCGTCCCGAACTACACCACAACGCAGACACAGGCTGGAGCTGCCCTGCCCGGCACACGCTGGCGTCGCACTGGAAAGGTCCCCGGGCCCTTCACCTGCCCAAAGGGGACTGTTCCTGGATAGCCCTTGCCCCGAACAGAACTTTACCCCCCTCCCTGCGCTTCCCAGCCCCTTCCCAGCCGCCCAGCCTCCACTTAGCTTTCAGAGGGCCAAGAGACCGAATCCATCTTCAACGGATGAAAACGCCACGTGCGCCGACAGGGATATTCCAGCATCGCCGGCTTCCTCCTCAACATCTACAGCAACACAGGAAAACACACGCTGACTAAGCAGAGCAAACACACAGTATAAAGGCACAAGGCACATCTTCCCTCTGACACCACGCACCGCCCCACCTGCTTACAGTGCTCGGCTCGCCTCTTTTCTCACTCTTTCTTGCCAAGTTGTCCCTCTGCCTACAACCTTTGCCTACACGAGAACAGACACGGGCTGGAGCTGCCCCGCCGTGCACAAGCTGGCATCAGTCCGTAAAGTTCCCTGGACCCTTTAGCTGCCCAAAGGGCACTGTTCCTGGACGGCCTTTGCCCCTATGAGAGCTTTAAACCCCCTCCATGCAATTCCCAGCCCCTCCCCAGCCCTCGAGCCTCCGCTTACCTGTCAGAGGGCCAAGGGGCTGCATCAATCTGCAGAGAAAAACACCACGTGCACTAGTAAGCATCTTCCTGCATTGCCCAATTCCTCTTCAACATCTGCAGTAACACAAGAAAACACACACTCACTTAGCAGAGACAACGCACATTATAAAGGCACACAGCACATCTTCCCGCTGACACCACGCAACAACCCACCTGCTTACGGCGCACAGCTCGCCTCCTGCGTCGCCCCTTCTGTGCCAAGTTGTCCCTCTGCACCTGAAATCAAGTTATTCAACAAGTCACCCAGATGCTCATCAACAGCTTGACCATTCCACAGGTCTGCTTTCTGTTTAGGAATCCCACCAGAAGCTCTAATTGAGTCTCTAAAACACTGCGGAAGGGACAGTCCGCTCCCCTGCCCACAGCTACTCCATCCCAGACGACTGCACCACCTTTGCCTGCGCAGTTTAACACGTCAACAGATCAACCGTGCACCCCTAGAGCTCCGTCCACCCACCCCTGACTCCACGCCTCCGGGCAGAGCAGCTCCTAGCCAAAGGTGCACCTGCGCAGACAGTCGCACCTCAGAACGTTATCGACAACACATCAACAGCGCCAAAAACGCTCTATAAAAGCAACGACTCCAAACCAGAGACTGCATCGATCAAAAGAACCTGCAGGGAGGCAGCGGTGAGGCGAGGAGTCTCTACTGCAACCCCAGAAAAAAATAAGAGCCGAACGGCACGGCCCCTTAGGAGACGGCGGCGCTGGCGCAAACACACAGAGAGGGCGGCACGGCTTAAAAACTTCAAGATGCTGGGAAGAAGTGCCAGTCCCTGAGACTGGATGGGTAGAGAGCAGAGCTGCCGACGCAGCCCTCAATGACACCATAAAACACCACCGACCAGAAACGTCCCAAACGCAAGGACCTGCCACGCTTTCGGCTGCTGATGCCAGAAAACCAGCGCCCAATTGGCGCTACGCCAGTCGGAACCGGGATTCCAGATCCCGGGACGGCACCCGAGACGCCTTTCGTGTCCCTCGAACGCAACGAGACCCCAGGATCGTCTGACAGGCGCAAGGCAGGCGTCCCGAACTACACCACAACGCAGACACAGGCTGGAGCTGCCCTGCCCGGCACACGCTGGCGTCGCACTGGAAAGGTCCCCGGGCCCTTTACCCGCGCCAAGGGGACGGTTCCTGGACGGCCCTTGCCCTTATCAGAACTAAACCCACCGTCCCTGCGATTCCCAGCCCCTTGCCAGCCCTCGTGCCTCCACTTAGCTTTCAGAGGGCCAAGGGACCGAACCCGTCTTCAACAGAGGAAAACGCCACGTGCGCGAACGGCCGTCTTCCTGCATCGCCGGGTTCCTCTTCAGCGTCTGCAGGAACACGAGAAAACGCACGCTCGCTAAGGCGTGCCAGCACACGGCGTCGTGGGGTAAACGCCGACCCCTTCCGCAACACCCACCTCCTGCTAAGTTCCACGGCGTTCCGTTCGGCGCGTCGTGCCGCGGGCGCGGTCACCAACCCTGGTCGCTCGTGACGCCTAAGACGGCGAGAAGCAAAAGAACTGTAGCGCCTGGAACGAGTCCCCGGCCGCAAACGCTCCTCCTCGCCCCTAGCCCGGCTCACCTCAAATGCTCCTCCCAGGCCAAAGGGCCCACAAAGCGCCTGCAAAGAGAGAAGGAAGCGCTGAACCGAGTCACCGGGCAATACCGGGCTCCTCAACACCCACCGCCGCCTCACCTTCTCGGCTGCCGGCCGGCGTGCGGCTTCGCCCCTCCCAGCTCGTCTGCGGCACCTGCAAAACCAGAGGCACGCGCTCGGACGCCGCCCGAAAACACAGCCTGCCGCAGACGCCCCCATCTCGCCCTCCCTTACCGGGGCCGCTCGCCCACCCGGCCGCCCTTGCTTTTGGCTGCCACGCTGTTGACCACGAAGACGCTCAGCTACCGCCTGTAAAACACAACCAAAGGACGCTCAGACCTGCACCAGCAACACGGCACCTGAAACGAGCTGCCGCTTCAGCCCAGCACTCCGTGCTCACCTTGCCCCAGGAGCTGCGCTGCCGATACCCAGCTTTCCTCTTCGCTTCCCACCTAGGAAAAGCAGAAACGACCGGGCTTAGCTAGAGCCACACGGCACAGCTTCCCTCTGGCACCACGCACCGACCCACCTGCTTACGGCGCACAGCTCGCCTCCTGCGTCGCCCCTTCTGTGCCGAGCTGTCCCTCTGCACCTGAAATCAAGTTATTCAGCAAGTCACCCAGCAGCTCATCAACAGCTTGACCATTCCGCACGTCTGCTTTCTATTGCGCAATAGCATTCCAAGCTCTCGGGGAGTCTCCAAAACGCCTGCGCGGGGACCCTCCACTCCCCTGCCCACGGCTACTCCAGCCCAGATGACCGCGCAACCTCTGCCTACGCAATTTAACGCGTCAGCAGATTAGCCGGGGACTCCCAGAGCCCCGTCCACCCACCCCGGACTCCACGCGTCCCGGCAGAGCAGCTCCGAGCCAAACGCGCACCCGCGCGGACAGACGCTCCGCAGAACGTTATCGACCACACGACGGCCACAGCACCAAAAACGCTCCACAACGAAAACGACACTCCGAGACCAGACAGGCATCCATCCAAAGAATCTACGGGGAGGCAGCGGTGAGGCCAGGAGCCTCTCCTACAACCCCAAATGAAAAAGGAGCCCAACGTCACGGCTCCTGACGAGACGGCGGCACCGCCGCAACCCAGCAGAGACGGGGCAACCAAACGAGAAGCTGCTGCAACGCCTAAGAACTTCTTCCCAGCATCTTGAAGTGCCAGTCCCCGAGACTGGAAGGGTAGAGAGCACAGCTGCCGGCACAGCCCAGGACAACGCCACAAACACCACCGACCAGAAACGACCGAAACGCAAGAACCCTCTACGCTTTCGGCTGCCGATACCAGAAAACCAGCGCCCAACTGGCGCTACGCCAGTCGGCACCGGGGTTCCAGATCCCGGGACGGCACCCGAGACGCCTTTCGTGTCCCTCGAACGCAACGAGACCCCAGGATCGTCTGACAGGCGCAAGGCAGGCGTCCCGAACTACACCACAACGCAGACACAGGCTGGAGCTGCCCTGCCCGGCACACGCTGGCGTCGCACTGGAAAGGTCCCCGGGCCCTTCACCTGCCCAAAGGGGACTGTTCCTGGATAGCCCTTGCCCCGAACAGAACTTTACCCCCCCTCCCTGCGCTTCCCAGCCCCTTCCCAGCCGCCCAGCCTCCACTTAGCTTTCAGAGGGCCAAGAGACCGAATCCATCTTCAACGGATGAAAACGCCACGTGCGCCGACAGGGATATTCCAGCATCGCCGGCTTCCTCCTCAACATCTACAGCAACACAGGAAAACACACGCTGACTAAGCAGAGCAAACACACAGTATAAAGGCACAAGGCACATCTTCCCTCTGACACCACGCACCGCCCCACCTGCTTACAGTGCTCGGCTCGCCTCTTTTCTCACTCTTTCTTGCCAAGTTGTCCCTCTGCCTACAACCTTTGCCTACACGAGAACAGACACGGGCTGGAGCTGCCCCGCCGTGCACAAGCTGGCATCAGTCCGTAAAGTTCCCTGGACCCTTTAGCTGCCCAAAGGGCACTGTTCCTGGACGGCCTTTGCCCCTATGAGAGCTTTAAACCCCCTCCATGCAACTCCCAGCCCCTCCCCAGCCCTCGAGCCTCCGCTTACCTGTCAGAGGGCCAAGGGGCTGCATCAATCTGCAGAGAAAAACACCACGTGCACTAGTAAGCATCTTCCTGCATTGCCCAATTCCTCTTCAACATCTGCAGTAACACAAGAAAACACACACTCACTTAGCAGAGACAACGCACATTATAAAGGCACACAGCACATCTTCCCGCTGACACCACGCAACAACCCACCTGCTTACGGCGCACAGCTCGCCTCCTGCGTCGCCCCTTCTGTGCCAAGTTGTCCCTCTGCACCTGAAATCAAGTTATTCAACAAGTCACCCAGATGCTCATCAACAGCTTGACCATTCCACAGGTCTGCTTTCTGTTTAGGAATCCCACCAGAAGCTCTAATTGAGTCTCTAAAACACTGCGGAAGGGACAGTCCGCTCCCCTGCCCACAGCTACTCCATCCCAGACGACTGCACCACCTTTGCCTGCGCAGTTTAACACGTCAACAGATCAACCGTGCACCCCTAGAGCTCCGTCCACCCACCCCTGACTCCACGCCTCCGGGCAGAGCAGCTCCTAGCCAAAGGTGCACCTGCGCAGACAGTCGCACCTCAGAACGTTATCGACAACACATCAACAGCGCCAAAAACGCTCTATAAAAGCAACGACTCCAAACCAGAGACTGCATCGATCAAAAGAACCTGCAGGGAGGCAGCGGTGAGGCGAGGAGTCTCTACTGCAACCCCAGAAAAAAATAAGAGCCGAACGGCACGGCCCCTTAGGAGACGGCGGCGCTGGCGCAAACACACAGAGAGGGCGGCACGGCTTAAAAACTTCAAGATGCTGGGAAGAAGTGCCAGTCCCTGAGACTGGATGGGTAGAGAGCAGAGCTGCCGACGCAGCCCTCAATGACACCATAAAACACCACCGACCAGAAACGTCCCAAACGCAAGGACCTGCCACGCTTTCGGCTGCTGATGCCAGAAAACCAGCGCCCAATTGGCGCTACGCCAGTCGGAACCGGGATTCCAGATCCCGGGACGGCACCCGAGACGCCTTTCGTGTCCCTCGAACGCAACGAGACACCAGGATCGTCTGACAGGCGCAAGGCAGGCGTCCCGAACTACACCACAACGCAGACACAGGCTGGAGCTGCCCTGCCCGGCACACGCTGGCGTCGCACTGGAAAGGTCCCCGGGCCCTTTACCCGCGCCAAGGGGACGGTTCCTGGACGGCCCTTGCCCTTATCAGAACTAAACCCACCGTCCCTGCGATTCCCAGCCCCTTGCCAGCCCTCGTGCCTCCACTTAGCTTTCAGAGGGCCAAGGGACCGAACCCGTCTTCAACAGAGGAAAACGCCACGTGCGCGAACGGCCGTCTTCCTGCATCGCCGGGTTCCTCTTCAGCGTCTGCAGGAACACGAGAAAACGCACGCTCGCTAAGGCGTGCCAGCACACGGCGTCGTGGGGTAAACGCCGACCCCTTCCGCAACACCCACCTCCTGCTAAGTTCCACGGCGTTCCGTTCGGCGCGTCGTGCCGCGGGCGCGGTCACCAACCCTGGTCGCTCGTGACGCCTAAGACGGCCAGAAGCAAAAGAACTGTAGCGCCTGGAACGAGTCCCCGGCCGCAAACGCTCCTCCTCGCCCCTAGCCCGGCTCACCTCAAATGCTCCTCCCAGGCCAAAGGGCCCACAAAGCGCCTGCAAAGAGAGAAGGAAGCGCTGAACCGAGTCACCGGGCAATACCGGGCTCCTCAACACCCACCGCCGCCTCACCTTCTCGGCTGCCGGCCGGCGTGCGGCTTCGCCCCTCCCAGCTCGTCTGCGGCACCTGCAAAACCAGAGGCACGCGCTCGGACGCCGCCCGAAAACACAGCCTGCCGCAGACGCCCCCATCTCGCCCTCCCTTACCGGGGCCGCTCGCCCACCCGGCCGCCCTTGCTTTTGGCTGCCACGCTGTTGACCACGAAGACGCTCAGCTACCGCCTGTAAAACACAACCAAAGGACGCTCAGACCTGCACCAGCAACACGGCACCTGAAACGAGCTGCCGCTTCAGCCCAGCACTCCGTGCTCACCTTGCCCCAGGAGCTGCGCTGCCGATACCCAGCTTTCCTCTTCGCTTCCCACCTAGGAAAAGCAGAAACGACCGGGCTTAGCTAGAGCCACACGGCACAGCTTCCCTCTGGCACCACGCACCGACCCACCTGCTTACGGCGCACAGCTCGCCTCCTGCGTCGCCCCTTCTGTGCCGAGCTGTCCCTCTGCACCTGAAATCAAGTTATTCAGCAAGTCACCCAGCAGCTCATCAACAGCTTGACCATTCCGCACGTCTGCTTTCTATTGCGCAATAGCATTCCAAGCTCTCGGGGAGTCTCCAAAACGCCTGCGCGGGGACCCTCCACTCCCCTGCCCACGGCTACTCCAGCCCAGATGACCGCGCAACCTCTGCCTACGCAATTTAACGCGTCAGCAGATTAGCCGGGGACTCCCAGAGCCCCGTCCACCCACCCCGGACTCCACGCGTCCCGGCAGAGCAGCTCCGAGCCAAACGCGCACCCGCGCGGACAGACGCTCCGCAGAACGTTATCGACCACACGACGGCCACAGCACCAAAAACGCTCCACAACGAAAACGACACTCCGAGACCAGACAGGCATCCATCCAAAGAATCTACGGGGAGGCAGCGGTGAGGCCAGGAGCCTCTCCTACAACCCCAAATGAAAAAGGAGCCCAACGTCACGGCTCCTGACGAGACGGCGGCACCGCCGCAACCCAGCAGAGACGGCGCAACCAAACGAGAAGCTGCTGCAACGCCTAAGAACTTCTTCCCAGCATCTTGAAGTGCCAGTCCCCGAGACTGGAAGGGTAGAGAGCACAGCTGCCGGCACAGCCCAGGACAACGCCACAAACACCACCGACCAGAAACGACCGAAACGCAAGAACCCTCTACGCTTTCGGCTGCCGATACCAGAAAACCAGCGCCCAACTGGCGCTACGCCAGTCGGCACCGGGGTTCCAGATCCCGGGACGGCACCCGAGACGCCTTTCGTGTCCCTCGAACGCAACGAGACCCCAGGATCGTCTGACAGGCGCAAGGCAGGCGTCCCGAACTACACCACAACGCAGACACAGGCTGGAGCTGCCCTGCCCGGCACACGCTGGCGTCGCACTGGAAAGGTCCCCGGGCCCTTCACCTGCCCAAAGGGGACTGTTCCTGGATAGCCCTTGCCCCGAACAGAACTTTACCCCCCTCCCTGCGCTTCCCAGCCCCTTCCCAGCCGCCCAGCCTCCACTTAGCTTTCAGAGGGCCAAGAGACCGAATCCATCTTCAACGGATGAAAACGCCACGTGCGCCGACAGGGATATTCCAGCATCGCCGGCTTCCTCCTCAACATCTACAGCAACACAGGAAAACACACGCTGACTAAGCAGAGCAAACACACAGTATAAAGGCACAAGGCACATCTTCCCTCTGACACCACGCACCGCCCCACCTGCTTACAGTGCTCGGCTCGCCTCTTTTCTCACTCTTTCTTGCCAAGTTGTCCCTCTGCCTACAACCTTTGCCTACACGAGAACAGACACGGGCTGGAGCTGCCCCGCCGTGCACAAGCTGGCATCAGTCCGTAAAGTTCCCTGGACCCTTTAGCTGCCCAAAGGGCACTGTTCCTGGACGGCCTTTGCCCCTATGAGAGCTTTAAACCCCCTCCATGCAACTCCCAGCCCCTCCCCAGCCCTCGAGCCTCCGCTTACCTGTCAGAGGGCCAAGGGGCTGCATCAATCTGCAGAGAAAAACACCACGTGCACTAGTAAGCATCTTCCTGCATTGCCCAATTCCTCTTCAACATCTGCAGTAACACAAGAAAACACACACTCACTTAGCAGAGACAACGCACATTATAAAGGCACACAGCACATCTTCCCGCTGACACCACGCAACAACCCACCTGCTTACGGCGCACAGCTCGCCTCCTGCGTCGCCCCTTCTGTGCCAAGTTGTCCCTCTGCACCTGAAATCAAGTTATTCAACAAGTCACCCAGATGCTCATCAACAGCTTGACCATTCCACAGGTCTGCTTTCTGTTTAGGAATCCCACCAGAAGCTCTAATTGAGTCTCTAAAACACTGCGGAAGGGACAGTCTGCTCCCCTGCCCACAGCTACTCCATCCCAGACGACTGCACCACCTTTGCCTGCGCAGTTTAACACGTCAACAGATCAACCGTGCACCCCTAGAGCTCCGTCCACCCACCCCTGACTCCACGCCTCCGGGCAGAGCAGCTCCTAGCCAAAGGTGCACCTGCGCAGACAGTCGCACCTCAGAACGTTATCGACAACACATCAACAGCGCCAAAAACGCTCTATAAAAGCAACGACTCCAAACCAGAGACTGCATCGATCAAAAGAACCTGCAGGGAGGCAGCGGTGAGGCGAGGAGTCTCTACTGCAACCCCAGAAAAAAATAAGAGCCGAACGGCACGGCCCCTTAGGAGACGGCGGCGCTGGCGCAAACACACAGAGAGGGCGGCACGGCTTAAAAACTTCAAGATGCTGGGAAGAAGTGCCAGTCCCTGAGACTGGATGGGTAGAGAGCAGAGCTGCCGACGCAGCCCTCAATGACACCATAAAACACCACCGACCAGAAACGTCCCAAACGCAAGGACCTGCCACGCTTTCGGCTGCTGATGCCAGAAAACCAGCGCCCAATTGGCGCTACGCCAGTCGGAACCGGGATTCCAGATCCCGGGACGGCACCCGAGACGCCTTTCGTGTCCCTCGAACGCAACGAGACACCAGGATCGTCTGACAGGCGCAAGGCAGGCGTCCCGAACTACACCACAACGCAGACACAGGCTGGAGCTGCCCTGCCCGGCACACGCTGGCGTCGCACTGGAAAGGTCCCCGGGCCCTTTACCCGCGCCAAGGGGACGGTTCCTGGACGGCCCTTGCCCTTATCAGAACTAAACCCACCGTCCCTGCGATTCCCAGCCCCTTGCCAGCCCTCGTGCCTCCACTTAGCTTTCAGAGGGCCAAGGGACCGAACCCGTCTTCAACAGAGGAAAACGCCACGTGCGCGAACGGCCGTCTTCCTGCATCGCCGGGTTCCTCTTCAGCGTCTGCAGGAACACGAGAAAACGCACGCTCGCTAAGGCGTGCCAGCACACGGCGTCGTGGGGTAAACGCCGACCCCTTCCGCAACACCCACCTCCTGCTAAGTTCCACGGCGTTCCCTTCGGCGCGTCGTGCCGCGGGCGCGGTCACCAACCCTGGTCGCTCGTGACGCCTAAGACGGCCAGAAGCAAAAGAACTGTAGCGCCTGGAACGACTCCCCGGCCGCAAACGCTCCTCCTCGCCCCTAGCCCGGCTCACCTCAAATGCTCCTCCCAGGCCAAAGGGCCCACAAAGCGCCTGCAAAGAGAGAAGGAAGCGCTGAACCGAGTCACCGGGCAATACCGGGCTCCTCAACACCCACCGCCGCCTCACCTTCTCGGCTGCCGGCCGGCGTGCGGCTTCGCCCCTCCCAGCTCGTCTGCGGCACCTGCAAAACCAGAGGCACGCGCTCGGACGCCGCCCGAAAACACAGCCTGCCGCAGACGCCCCCATCTCGCCCTCCCTTACCGGGGCCGCTCGCCCACCCGGCCGCCCTTGCTTTTGGCTGCCACGCTGTTGACCACGAAGACGCTCAGCTACCGCCTGTAAAACACAACCAAAGGACGCTCAGACCTGCACCAGCAACACGGCACCTGAAACGAGCTGCCGCTTCAGCCCAGCACTCCGTGCTCACCTTGCCCCAGGAGCTGCGCTGCCGATACCCAGCTTTCCTCTTCGCTTCCCACCTAGGAAAAGCAGAAACGACCGGGCTTAGCTAGAGCCACACGGCACAGCTTCCCTCTGGCACCACGCACCGACCCACCTGCTTACGGCGCACAGCTCGCCTCCTGCGTCGCCCCTTCTGTGCCGAGCTGTCCCTCTGCACCTGAAATCAAGTTATTCAGCAAGTCACCCAGCAGCTCATCAACAGCTTGACCATTCCGCACGTCTGCTTTCTATTGCGCAATAGCATTCCAAGCTCTCGGGGAGTCTCCAAAACGCCTGCGCGGGGACCCTCCACTCCCCTGCCCACGGCTACTCCAGCCCAGATGACCGCGCAACCTCTGCCTACGCAATTTAACGCGTCAGCAGATTAGCCGGGGACTCCCAGAGCCCCGTCCACCCACCCCGGACTCCACGCGTCCCGGCAGAGCAGCTCCGAGCCAAACGCGCACCCGCGCGGACAGACGCTCCGCAGAACGTTATCGACCACACGACGGCCACAGCACCAAAAACGCTCCACAACGAAAACGACACTCCGAGACCAGACAGGCATCCATCCAAAGAATCTACGGGGAGGCAGCGGTGAGGCCAGGAGCCTCTCCTACAACCCCAAATGAAAAAGGAGCCCAACGTCACGGCTCCTGACGAGACGGCGGCACCGCCGCAACCCAGCAGAGACGGCGCAACCAAACGAGAAGCTGCTGCAACGCCTAAGAACTTCTTCCCAGCATCTTGAAGTGCCAGTCCCCGAGACTGGAAGGGTAGAGAGCACAGCTGCCGGCACAGCCCAGGACAACGCCACAAACACCACCGACCAGAAACGACCGAAACGCAAGAACCCTCTACGCTTTCGGCTGCCGATACCAGAAAACCAGCGCCCAACTGGCGCTACGCCAGTCGGCACCGGGGTTCCAGATCCCGGGACGGCACCCGAGACGCCTTTCGTGTCCCTCGAACGCAACGAGACCCCAGGATCGTCTGACAGGCGCAAGGCAGGCGTCCCGAACTACACCACAACGCAGACACAGGCTGGAGCTGCCCTGCCCGGCACACGCTGGCGTCGCACTGGAAAGGTCCCCGGGCCCTTCACCTGCCCAAAGGGGACTGTTCCTGGATAGCCCTTGCCCCGAACAGAACTTTACCCCCCTCCCTGCGCTTCCCAGCCCCTTCCCAGCCGCCCAGCCTCCACTTAGCTTTCAGAGGGCCAAGAGACCGAATCCATCTTCAACGGATGAAAACGCCACGTGCGCCGACAGGGATATTCCAGCATCGCCGGCTTCCTCCTCAACATCTACAGCAACACAGGAAAACACACGCTGACTAAGCAGAGCAAACACACAGTATAAAGGCACAAGGCACATCTTCCCTCTGACACCACGCACCGCCCCACCTGCTTACAGTGCTCGGCTCGCTTCTTTTCTCACTCTTTCTTGCCAAGTTGTCCCTCTGCCTACAACCTTTGCCTACACGAGAACAGACACGGGCTGGAGCTGCCCCGCCGTGCACAAGCTGGCATCAGTCCGTAAAGTTCCCTGGACCCTTTAGCTGCCCAAAGGGCACTGTTCCTGGACGGCCTTTGCCCCTATGAGAGCTTTAAACCCCCTCCATGCAACTCCCAGCCCCTCCCCAGCCCTCGAGCCTCCACTTACCTGTCAGAGGGCCAAGGGGCTGCATCAATCTGCAGAGAAAAACACCACGTGCACTAGTAAGCATCTTCCTGCATTGCCCAATTCCTCTTCAACATCTGCAGTAACACAAGAAAACACACACTCACTTAGCAGAGACAACGCACATTATAAAGGCACACAGCACATCTTCCCGCTGACACCACGCAACAACCCACCTGCTTACGGCGCACAGCTCGCCTCCTGCGTCGCCCCTTCTGTGCCAAGTTGTCCCTCTGCACCTGAAATCAAGTTATTCAACAAGTCACCCAGATGCTCATCAACAGCTTGACCATTCCACAGGTCTGCTTTCTGTTTAGGAATCCCACCAGAAGCTCTAATTGAGTCTCTAAAACACTGCGGAAGGGACAGTCCGCTCCCCTGCCCACAGCTACTCCATCCCAGACGACTGCACCACCTTTGCCTGCGCAGTTTAACACGTCAACAGATCAACCGTGCACCCCTAGAGCTCCGTCCACCCACCCCTGACTCCACGCCTCCGGGCAGAGCAGCTCCTAGCCAAAGGTGCACCTGCGCAGACAGTCGCACCTCAGAACGTTATCGACAACACATCAACAGCGCCAAAAACGCTCTATAAAAGCAACGACTCCAAACCAGAGACTGCATCGATCAAAAGAACCTGCAGGGAGGCAGCGGTGAGGCGAGGAGTCTCTACTGCAACCCCAGAAAAAAATAAGAGCCGAACGGCACGGCCCCTTAGGAGACGGCGGCGCTGGCGCAAACACACAGAGAGGGCGGCACGGCTTAAAAACTTCAAGATGCTGGGAAGAAGTGCCAGTCCCTGAGACTGGATGGGTAGAGAGCAGAGCTGCCGACGCAGCCCTCAATGACACCATAAAACACCACCGACCAGAAACGTCCCAAACGCAAGGACCTGCCACGCTTTCGGCTGCTGATGCCAGAAAACCAGCGCCCAATTGGCGCTACGCCAGTCGGAACCGGGATTCCAGATCCCGGGACGGCACCCGAGACGCCTTTCGTGTCCCTCGAACGCAACGAGACACCAGGATCGTCTGACAGGCGCAAGGCAGGCGTCCCGAACTACACCACAACGCAGACACAGGCTGGAGCTGCCCTGCCCGGCACACGCTGGCGTCGCACTGGAAAGGTCCCCGGGCCCTTTACCCGCGCCAAGGGGACGGTTCCTGGACGGCCCTTGCCCTTATCAGAACTAAACCCACCGTCCCTGCGATTCCCAGCCCCTTGCCAGCCCTCGTGCCTCCACTTAGCTTTCAGAGGGCCAAGGGACCGAACCCGTCTTCAACAGAGGAAAACGCCACGTGCGCGAACGGCCGTCTTCCTGCATCGCCGGGTTCCTCTTCAGCGTCTGCAGGAACACGAGAAAACGCACGCTCGCTAAGGCGTGCCAGCACACGGCGTCGTGGGGTAAACGCCGACCCCTTCCGCAACACCCACCTCCTGCTAAGTTCCACGGCGTTCCGTTCGGCGCGTCGTGCCGCGGGCGCGGTCACCAACCCTGGTCGCTCGTGACGCCTAAGACGGCGAGAAGCAAAAGAACTGTAGCGCCTGGAACGAGTCCCCGGCCGCAAACGCTCCTCCTCGCCCCTAGCCCGGCTCACCTCAAATGCTCCTCCCAGGCCAAAGGGCCCACAAAGCGCCTGCAAAGAGAGAAGGAAGCGCTGAACCGAGTCACCGGGCAATACCGGGCTCCTCAACACCCACCGCCGCCTCACCTTCTCGGCTGCCGGCCGGCGTGCGGCTTCGCCCCTCCCAGCTCGTCTGCGGCACCTGCAAAACCAGAGGCACGCGCTCGGACGCCGCCCGAAAACACAGCCTGCCGCAGACGCCCCCATCTCGCCCTCCCTTACCGGGGCCGCTCGCCCACCCGGCCGCCCTTGCTTTTGGCTGCCACGCTGTTGACCACGAAGACGCTCAGCTACCGCCTGTAAAACACAACCAAAGGACGCTCAGACCTGCACCAGCAACACGGCACCTGAAACGAGCTGCCGCTTCAGCCCAGCACTCCGTGCTCACCTTGCCCCAGGAGCTGCGCTGCCGATACCCAGCTTTCCTCTTCGCTTCCCACCTAGGAAAAGCAGAAACGACCGGGCTTAGCTAGAGCCACACGGCACAGCTTCCCTCTGGCACCACGCACCGACCCACCTGCTTACGGCGCACAGCTCGCCTCCTGCGTCGCCCCTTCTGTGCCGAGCTGTCCCTCTGCACCTGAAATCAAGTTATTCAGCAAGTCACCCAGCAGCTCATCAACAGCTTGACCATTCCGCACGTCTGCTTTCTATTGCGCAATAGCATTCCAAGCTCTCGGGGAGTCTCCAAAACGCCTGCGCGGGGACCCTCCACTCCCCTGCCCACGGCTACTCCAGCCCAGATGACCGCGCAACCTCTGCCTACGCAATTTAACGCGTCAGCAGATTAGCCGGGGACTCCCAGAGCCCCGTCCACCCACCCCGGACTCCACGCGTCCCGGCAGAGCAGCTCCGAGCCAAACGCGCACCCGCGCGGACAGACGCTCCGCAGAACGTTATCGACCACACGACGGCCACAGCACCAAAAACGCTCCACAACGAAAACGACACTCCGAGACCAGACAGGCATCCATCCAAAGAATCTACGGGGAGGCAGCGGTGAGGCCAGGAGCCTCTCCTACAACCCCAAATGAAAAAGGAGCCCAACGTCACGGCTCCTGACGAGACGGCGGCACCGCCGCAACCCAGCAGAGACGGCGCAACCAAACGAGAAGCTGCTGCAACGCCTAAGAACTTCTTCCCAGCATCTTGAAGTGCCAGTCCCCGAGACTGGAAGGGTAGAGAGCACAGCTGCCGGCACAGCCCAGGACAACGCCACAAACACCACCGACCAGAAACGACCGAAACGCAAGAACCCTCTACGCTTTCGGCTGCCGATACCAGAAAACCAGCGCCCAACTGGCGCTACGCCAGTCGGCACCGGGGTTCCAGATCCCGGGACGGCACCCGAGACGCCTTTCGTGTCCCTCGAACGCAACGAGACCCCAGGATCGTCTGACAGGCGCAAGGCAGGCGTCCCGAACTACACCACAACGCAGACACAGGCTGGAGCTGCCCTGCCCGGCACACGCTGGCGTCGCACTGGAAAGGTCCCCGGGCCCTTCACCTGCCCAAAGGGGACTGTTCCTGGATAGCCCTTGCCCCGAACAGAACTTTACCCCCCTCCCTGCGCTTCCCAGCCCCTTCCCAGCCGCCCAGCCTCCACTTAGCTTTCAGAGGGCCAAGAGACCGAATCCATCTTCAACGGATGAAAACGCCACGTGCGCCGACAGGGATATTCCAGCATCGCCGGCTTCCTCCTCAACATCTACAGCAACACAGGAAAACACACGCTGACTAAGCAGAGCAAACACACAGTATAAAGGCACAAGGCACATCTTCCCTCTGACACCACGCACCGCCCCACCTGCTTACAGTGCTCGGCTCGCCTCTTTTCTCACTCTTTCTTGCCAAGTTGTCCCTCTGCCTACAACCTTTGCCTACACGAGAACAGACACGGGCTGGAGCTGCCCCGCCGTGCACAAGCTGGCATCAGTCCGTAAAGTTCCCTGGACCCTTTAGCTGCCCAAAGGGCACTGTTCCTGGACGGCCTTTGCCCCTATGAGAGCTTTAAACCCCCTCCATGCAACTCCCAGCCCCTCCCCAGCCCTCGAGCCTCCGCTTACCTGTCAGAGGGCCAAGGGGCTGCATCAATCTGCAGAGAAAAACACCACGTGCACTAGTAAGCATCTTCCTGCATTGCCCAATTCCTCTTCAACATCTGCAGTAACACAAGAAAACACACACTCACTTAGCAGAGACAACGCACATTATAAAGGCACACAGCACATCTTCCCGCTGACACCACGCAACAACCCACCTGCTTACGGCGCACAGCTCGCCTCCTGCGTCGCCCCTTCTGTGCCAAGTTGTCCCTCTGCACCTGAAATCAAGTTATTCAACAAGTCACCCAGATGCTCATCAACAGCTTGACCATTCCACAGGTCTGCTTTCTGTTTAGGAATCCCACCAGAAGCTCTAATTGAGTCTCTAAAACACTGCGGAAGGGACAGTCCGCTCCCCTGCCCACAGCTACTCCATCCCAGACGACTGCACCACCTTTGCCTGCGCAGTTTAACACGTCAACAGATCAACCGTGCACCCCTAGAGCTCCGTCCACCCACCCCTGACTCCACGCCTCCGGGCAGAGCAGCTCCTAGCCAAAGGTGCACCTGCGCAGACAGTCGCACCTCAGAACGTTATCGACAACACATCAACAGCGCCAAAAACGCTCTATAAAAGCAACGACTCCAAACCAGAGACTGCATCGATCAAAAGAACCTGCAGGGAGGCAGCGGTGAGGCGAGGAGTCTCTACTGCAACCCCAGAAAAAAATAAGAGCCGAACGGCACGGCCCCTTAGGAGACGGCGGCGCTGGCGCAAACACACAGAGAGGGCGGCACGGCTTAAAAACTTCAAGATGCTGGGAAGAAGTGCCAGTCCCTGAGACTGGATGGGTAGAGAGCAGAGCTGCCGACACAGCCCTCAATGACACCATAAAACACCACCGACCAGAAACGTCCCAAACGCAAGGACCTGCCACGCTTTCGGCTGCTGATGCCAGAAAACCAGCGCCCAATTGGCGCTACGCCAGTCGGAACCGGGATTCCAGATCCCGGGACGGCACCCGAGACGCCTTTCGTGTCCCTCGAACGCAACGAGACACCAGGATCGTCTGACAGGCGCAAGGCAGGCGTCCCGAACTACACCACAACGCAGACACAGGCTGGAGCTGCCCTGCCCGGCACACGCTGGCGTCGCACTGGAAAGGTCCCCGGGCCCTTTACCCGCGCCAAGGGGACGGTTCCTGGACGGCCCTTGCCCTTATCAGAACTAAACCCACCGTCCCTGCGATTCCCAGCCCCTTGCCAGCCCTCGTGCCTCCACTTAGCTTTCAGAGGGCCAAGGGACCGAACCCGTCTTCAACAGAGGAAAACGCCACGTGCGCGAACGGCCGTCTTCCTGCATCGCCGGGTTCCTCTTCAGCGTCTGCAGGAACACGAGAAAACGCACGCTCGCTAAGGCGTGCCAGCACACGGCGTCGTGGGGTAAACGCCGACCCCTTCCGCAACACCCACCTCCTGCTAAGTTCCACGGCGTTCCGTTCGGCGCGTCGTGCCGCGGGCGCGGTCACCAACCCTGGTCGCTCGTGACGCCTAAGACGGCGAGAAGCAAAAGAACTGTAGCGCCTGGAACGAGTCCCCGGCCGCAAACGCTCCTCCTCGCCCCTAGCCCGGCTCACCTCAAATGCTCCTCCCAGGCCAAAGGGCCCACAAAGCGCCTGCAAAGAGAGAAGGAAGCGCTGAACCGAGTCACCGGGCAATACCGGGCTCCTCAACACCCACCGCCGCCTCACCTTCTCGGCTGCCGGCCGGCGTGCGGCTTCGCCCCTCCCAGCTCGTCTGCGGCACCTGCAAAACCAGAGGCACGCGCTCGGACGCCGCCCGAAAACACAGCCTGCCGCAGACGCCCCCATCTCGCCCTCCCTTACCGGGGCCGCTCGCCCACCCGGCCGCCCTTGCTTTTGGCTGCCACGCTGTTGACCACGAAGACGCTCAGCTACCGCCTGTAAAACACAACCAAAGGACGCTCAGACCTGCACCAGCAACACGGCACCTGAAACGAGCTGCCGCTTCAGCCCAGCACTCCGTGCTCACCTTGCCCCAGGAGCTGCGCTGCCGATACCCAGCTTTCCTCTTCGCTTCCCACCTAGGAAAAGCAGAAACGACCGGGCTTAGCTAGAGCCACACGGCACAGCTTCCCTCTGGCACCACGCACCGACCCACCTGCTTACGGCGCACAGCTCGCCTCCTGCGTCGCCCCTTCTGTGCCGAGCTGTCCCTCTGCACCTGAAATCAAGTTATTCAGCAAGTCACCCAGCAGCTCATCAACAGCTTGACCATTCCGCACGTCTGCTTTCTATTGCGCAATAGCATTCCAAGCTCTCGGGGAGTCTCCAAAACGCCTGCGCGGGGACCCTCCACTCCCCTGCCCACGGCTACTCCAGCCCAGATGACCGCACAACCTCTGCCTACGCAATTTAACGCGTCAGCAGATTAGCCGGGGACTCCCAGAGCCCCGTCCACCCACCCCGGACTCCACGCGTCCCGGCAGAGCAGCTCCGAGCCAAACGCGCACCCGCGCGGACAGACGCTCCGCAGAACGTTATCGACCACACGACGGCCACAGCACCAAAAACGCTCCACAACGAAAACGACACTCCGAGACCAGACAGGCATCCATCCAAAGAATCTACGGGGAGGCAGCGGTGAGGCCAGGAGCCTCTCCTACAACCCCAAATGAAAAAGGAGCCCAACGTCACGGCTCCTGACGAGACGGCGGCACCGCCGCAACCCAGCAGAGACGGCGCAACCAAACGAGAAGCTGCTGCAACGCCTAAGAACTTCTTCCCAGCATCTTGAAGTGCCAGTCCCCGAGACTGGAAGGGTAGAGAGCACAGCTGCCGGCACAGCCCAGGACAACGCCACAAACACCACCGACCAGAAACGACCGAAACGCAAGAACCCTCTACGCTTTCGGCTGCCGATACCAGAAAACCAGCGCCCAACTGGCGCTACGCCAGTCGGCACCGGGGTTCCAGATCCCGGGACGGCACCCGAGACGCCTTTCGTGTCCCTCGAACGCAACGAGACCCCAGGATCGTCTGACAGGCGCAAGGCAGGCGTCCCGAACTACACCACAACGCAGACACAGGCTGGAGCTGCCCTGCCCGGCACACGCTGGCGTCGCACTGGAAAGGTCCCCGGGCCCTTCACCTGCCCAAAGGGGACTGTTCCTGGATAGCCCTTGCCCCGAACAGAACTTTACCCCCCTCCCTGCGCTTCCCAGCCCCTTCCCAGCCGCCCAGCCTCCACTTAGCTTTCAGAGGGCCAAGAGACCGAATCCATCTTCAACGGATGAAAACGCCACGTGCGCCGACAGGGATATTCCAGCATCGCCGGCTTCCTCCTCAACATCTACAGCAACACAGGAAAACACACGCTGACTAAGCAGAGCAAACACACAGTATAAAGGCACAAGGCACATCTTCCCTCTGACACCACGCACCGCCCCACCTGCTTACAGTGCTCGGCTCGCCTCTTTTCTCACTCTTTCTTGCCAAGTTGTCCCTCTGCCTACAACCTTTGCCTACACGAGAACAGACACGGGCTGGAGCTGCCCCGCCGTGCACAAGCTGGCATCAGTCCGTAAAGTTCCCTGGACCCTTTAGCTGCCCAAAGGGCACTGTTCCTGGACGGCCTTTGCCCCTATGAGAGCTTTAAACCCCCTCCATGCAATTCCCAGCCCCTCCCCAGCCCTCGAGCCTCCGCTTACCTGTCAGAGGGCCAAGGGGCTGCATCAATCTGCAGAGAAAAACACCACGTGCACTAGTAAGCATCTTCCTGCATTGCCCAATTCCTCTTCAACATCTGCAGTAACACAAGAAAACACACACTCACTTAGCAGAGACAACGCACATTATAAAGGCACACAGCACATCTTCCCGCTGACACCACGCAACAACCCACCTGCTTACGGCGCACAGCTCGCCTCCTGCGTCGCCCCTTCTGTGCCAAGTTGTCCCTCTGCACCTGAAATCAAGTTATTCAACAAGTCACCCAGATGCTCATCAACAGCTTGACCATTCCACAGGTCTGCTTTCTGTTTAGGAATCCCACCAGAAGCTCTAATTGAGTCTCTAAAACACTGCGGAAGGGACAGTCCGCTCCCCTGCCCACAGCTACTCCATCCCAGACGACTGCACCACCTTTGCCTGCGCAGTTTAACACGTCAACAGATCAACCGTGCACCCCTAGAGCTCCGTCCACCCACCCCTGACTCCACGCCTCCGGGCAGAGCAGCTCCTAGCCAAAGGTGCACCTGCGCAGACAGTCGCACCTCAGAACGTTATCGACAACACATCAACAGCGCCAAAAACGCTCTATAAAAGCAACGACTCCAAACCAGAGACTGCATCGATCAAAAGAACCTGCAGGGAGGCAGCGGTGAGGCGAGGAGTCTCTACTGCAACCCCAGAAAAAAATAAGAGCCGAACGGCACGGCCCCTTAGGAGACGGCGGCGCTGGCGCAAACACACAGAGAGGGCGGCACGGCTTAAAAACTTCAAGATGCTGGGAAGAAGTGCCAGTCCCTGAGACTGGATGGGTAGAGAGCAGAGCTGCCGACGCAGCCCTCAATGACACCATAAAACACCACCGACCAGAAACGTCCCAAACGCAAGGACCTGCCACGCTTTCGGCTGCTGATGCCAGAAAACCAGCGCCCAATTGGCGCTACGCCAGTCGGAACCGGGATTCCAGATCCCGGGACAGCACCCGAGACGCCTTTCGTGTCCCTCGAACGCAACGAGACACCAGGATCGTCTGACAGGCGCAAGGCAGGCGTCCCGAACTACACCACAACGCAGACACAGGCTGGAGCTGCCCTGCCCGGCACACGCTGGCGTCGCACTGGAAAGGTCCCCGGGCCCTTTACCCGCGCCAAGGGGACGGTTCCTGGACGGCCCTTGCCCTTATCAGAACTAAACCCACCGTCCCTGCGATTCCCAGCCCCTTGCCAGCCCTCGTGCCTCCACTTAGCTTTCAGAGGGCCAAGGGACCGAACCCGTCTTCAACAGAGGAAAACGCCACGTGCGCGAACGGCCGTCTTCCTGCATCGCCGGGTTCCTCTTCAGCGTCTGCAGGAACACGAGAAAACGCACGCTCGCTAAGGCGTGCCAGCACACGGCGTCGTGGGGTAAACGCCGACCCCTTCCGCAACACCCACCTCCTGCTAAGTTCCACGGCGTTCCGTTCGGCGCGTCGTGCCGCGGGCGCGGTCACCAACCCTGGTCGCTCGTGACGCCTAAGACGGCGAGAAGCAAAAGAACTGTAGCGCCTGGAACGAGTCCCCGGCCGCAAACGCTCCTCCTCGCCCCTAGCCCGGCTCACCTCAAATGCTCCTCCCAGGCCAAAGGGCCCACAAAGCGCCTGCAAAGAGAGAAGGAAGCGCTGAACCGAGTCACCGGGCAATACCGGGCTCCTCAACACCCACCGCCGCCTCACCTTCTCGGCTGCCGGCCGGCGTGCGGCTTCGCCCCTCCCAGCTCGTCTGCGGCACCTGCAAAACCAGAGGCACGCGCTCGGACGCCGCCCGAAAACACAGCCTGCCGCAGACGCCCCCATCTCGCCCTCCCTTACCGGGGCCGCTCGCCCACCCGGCCGCCCTTGCTTTTGGCTGCCACGCTGTTGACCACGAAGACGCTCAGCTACCGCCTGTAAAACACAACCAAAGGACGCTCAGACCTGCACCAGCAACACGGCACCTGAAACGAGCTGCCGCTTCAGCCCAGCACTCCGTGCTCACCTTGCCCCAGGAGCTGCGCTGCCGATACCCAGCTTTCCTCTTCGCTTCCCACCTAGGAAAAGCAGAAACGACCGGGCTTAGCTAGAGCCACACGGCACAGCTTCCCTCTGGCACCACGCACCGACCCACCTGCTTACGGCGCACAGCTCGCCTCCTGCGTCGCCCCTTCTGTGCCGAGCTGTCCCTCTGCACCTGAAATCAAGTTATTCAGCAAGTCACCCAGCAGCTCATCAACAGCTTGACCATTCCGCACGTCTGCTTTCTATTGCGCAATAGCATTCCAAGCTCTCGGGGAGTCTCCAAAACGCCTGCGCGGGGACCCTCCACTCCCCTGCCCACGGCTACTCCAGCCCAGATGACCGCGCAACCTCTGCCTACGCAATTTAACGCGTCAGCAGATTAGCCGGGGACTCCCAGAGCCCCGTCCACCCACCCCGGACTCCACGCGTCCCGGCAGAGCAGCTCCGAGCCAAACGCGCACCCGCGCGGACAGACGCTCCGCAGAACGTTATCGACCACACGACGGCCACAGCACCAAAAACGCTCCACAACGAAAACGACACTCCGAGACCAGACAGGCATCCATCCAAAGAATCTACGGGGAGGCAGCGGTGAGGCCAGGAGCCTCTCCTACAACCCCAAATGAAAAAGGAGCCCAACGTCACGGCTCCTGACGAGACGGCGGCACCGCCGCAACCCAGCAGAGACGGCGCAACCAAACGAGAAGCTGCTGCAACGCCTAAGAACTTCTTCCCAGCATCTTGAAGTGCCAGTCCCCGAGACTGGAAGGGTAGAGAGCACAGCTGCCGGCACAGCCCAGGACAACGCCACAAACACCACCGACCAGAAACGACCGAAACGCAAGAACCCTCTACGCTTTCGGCTGCCGATACCAGAAAACCAGCGCCCAACTGGCGCTACGCCAGTCGGCACCGGGGTTCCAGATCCCGGGACGGCACCCGAGACGCCTTTCGTGTCCCTCGAACGCAACGAGACCCCAGGATCGTCTGACAGGCGCAAGGCAGGCGTCCCGAACTACACCACAACGCAGACACAGGCTGGAGCTGCCCTGCCCGGCACACGCTGGCGTCGCACTGGAAAGGTCCCCGGGCCCTTCACCTGCCCAAAGGGGACTGTTCCTGGATAGCCCTTGCCCCGAACAGAACTTTACCCCCCTCCCTGCGCTTCCCAGCCCCTTCCCAGCCGCCCAGCCTCCACTTAGCTTTCAGAGGGCCAAGAGACCGAATCCATCTTCAACGGATGAAAACGCCACGTGCGCCGACAGGGATATTCCAGCATCGCCGGCTTCCTCCTCAACATCTACAGCAACACAGGAAAACACACGCTGACTAAGCAGAGCAAACACACAGTATAAAGGCACAAGGCACATCTTCCCTCTGACACCACGCACCGCCCCACCTGCTTACAGTGCTCGGCTCGCCTCTTTTCTCACTCTTTCTTGCCAAGTTGTCCCTCTGCCTACAACCTTTGCCTACACGAGAACAGACACGGGCTGGAGCTGCCCCGCCGTGCACAAGCTGGCATCAGTCCGTAAAGTTCCCTGGACCCTTTAGCTGCCCAAAGGGCACTGTTCCTGGACGGCCTTTGCCCCTATGAGAGCTTTAAACCCCCTCCATGCAATTCCCAGCCCCTCCCCAGCCCTCGAGCCTCCGCTTACCTGTCAGAGGGCCAAGGGGCTGCATCAATCTGCAGAGAAAAACACCACGTGCACTAGTAAGCATCTTCCTGCATTGCCCAATTCCTCTTCAACATCTGCAGTAACACAAGAAAACACACACTCACTTAGCAGAGACAACGCACATTATAAAGGCACACAGCACATCTTCCCGCTGACACCACGCAACAACCCACCTGCTTACGGCGCACAGCTCGCCTCCTGCGTCGCCCCTTCTGTGCCAAGTTGTCCCTCTGCACCTGAAATCAAGTTATTCAACAAGTCACCCAGATGCTCATCAACAGCTTGACCATTCCACAGGTCTGCTTTCTGTTTAGGAATCCCACCAGAAGCTCTAATTGAGTCTCTAAAACACTGCGGAAGGGACAGTCCGCTCCCCTGCCCACAGCTACTCCATCCCAGACGACTGCACCACCTTTGCCTGCGCAGTTTAACACGTCAACAGATCAACCGTGCACCCCTAGAGCTCCGTCCACCCACCCCTGACTCCACGCCTCCGGGCAGAGCAGCTCCTAGCCAAAGGTGCACCTGCGCAGACAGTCGCACCTCAGAACGTTATCGACAACACATCAACAGCGCCAAAAACGCTCTATAAAAGCAACGACTCCAAACCAGAGACTGCATCGATCAAAAGAACCTGCAGGGAGGCAGCGGTGAGGCGAGGAGTCTCTACTGCAACCCCAGAAAAAAATAAGAGCCGAACGGCACGGCCCCTTAGGAGACGGCGGCGCTGGCGCAAACACACAGAGAGGGCGGCACGGCTTAAAAACTTCAAGATGCTGGGAAGAAGTGCCAGTCCCTGAGACTGGATGGGTAGAGAGCAGAGCTGCCGACGCAGCCCTCAATGACACCATAAAACACCACCGACCAGAAACGTCCCAAACGCAAGGACCTGCCACGCTTTCGGCTGCTGATGCCAGAAAACCAGCGCCCAATTGGCGCTACGCCAGTCAGAACCGGGATTCCAGATCCCGGGACGGCACCCGAGACGCCTTTCGTGTCCCTCGAACGCAACGAGACACCAGGATCGTCTGACAGGCGCAAGGCAGGCGTCCCGAACTACACCACAACGCAGACACAGGCTGGAGCTGCCCTGCCCGGCACACGCTGGCGTCACACTGGAAAGGTCCCCGGGCCCTTTACCCGCGCCAAGGGGACGGTTCCTGGACGGCCCTTGCCCTTATCAGAACTAAACCCACCGTCCCTGCGATTCCCAGCCCCTTGCCAGCCCTCGTGCCTCCACTTAGCTTTCAGAGGGCCAAGGGACCGAACCCGTCTTCAACAGAGGAAAACGCCACGTGCGCGAACGGCCGTCTTCCTGCATCGCCGGGTTCCTCTTCAGCGTCTGCAGGAACACGAGAAAACGCACGCTCGCTAAGGCGTGCCAGCACACGGCGTCGTGGGGTAAACGCCGACCCCTTCCGCAACACCCACCTCCTGCTAAGTTCCACGGCGTTCCGTTCGGCGCGTCGTGCCGCGGGCGCGGTCACCAACCCTGGTCGCTCGTGACGCCTAAGACGGCGAGAAGCAAAAGAACTGTAGCGCCTGGAACGACTCCCCGGCCGCAAACGCTCCTCCTCGCCCCTAGCCCGGCTCACCTCAAATGCTCCTCCCAGGCCAAAGGGCCCACAAAGCGCCTGCAAAGAGAGAAGGAAGCGCTGAACCGAGTCACCGGGCAATACCGGGCTCCTCAACACCCACCGCCGCCTCACCTTCTCGGCTGCCGGCCAGCGTGCGGCTTCGCCCCTCCCAGCTCGTCTGCGGCACCTGCAAAACCAGAGGCACGCGCTCGGACGCCGCCCGAAAACACAGCCTGCCGCAGACGCCCCCATCTCGCCCTCCCTTACCGGGGCCGCTCGCCCACCCGGCCGCCCTTGCTTTTGGCTGCCACGCTGTTGACCACGAAGACGCTCAGCTACCGCCTGTAAAACACAACCAAAGGAGGCTCAGACCTGCACCAGCAACACGGCACCTGAAACGAGCTGCCGCTTCAGCCCAGCACTCCGTGCTCACCTTGCCCCAGGAGCTGCGCTGCCGATACCCAGCTTTCCTCTTCGCTTCCCACCTAGGAAAAGCAGAAACGACCGGGCTTAGCTAGAGCCACACGGCACAGCTTCCCTCTGGCACCACGCACCGACCCACCTGCTTACGGCGCACAGCTCGCCTCCTGCGTCGCCCCTTCTGTGCCGAGCTGTCCCTCTGCACCTGAAATCAAGTTATTCAGCAAGTCACCCAGCAGCTCATCAACAGCTTGACCATTCCGCACGTCTGCTTTCTATTGCGCAATAGCATTCCAAGCTCTCGGGGAGTCTCCAAAACGCCTGCGCGGGGACCCTCCACTCCCCTGCCCACGGCTACTCCAGCCCAGATGACCGCACAACCTCTGCCTACGCAATTTAACGCGTCAGCAGATTAGCCGGGGACTCCCAGAGCCCCGTCCACCCACCCCGGACTCCACGCGTCCCGGCAGAGCAGCTCCGAGCCAAACGCGCACCCGCGCGGACAGACGCTCCGCAGAACGTTATCGACCACACGACGGCCACAGCACCAAAAACGCTCCACAACGAAAACGACACTCCGAGACCAGACAGGCATCCATCCAAAGAATCTACGGGGAGGCAGCGGTGAGGCCAGGAGCCTCTCCTACAACCCCAAATGAAAAAGGAGCCCAACGTCACGGCTCCTGACGAGACGGCGGCACCGCCGCAACCCAGCAGAGACGGCGCAACCAAACGAGAAGCTGCTGCAACGCCTAAGAACTTCTTCCCAGCATCTTGAAGTGCCAGTCCCCGAGACTGGAAGGGTAGAGAGCACAGCTGCCGGCACAGCCCAGGACAACGCCACAAACACCACCAACCAGAAACGACCGAAACGCAAGAACCCTCTACGCTTTCGGCTGCCGATACCAGAAAACCAGCGCCCAACTGGCGCTACGCCAGTCGGCACCGGGGTTCCAGATCCCGGGACGGCACCCGAGATGCCTTTCGTGTCCCTCGAACGCAACGAGACCCCAGGATCGTCTGACAGGCGCAAGGCAGGCGTCCCGAACTACACCACAACGCAGACACAGGCTGGAGCTGCCCTGCCCGGCACACGCTGGCGTCGCACTGGAAAGGTCCCCGGGCCCTTCACCTGCCCAAAGGGGACTGTTCCTGGATAGCCCTTGCCCCGAACAGAACTTTACCCCCCCTCCCTGCGCTTCCCAGCCCCTTCCCAGCCGCCCAGCCTCCACTTAGCTTTCAGAGGGCCAAGAGACCGAATCCATCTTCAACGGATGAAAACGCCACGTGCGCCGACAGGGATATTCCAGCATCGCCGGCTTCCTCCTCAACATCTACAGCAACACAGGAAAACACACGCTGACTAAGCAGAGCAAACACACAGTATAAAGGCACAAGGCACATCTTCCCTCTGACACCACGCACCGCCCCACCTGCTTACAGTGCTCGGCTCGCCTCTTTTCTCACTCTTTCTTGCCAAGTTGTCCCTCTGCCTACAACCTTTGCCTACACGAGAACAGACACGGGCTGGAGCTGCCCCGCCGTGCACAAGCTGGCATCAGTCCGTAAAGTTCCCTGGACCCTTTAGCTGCCCAAAGGGCACTGTTCCTGGACGGCCTTTGCCCCTATGAGAGCTTTAAACCCCCTCCATGCAATTCCCAGCCCCTCCCCAGCCCTCGAGCCTCCGCTTACCTGTCAGAGGGCCAAGGGGCTGCATCAATCTGCAGAGAAAAACACCATGTGCACTAGTAAGCATCTTCCTGCATTGCCCAATTCCTCTTCAACATCTGCAGTAACACAAGAAAACACACACTCACTTAGCAGAGACAACGCACATTATAAAGGCACACAGCACATCTTCCCGCTGACACCACGCAACAACCCACCTGCTTACGGCGCACAGCTCGCCTCCTGCGTCGCCCCTTCTGTGCCAAGTTGTCCCTCTGCACCTGAAATCAAGTTATTCAACAAGTCACCCAGATGCTCATCAACAGCTTGACCATTCCACAGGTCTGCTTTCTGTTTAGGAATCCCACCAGAAGCTCTAATTGAGTCTCTAAAACACTGCGGAAGGGACAGTCCGCTCCCCTGCCCACAGCTACTCCATCCCAGACGACTGCACCACCTTTGCCTGCGCAGTTTAACACGTCAACAGATCAACCGTGCACCCCTAGAGCTCCGTCCACCCACCCCTGACTCCACGCCTCCGGGCAGAGCAGCTCCTAGCCAAAGGTGCACCTGCGCAGACAGTCGCACCTCAGAACGTTATCGACAACACATCAACAGCGCCAAAAACGCTCTATAAAAGCAACGACTCCAAACCAGAGACTGCATCGATCAAAAGAACCTGCAGGGAGGCAGCGGTGAGGCGAGGAGTCTCTACTGCAACCCCAGAAAAAAATAAGAGCCGAACGGCACGGCCCCTTAGGAGACGGCGGCGCTGGCGCAAACACACAGAGAGGGCGGCACGGCTTAAAAACTTCAAGATGCTGGGAAGAAGTGCCAGTCCCTGAGACTGGATGGGTAGAGAGCAGAGCTGCCGACGCAGCCCTCAATGACACCATAAAACACCACCGACCAGAAACGTCCCAAACGCAAGGACCTGCCACGCTTTCGGCTGCTGATGCCAGAAAACCAGCGCCCAATTGGCGCTACGCCAGTCGGAACCGGGATTCCAGATCCCGGGACGGCACCCGAGACGCCTTTCGTGTCCCTCGAACGCAAGGAGACACCAGGATCGTCTGACAGGCGCAAGGCAGGCGTCCCGAACTACACCACAACGCAGACACAGGCTGGAGCTGCCCTGCCCGGCACACGCTGGCGTCGCACTGGAAAGGTCCCCGGGCCCTTTACCCGCGCCAAGGGGACGGTTCCTGGACGGCCCTTGCCCTTATCAGAACTAAACGCCCCGTCCCTGCGATTCCCAGCCCCTTGCCAGCCCTCGTGCCTCCACTTAGCTTTCAGAGGGCCAAGGGACCGAACCCGTCTTCAACAGAGGAAAACGCCACGTGCGCGAACGGCCGTCTTCCTGCATCGCCGGGTTCCTCTTCAGCGTCTGCAGGAACACGAGAAAACGCACGCTCGCTAAGGCGTGCCAGCACACGGCGTCGTGGGGTAAACGCCGACCCCTTCCGCAACACCCACCTCCTGCTAAGTTCCACGGCATTCCGTTCGGCGCGTCGTGCCGCGGGCGCGGTCACCAACCCTGGTCGCTCGTGACGCCTAAGACGGCGAGAAGCAAAAGAACTGTAGCGCCTGGAACGAGTCCCCGGCCGCAAACGCTCCTCCTCGCCCCTAGCCCGGCTCACCTCAAATGCTCCTCCCAGGCCAAAGGGCCCACAAAGCGCCTGCAAAGAGAGAAGGAAGCGCTGAACCGAGTCACCGGGCAATACCGGGCTCCTCAACACCCACCGCCGCCTCACCTTCTCGGCTGCCGGCCGGCGTGCGGCTTCGCCCCTCCCAGCTCGTCTGCGGCACCTGCAAAACCAGAGGCACGCGCTCGGACGCCGCCCGAAAACACAGCCTGCCGCAGACGCCCCCATCTCGCCCTCCCTTACCGGGGCCGCTCGCCCACCCGGCCGCCCTTGCTTTTGGCTGCCACGCTGTTGACCACGAAGACGCTCAGCTACCGCCTGTAAAACACAACCAAAGGACGCTCAGACCTGCACCAGCAACACGGCACCTGAAACGAGCTGCCGCTTCAGCCCAGCACTCCGTGCTCACCTTGCCCCAGGAGCTGCGCTGCCGATACCCAGCTTTCCTCTTCGCTTCCCACCTAGGAAAAGCAGAAACGACCGGGCTTAGCTAGAGCCACACGGCACAGCTTCCCTCTGGCACCACGCACCGACCCACCTGCTTACGGCGCACAGCTCGCCTCCTGCGTCGCCCCTTCTGTGCCGAGCTGTCCCTCTGCACCTGAAATCAAGTTATTCAGCAAGTCACCCAGCAGCTCATCAACAGCTTGACCATTCCGCACGTCTGCTTTCTATTGCGCAATAGCATTCCAAGCTCTCGGGGAGTCTCCAAAACGCCTGCGCGGGGACCCTCCACTCCCCTGCCCACGGCTACTCCAGCCCAGATGACCGCACAACCTCTGCCTACGCAATTTAACGCGTCAGCAGATTAGCCGGGGACTCCCAGAGCCCCGTCCACCCACCCCGGACTCCACGCGTCCCGGCAGAGCAGCTCCGAGCCAAACGCGCACCCGCGCGGACAGACGCTCCGCAGAACGTTATCGACCACACGACGGCCACAGCACCAAAAACGCTCCACAACGAAAACGACACTCCGAGACCAGACAGGCATCCATCCAAAGAATCTACGGGGAGGCAGCGGTGAGGCCAGGAGCCTCTCCTACAACCCCAAATGAAAAAGGAGCCCAACGTCACGGCTCCTGACGAGACGGCGGCACCGCCGCAACCCAGCAGAGACGGCGCAACCAAACGAGAAGCTGCTGCAACGCCTAAGAACTTCTTCCCAGCATCTTGAAGTGCCAGTCCCCGAGACTGGAAGGGTAGAGAGCACAGCTGCCGGCACAGCCCAGGACAACGCCACAAACACCACCAACCAGAAACGACCGAAACGCAAGAACCCTCTACGCTTTCGGCTGCCGATACCAGAAAACCAGCGCCCAACTGGCGCTACGCCAGTCGGCACCGGGGTTCCAGATCCCGGGACGGCACCCGAGACGCCTTTCGTGTCCCTCGAACGCAACGAGACCCCAGGATCTTCTGACAGGCGCAAGGCAGGCGTCCCGAACTACACCACAACGCAGACACAGGCTGGAGCTGCCCTGCCCGGCACACGCTGGCGTCGCACTGGAAAGGTCCCCGGGCCCTTCACCTGCCCAAAGGGGACTGTTCCTGGATAGCCCTTGCCCCGAACAGAACTTTACCCCCCCTCCCTGCGCTTCCCAGCCCCTTCCCAGCCGCCCAGCCTCCACTTAGCTTTCAGAGGGCCAAGAGACCGAATCCATCTTCAACGGATGAAAACGCCACGTGCGCCGACAGGGATATTCCAGCATCGCCGGCTTCCTCCTCAACATCTACAGCAACACAGGAAAACACACGCTGACTAAGCAGAGCAAACACACAGTATAAAGGCACAAGGCACATCTTCCCTCTGACACCACGCACCGCCCCACCTGCTTACAGTGCTCGGCTCGCCTCTTTTCTCACTCTTTCTTGCCAAGTTGTCCCTCTGCCTACAACCTTTGCCTACACGAGAACAGACACGGGCTGGAGCTGCCCCGCCGTGCACAAGCTGGCATCAGTCCGTAAAGTTCCCTGGACCCTTTAGCTGCCCAAAGGGCACTGTTCCTGGACGGCCTTTGCCCCTATGAGAGCTTTAAACCCCCTCCATGCAATTCCCAGCCCCTCCCCAGCCCTCGAGCCTCCGCTTACCTGTCAGAGGGCCAAGGGGCTGCATCAATCTGCAGAGAAAAACACCACGTGCACTAGTAAGCATCTTCCTGCATTGCCCAATTCCTCTTCAACATCTGCAGTAACACAAGAAAACACACACTCACTTAGCAGAGACAACGCACATTATAAAGGCACACAGCACATCTTCCCGCTGACACCACGCAACAACCCACCTGCTTACGGCGCACAGCTCGCCTCCTGCGTCGCCCCTTCTGTGCCAAGTTGTCCCTCTGCACCTGAAATCAAGTTATTCAACAAGTCACCCAGATGCTCATCAACAGCTTGACCATTCCACAGGTCTGCTTTCTGTTTAGGAATCCCACCAGAAGCTCTAATTGAGTCTCTAAAACACTGCGGAAGGGACAGTCCGCTCCCCTGCCCACAGCTACTCCATCCCAGACGACTGCACCACCTTTGCCTGCGCAGTTTAACACGTCAACAGATCAACCGTGCACCCCTAGAGCTCCGTCCACCCACCCCTGACTCCACGCCTCCGGGCAGAGCAGCTCCTAGCCAAAGGTGCACCTGCGCAGACAGTCGCACCTCAGAACGTTATCGACAACACATCAACAGCGCCAAAAACGCTCTATAAAAGCAACGACTCCAAACCAGAGACTGCATCGATCAAAAGAACCTGCAGGGAGGCACCTGTGAGGCGAGGAGTCTCTACTGCAACCCCAGAAAAAAATAAGAGCCGAACGGCACGGCCCCTTAGGAGACGGCGGCGCTGGCGCAAACACACAGAGAGGGCGGCACGGCTTAAAAACTTCAAGATGCTGGGAAGAAGTGCCAGTCCCTGAGACTGGATGGGTAGAGAGCAGAGCTGCCGACGCAGCCCTCAATGACACCATAAAACACCACCGACCAGAAACGTCCCAAACGCAAGGACCTGCCACGCTTTCGGCTGCTGATACCAGAAAACCAGCGCCCAATTGGCGCTACGCCAGTCGGAACCGGGATTCCAGATCCCGGGACGGCACCCGAGACGCCTTTCGTGTCCCTCGAACGCAACGAGACACCAGGATCGTCTGACAGGCGCAAGGCAGGCGTCCCGAACTACACCACAACGCAGACACAGGCTGGAGCTGCCCTGCCCGGCACACGCTGGCGTCGCACTGGAAAGGTCCCCGGGCCCTTTACCCGCGCCAAGGGGACGGTTCCTGGACGGCCCTTGCCCTTATCAGAACTAAACGCCCCGTCCCTGCGATTCCCAGCCCCTTGCCAGCCCTCGTGCCTCCACTTAGCTTTCAGAGGGCCAAGGGACCGAACCCGTCTTCAACAGAGGAAAACGCCACGTGCGCGAACGGCCGTCTTCCTGCATCGCCGGGTTCCTCTTCAGCGTCTGCAGGAACACGAGAAAACGCACGCTCGCTAAGGCGTGCCAGCACACGGCGTCGTGGGGTAAACGCCGACCCCTTCCGCAACACCCACCTCCTGCTAAGTTCCACGGCGTTCCGTTCGGCGCGTCGTGCCGCGGGCGCGGTCACCAACCCTGGTCGCTCGTGACGCCTAAGATGGCGAGAAGCAAAAGAACTGTAGCGCCTGGAACGAGTCCCCGGCCGCAAACGCTCCTCCTCGCCCCTAGCCCGGCTCACCTCAAATGCTCCTCCCAGGCCAAAGGGCCCACAAAGCGCCTGCAAAGAGAGAAGGAAGCGCTGAACCGAGTCACCGGGCAATACCGGGCTCCTCAACACCCACCGCCGCCTCACCTTCTCGGCTGCCGGCCGGCGTGCGGCTTCGCCCCTCCCAGCTCGTCTGCGGCACCTGCAAAACCAGAGGCACGCGCTCGGACGCCGCCCGAAAACACAGCCTGCCGCAGACGCCCCCATCTCGCCCTCCCTTACCGGGGCCGCTCGCCCACCCGGCCGCCCTTGCTTTTGGCTGCCACGCTGTTGACCACGAAGACGCTCAGCTACCGCCTGTAAAACACAACCAAAGGACGCTCAGACCTGCACCAGCAACACGGCACCTGAAACGAGCTGCCGCTTCAGCCCAGCACTCCGTGCTCACCTTGCCCCAGGAGCTGCGCTGCCGATACCCAGCTTTCCTCTTCGCTTCCCACCTAGGAAAAGCAGAAACGACCGGGCTTAGCTAGAGCCACACGGCACAGCTTCCCTCTGGCACCACGCACCGACCCACCTGCTTACGGCGCACAGCTCGCCTCCTGCGTCGCCCCTTCTGTGCCGAGCTGTCCCTCTGCACCTGAAATCAAGTTATTCAGCAAGTCACCCAGCAGCTCATCAACAGCTTGACCATTCCGCACGTCTGCTTTCTATTGCGCAATAGCATTCCAAGCTCTCGGGGAGTCTCCAAAATGCCTGCGCGGGGACCCTCCACTCCCCTGCCCACGGCTACTCCAGCCCAGATGACCGCACAACCTCTGCCTACGCAATTTAACGCGTCAGCAGATTAGCCGGGGACTCCCAGAGCCCCGTCCACCCACCCCGGACTCCACGCGTCCCGGCAGAGCAGCTCCGAGCCAAACGCGCACCCGCGCGGACAGACGCTCCGCAGAACGTTATCGACCACACGACGGCCACAGCACCAAAAACGCTCCACAACGAAAACGACACTCCGAGACCAGACAGGCATCCATCCAAAGAATCTACGGGGAGGCAGCGGTGAGGCCAGGAGCCTCTCCTACAACCCCAAATGAAAAAGGAGCCCAACGTCACGGCTCCTGACGAGACGGCGGCACCGCCGCAACCCAGCAGAGACGGCGCAACCAAACGAGAAGCTGCTGCAACGCCTAAGAACTTCTTCCCAGCATCTTGAAGTGCCAGTCCCCGAGACTGGAAGGGTAGAGAGCACAGCTGCCGGCACAGCCCAGGACAACGCCACAAACACCACCAACCAGAAACGACCGAAACGCAAGAACACTCTACGCTTTCGGCTGCCGATACCAGAAAACCAGCGCCCAACTGGCGCTACGCCAGTCGGCACCGGGGTTCCAGATCCCGGGACGGCACCCGAGACGCCTTTCGTGTCCCTCGAACGCAACGAGACCCCAGGATCGTCTGACAGGCGCAAGGCAGGCGTCCCGAACTACACCACAACGCAGACACAGGCTGGAGCTGCCCTGCCCGGCACACGCTGGCGTCGCACTGGAAAGGTCCCCGGGCCCTTCACCTGCCCAAAGGGGACTGTTCCTGGATAGCCCTTGCCCCGAACAGAACTTTACCCCCCCTCCCTGCGCTTCCCAGCCCCTTCCCAGCCGCCCAGCCTCCACTTAGCTTTCAGAGGGCCAAGAGACCGAATCCATCTTCAACGGATGAAAACGCCACGTGCGCCGACAGGGATATTCCAGCATCGCCGGCTTCCTCCTCAACATCTACAGCAACACAGGAAAACACACGCTGACTAAGCAGAGCAAACACACAGTATAAAGGCACAAGGCACATCTTCCCTCTGACACCACGCACCGCCCCACCTGCTTACAGTGCTCGGCTCGCCTCTTTTCTCACTCTTTCTTGCCAAGTTGTCCCTCTGCCTACAACCTTTGCCTACACGAGAACAGACACGGGCTGGAGCTGCCCCGCCGTGCACAAGCTGGCATCAGTCCGTAAAGTTCCCTGGACCCTTTAGCTGCCCAAAGGGCACTGTTCCTGGACGGCCTTTGCCCCTATGAGAGCTTTAAACCCCCTCCATGCAATTCCCAGCCCCTCCCCAGCCCTCGAGCCTCCGCTTACCTGTCAGAGGGCCAAGGGGCTGCATCAATCTGCAGAGAAAAACACCACGTGCACTAGTAAGCATCTTCCTGCATTGCCCAATTCCTCTTCAACATCTGCAGTAACACAAGAAAACACACACTCACTTAGCAGAGACAACGCACATTATAAAGGCACACAGCACATCTTCCCGCTGACACCACGCAACAACCCACCTGCTTACGGCGCACAGCTCGCCTCCTGCGTCGCCCCTTCTGTGCCAAGTTGTCCCTCTGCACCTGAAATCAAGTTATTCAACAAGTCACCCAGATGCTCATCAACAGCTTGACCATTCCACAGGTCTGCTTTCTGTTTAGGAATCCCACCAGAAGCTCTAATTGAGTCTCTAAAACACTGCGGAAGGGACAGTCCGCTCCCCTGCCCACAGCTACTCCATCCCAGACGACTGCACCACCTTTGCCTGCGCAGTTTAACACGTCAACAGATCAACCGTGCACCCCTAGAGCTCCGTCCACCCACCCCTGACTCCACGCCTCCGGGCAGAGCAGCTCCTAGCCAAAGGTGCACCTGCGCAGACAGTCGCACCTCAGAACGTTATCGACAACACATCAACAGCGCCAAAAACGCTCTATAAAAGCAACGACTCCAAACCAGAGACTGCATCGATCAAAAGAACCTGCAGGGAGGCAGCGGTGAGGCGAGGAGTCTCTACTGCAACCCCAGAAAAAAATAAGAGCCGAACGGCACGGCCCCTTAGGAGACGGCGGCGCTGGCGCAAACACACAGAGAGGGCGGCACGGCTTAAAAACTTCAAGATGCTGGGAAGAAGTGCCAGTCCCTGAGACTGGATGGGTAGAGAGCAGAGCTGCCGACGCAGCCCTCAATGACACCATAAAACACCACCGACCAGAAACGTCCCAAACGCAAGGACCTGCCACGCTTTCGGCTGCTGATACCAGAAAACCAGCGCCCAATTGGCGCTACGCCAGTCGGAACCGGGATTCCAGATCCCGGGACGGCACCCGAGACGCCTTTCGTGTCCCTCAAACGCAACGAGACACCAGGATCGTCTGACAGGCGCAAGGCAGGCGTCCCGAACTACACCACAACGCAGACACAGGCTGGAGCTGCCCTGCCCGGCACACGCTGGCGTCGCACTGGAAAGGTCCCCGGGCCCTTTACCCGCGCCAAGGGGACGGTTCCTGGACGGCCCTTGCCCTTATCAGAACTAAACGCCCCGTCCCTGCGATTCCCAGCCCCTTGCCAGCCCTCGTGCCTCCACTTAGCTTTCAGAGGGCCAAGGGACCGAACCCGTCTTCAACAGAGGAAAACGCCACGTGCGCGAACGGCCGTCTTCCTGCATCGCCGGGTTCCTCTTCAGCGTCTGCAGGAACACGAGAAAACGCACGCTCGCTAAGGCGTGCCAGCACACGGCGTCGTGGGGTAAACGCCGACCCCTTCCGCAACACCCACCTCCTGCTAAGTTCCACGGCGTTCCGTTCGGCGCGTCGTGCCGCGGGCGCGGTCACCAACCCTGGTCGCTCGTGACGCCTAAGACGGCGAGAAGCAAAAGAACTGTAGCGCCTGGAACGAGTCCCCGGCCGCAAACGCTCCTCCTCGCCCCTAGCCCGGCTCACCTCAAATGCTCCTCCCAGGCCAAAGGGCCCACAAAGCGCCTGCAAAGAGAGAAGGAAGCGCTGAACCGAGTCACCGGGCAATACCGGGCTCCTCAACACCCACCGCCGCCTCACCTTCTCGGCTGCCGGCCGGCGTGCGGCTTCGCCCCTCCCAGCTCGTCTGCGGCACCTGCAAAACCAGAGGCACGCGCTCGGACGCCGCCCGAAAACACAGCCTGCCGCAGACGCCCCCATCTCGCCCTCCCTTACCGGGGCCGCTCGCCCACCCGGCCGCCCTTGCTTTTGGCTGCCACGCTGTTGACCACGAAGACGCTCAGCTACCGCCTGTAAAACACAACCAAAGGACGCTCAGACCTGCACCAGCAACACGGCACCTGAAACGAGCTGCCGCTTCAGCCCAGCACTCCGTGCTCACCTTGCCCCAGGACCTGCGCTGCCGATACCCAGCTTTCCTCTTCGCTTCCCACCTAGGAAAAGCAGAAACGACCGGGCTTAGCTAGAGCCACACGGCACAGCTTCCCTCTGGCACCACGCACCGACCCACCTGCTTACGGCGCACAGCTCGCCTCCTGCGTCGCCCCTTCTGTGCCAAGCTGTCCCTCTGCACCTGAAATCAAGTTATTCAGCAAGTCACCCAGCAGCTCATCAACAGCTTGACCATTCCGCACGTCTGCTTTCTATTGCGCAATAGCATTCCAAGCTCTCGGGGAGTCTCCAAAACGCCTGCGCGGGGACCCTCCACTCCCCTGCCCACGGCTACTCCAGCCCAGATGACCGCACAACCTCTGCCTACGCAATTTAACGCGTCAGCAGATTAGCCGGGGACTCCCAGAGCCCCGTCCACCCACCCCGGACTCCACGCGTCCCGGCAGAGCAGCTCCGAGCCAAACGCGCACCCGCGCGGACAGACGCTCCGCAGAACGTTATCGACCACACGACGGCCACAGCACCAAAAACGCTCCACAACGAAAACGACACTCCGAGACCAGACAGGCATCCATCCAAAGAATCTACGGGGAGGCAGCGGTGAGGCCAGGAGCCTCTCCTACAACCCCAAATGAAAAAGGAGCCCAACGTCACGGCTCCTGACGAGACGGCGGCACCGCCGCAACCCAGCAGAGACGGCGCAACCAAACGAGAAGCTGCTGCAACGCCTAAGAACTTCTTCCCAGCATCTTGAAGTGCCAGTCCCCGAGACTGGAAGGGTAGAGAGCACAGCTGCCGGCACAGCCCAGGACAACGCCACAAACACCACCGACCAGAAACGACCGAAACGCAAGAACCCTCTACGCTTTCGGCTGCCGATACCAGAAAACCAGCGCCCAACTGGCGCTACGCCAGTCGGCACCGGGGTTCCAGATCCCGGGACGGCACCCGAGACGCCTTTCGTGTCCCTCGAACGCAACGAGACCCCAGGATCGTCTGACAGGCGCAAGGCAGGCGTCCCGAACTACACCACAACGCAGACACAGGCTGGAGCTGCCCTGCCCGGCACACGCTGGCGTCGCACTGGAAAGGTCCCCGGGCCCTTCACCTGCCCAAAGGGGACTGTTCCTGGATAGCCCTTGCCCCGAACAGAACTTTACCCCCCCTCCCTGCGCTTCCCAGCCCCTTCCCAGCCGCCCAGCCTCCACTTAGCTTTCAGAGGGCCAAGAGACCGAATCCATCTTCAACGGATGAAAACGCCACGTGCGCCGACAGGGATATTCCAGCATCGCCGGCTTCCTCCTCAACATCTACAGCAACACAGGAAAACACACGCTGACTAAGCAGAGCAAACACACAGTATAAAGGCACAAGGCACATCTTCCCTCTGACACCACGCACCGCCCCACCTGCTTACAGTGCTCGGCTCGCCTCTTTTCTCACTCTTTCTTGCCAAGTTGTCCCTCTGCCTACAACCTTTGCCTACACGAGAACAGACACGGGCTGGAGCTGCCCCGCCGTGCACAAGCTGGCATCAGTCCGTAAAGTTCCCTGGACCCTTTAGCTGCCCAAAGGGCACTGTTCCTGGACGGCCTTTGCCCCTATGAGAGCTTTAAACCCCCTCCATGCAATTCCCAGCCCCTCCCCAGCCCTCGAGCCTCCGCTTACCTGTCAGAGGGCCAAGGGGCTGCATCAATCTGCAGAGAAAAACACCACGTGCACTAGTAAGCATCTTCCTGCATTGCCCAATTCCTCTTCAACATCTGCAGTAACACAAGAAAACACACACTCACTTAGCAGAGACAACGCACATTATAAAGGCACACAGCACATCTTCCCGCTGACACCACGCAACAACCCACCTGCTTACGGCGCACAGCTCGCCTCCTGCGTCGCCCCTTCTGTGCCAAGTTGTCCCTCTGCACCTGAAATCAAGTTATTCAACAAGTCACCCAGATGCTCATCAACAGCTTGACCATTCCACAGGTCTGCTTTCTGTTTAGGAATCCCACCAGAAGCTCTAATTGAGTCTCTAAAACACTGCGGAAGGGACAGTCCGCTCCCCTGCCCACAGCTACTCCATCCCAGACGACTGCACCACCTTTGCCTGCGCAGTTTAACACGTCAACAGATCAACCGTGCACCCCTAGAGCTCCGTCCACCCACCCCTGACTCCACGCCTCCGGGCAGAGCAGCTCCTAGCCAAAGGTGCACCTGCGCAGACAGTCGCACCTCAGAACGTTATCGACAACACATCAACAGCGCCAAAAACGCTCTATAAAAGCAACGACTCCAAACCAGAGACTGCATCGATCAAAAGAACCTGCAGGGAGGCAGCGGTGAGGCGAGGAGTCTCTACTGCAACCCCAGAAAAAAATAAGAGCCGAACGGCACGGCCCCTTAGGAGACGGCGGCGCTGGCGCAAACACACAGAGAGGGCGGCACGGCTTAAAAACTTCAAGATGCTGGGAAGAAGTGCCAGTCCCTGAGACTGGATGGGTAGAGAGCAGAGCTGCCGACGCAGCCCTCAATGACACCATAAAACACCACCGACCAGAAACGTCCCAAACGCAAGGACCTGCCACGCTTTCGGCTGCTGATACCAGAAAACCAGCGCCCAATTGGCGCTACGCCAGTCGGAACCGGGATTCCAGATCCCGGGACGGCACCCGAGACGCCTTTCGTGTCCCTCGAACGCAACGAGACACCAGGATCGTCTGACAGGCGCAAGGCAGGCGTCCCGAACTACACCACAACGCAGACACAGGCTGGAGCTGCCCTGCCCGGCACACGCTGGCGTCACACTGGAAAGGTCCCCGGGCCCTTTACCCGCGCCAAGGGGACGGTTCCTGGACGGCCCTTTCCCTTATCAGAACTAAACCCACCGTCCCTGCGATTCCCAGCCCCTTGCCAGCCCTCGTGCCTCCACTTAGCTTTCAGAGGGCCAAGGGACCGAACCCGTCTTCAACAGAGGAAAACGCCACGTGCGCGAACGGCCGTCTTCCTGCATCGCCGGGTTCCTCTTCAGCGTCTGCAGGAACACGAGAAAACGCACGCTCGCTAAGGCGTGCCAGCACACGGCGTCGTGGGGTAAACGCTGACCCCTTCCGCAACACCCACCTCCTGCTAAGTTCCACGGCGTTCCGTTCGGCGCGTCGTGCCGCGGGCGCGGTCACCAACCCTGGTCGCTCGTGACGCCTAAGACGGCGAGAAGCAAAAGAACTGTAGCGCCTGGAACGAGTCCCCGGCCGCAAACGCTCCTCCTCGCCCCTAGCCCGGCTCACCTCAAATGCTCCTCCCAGGCCAAAGGGCCCACAAAGCGCCTGCAAAGAGAGAAGGAAGCGCTGAACCGAGTCACCGGGCAATACCGGGCTCCTCAACACCCACCGCCGCCTCACCTTCTCGGCTGCCGGCCGGCGTGCGGCTTCGCCCCTCCCAGCTCGTCTGCGGCACCTGCAAAACCAGAGGCACGCGCTCGGACGCCGCCCGAAAACACAGCCTGCCGCAGACGCCCCCATCTCGCCCTCCCTTACCGGGGCCGCTCGCCCACCCGGCCGCCCTTGCTTTTGGCTGCCACGCTGTTGACCACGAAGACGCTCAGCTACCGCCTGTAAAACACAACCAAAGGACGCTCAGACCTGCACCAGCAACACGGCACCTGAAACGAGCTGCCGCTTCAGCCCAGCACTCCGTGCTCACCTTGCCCCAGGAGCTGCGCTGCCGATACCCAGCTTTCCTCTTCGCTTCCCACCTAGGAAAAGCAGAAACGACCGGGCTTAGCTAGAGCCACACGGCACAGCTTCCCTCTGGCACCACGCACCGACCCACCTGCTTACGGCGCACAGCTCGCCTCCTGCGTCGCCCCTTCTGTGCCGAGCTGTCCCTCTGCACCTGAAATCAAGTTATTCAGCAAGTCACCCAGCAGCTCATCAACAGCTTGACCATTCCGCACGTCTGCTTTCTATTGCGCAATAGCATTCCAAGCTCTCGGGGAGTCTCCAAAACGCCTGCGCGGGGACCCTCCACTCCCCTGCCCACGGCTACTCCAGCCCAGATGACCGCACAACCTCTGCCTACGCAATTTAACGCGTCAGCAGATTAGCCGGGGACTCCCAGAGCCCCGTCCACCCACCCCGGACTCCACGCGTCCCGGCAGAGCAGCTCCGAGCCAAACGCGCACCCGCGCGGACAGACGCTCCGCAGAACGTTATCGACCACACGACGGCCACAGCACCAAAAACGCTCCACAACGAAAACGACACTCCGAGACCAGACAGGCATCCATCCAAAGAATCTACGGGGAGGCAGCGGTGAGGCCAGGAGCCTCTCCTACAACCCCAAATGAAAAAGGAGCCCAACGTCACGGCTCCTGACGAGACGGCGGCACCGCCGCAACCCAGCAGAGACGGCGCAACCAAACGAGAAGCTGCTGCAACGCCTAAGAACTTCTTCCCAGCATCTTGAAGTGCCAGTCCCCGAGACTGGAAGGGTAGAGAGCACAGCTGCCGGCACAGCCCAGGACAACGCCACAAACACCACCGACCAGAAACGACCGAAACGCAAGAACCCTCTACGCTTTCGGCTGCCGATACCAGAAAACCAGCGCCCAATTGGCGCTACGCCAGTCGGCACCGGGGTTCCAGATCCCGGGACGGCACCCGAGACGCCTTTCGTGTCCCTCGAACGCAACGAGACCCCAGGATCGTCTGACAGGCGCAAGGCAGGCGTCCCGAACTACACCACAACGCAGACACAGGCTGGAGCTGCCCTGCCCGGCACACGCTGGCGTCGCACTGGAAAGGTCCCCGGGCCCTTCACCTGCCCAAAGGGGACTGTTCCTGGATAGCCCTTGCCCCGAACAGAACTTTACCCCCCCTCCCTGCGCTTCCCAGCCCCTTCCCAGCCGCCCAGCCTCCACTTAGCTTTCAGAGGGCCAAGAGACCGAATCCATCTTCAACGGATGAAAACGCCACGTGCGCCGACAGGGATATTCCAGCATCGCCGGCTTCCTCCTCAACATCTACAGCAACACAGGAAAACACACGCTGACTAAGCAGAGCAAACACACAGTATAAAGGCACAAGGCACATCTTCCCTCTGACACCACGCACCGCCCCACCTGCTTACAGTGCTCGGCTCGCCTCTTTTCTCACTCTTTCTTGCCAAGTTGTCCCTCTGCCTACAACCTTTGCCTACACGAGAACAGACACGGGCTGGAGCTGCCCCGCCGTGCACAAGCTGGCATCAGTCCGTAAAGTTCCCTGGACCCTTTAGCTGCCCAAAGGGCACTGTTCCTGGACGGCCTTTGCCCCTATGAGAGCTTTAAACCCCCTCCATGCAATTCCCAGCCCCTCCCCAGCCCTCGAGCCTCCGCTTACCTGTCAGAGGGCCAAGGGGCTGCATCAATCTGCAGAGAAAAACACCACGTGCACTAGTAAGCATCTTCCTGCATTGCCCAATTCCTCTTCAACATCTGCAGTAACACAAGAAAACACACACTCACTTAGCAGAGACAACGCACATTATAAAGGCACACAGCACATCTTCCCGCTGACACCACGCAACAACCCACCTGCTTACGGCGCACAGCTCGCCTCCTGCGTCGCCCCTTCTGTGCCAAGTTGTCCCTCTGCACCTGAAATCAAGTTATTCAACAAGTCACCCAGATGCTCATCAACAGCTTGACCATTCCACAGGTCTGCTTTCTGTTTAGGAATCCCACCAGAAGCTCTAATTGAGTCTCTAAAACACTGCGGAAGGGACAGTCCGCTCCCCTGCCCACAGCTACTCCATCCCAGACGACTGCACCACCTTTGCCTGCGCAGTTTAACACGTCAACAGATCAACCGTGCACCCCTAGAGCTCCGTCCACCCACCCCTGACTCCACGCCTCCGGGCAGAGCAGCTCCTAGCCAAAGGTGCACCTGCGCAGACAGTCGCACCTCAGAACGTTATCGACAACACATCAACAGCGCCAAAAACGCTCTATAAAAGCAACGACTCCAAACCAGAGACTGCATCGATCAAAAGAACCTGCAGGGAGGCAGCGGTGAGGCGAGGAGTCTCTACTGCAACCCCAGAAAAAAATAAGAGCCGAACGGCACGGCCCCTTAGGAGACGGCGGCGCTGGCGCAAACACACAGAGAGGGCGGCACGGCTTAAAAACTTCAAGATGCTGGGAAGAAGTGCCAGTCCCTGAGACTGGATGGGTAGAGAGCAGAGCTGCCGACGCAGCCCTCAATGACACCATAAAACACCACCGACCAGAAACGTCCCAAACGCAAGGACCTGCCACGCTTTCGGCTGCTGATACCAGAAAACCAGCGCCCAATTGGCGCTACGCCAGTCGGAACCGGGATTCCAGATCCCGGGACGGCACCCGAGACGCCTTTCGTGTCCCTCAAACGCAACGAGACACCAGGATCGTCTGACAGGCGCAAGGCAGGCGTCCCGAACTACACCACAACGCAGACACAGGCTGGAGCTGCCCTGCCCGGCACACGCTGGCGTCACACTGGAAAGGTCCCCGGGCCCTTTACCCGCGCCAAGGGGACGGTTCCTGGACGGCCCTTGCCCTTATCAGAACTAAACGCCCCGTCCCTGCGATTCCCAGCCCCTTGCCAGCCCTCGTGCCTCCACTTAGCTTTCAGAGGGCCAAGGGACCGAACCCGTCTTCAACAGAGGAAAACGCCACGTGCGCGAACGACCGTCTTCCTGCATCGCCGGGTTCCTCTTCAGCGTCTGCAGGAACACGAGAAAATGCACGCGCGCTAAGGCGTGCCAGCACACGGCGTCGTGGGGTAAACGCCGACCCCTTCCGCAACACCCACCTCCTGCTAAGTTCCACGGCGTTCCGTTCGGCGCGTCGTGCCGCGGGCGCGGTCACCAACCCTGGTCGCTCGTGACGCCTAAGACGGCGAGAAGCAAAAGAACTGTAGCGCCTGGAACGAGTCCCCGGCCGCAAACGCTCCTCCTCGCCCCTAGCCCGGCTCACCTCAAATGCTCCTCCCAGGCCAAAGGGCCCACAAAGCGCCTGCAAAGAGAGAAGGAAGCGCTGAACCGAGTCACCGGGCAATACCGGGCTCCTCAACACCCACCGCCGCCTCACCTTCTCGGCTGCCGGCCGGCGTGCGGCTTCGCCCCTCCCAGCTCGTCTGCGGCACCTGCAAAACCAGAGGCACGCGCTCGGACGCCGCCCGAAAACACAGCCTGCCGCAGACGCCCCCATCTCGCCCTCCCTTACCGGGGCCGCTCGCCCACCCGGCCGCCCTTGCTTTTGGCTGCCACGCTGTTGACCACGAAGACGCTCAGCTACCGCCTGTAAAACACAACCAAAGGACGCTCAGACCTGCACCAGCAACACGGCACCTGAAACGAGCTGCCGCTTCAGCCCAGCACTCCGTGCTCACCTTGCCCCAGGAGCTGCGCTGCCGATACCCAGCTTTCCTCTTCGCTTCCCACCTAGGAAAAGCAGAAACGACCGGGCTTAGCTAGAGCCACACGGCACAGCTTCCCTCTGGCACCACGCACCGACCCACCTGCTTACGGCGCACAGCTCGCCTCCTGCGTCGCCCCTTCTGTGCCAAGCTGTCCCTCTGCACCTGAAATCAAGTTATTCAACAAGTCACCCAGCAGCTCATCAACAGCTTGACCATTCCGCACGTCTGCTTTCTATTGCGCAATAGCATTCCAAGCTCTCGGGGAGTCTCCAAAACGCCTGCGCGGGGACCCTCCACTCCCCTGCCCACGGCTACTCCAGCCCAGATGACCGCACAACCTCTGCCTACGCAATTTAACGCGTCAGCAGATTAGCCAGGGACTCCCAGAGCCCCGTCCACCCACCCCGGACTCCACGCGTCCCGGCAGAGCAGCTCCGAGCCAAACGCGCACCCGCGCGGACAGACGCTCCGCAGAACGTTATCGACCACACGACGGCCACAGCACCAAAAACGCTCCACAACGAAAACGACACTCCGAGACCAGACAGGCATCCATCCAAAGAATCTACGGGGAGGCAGCGGTGAGGCCAGGAGCCTCTCCTACAACCCCAAATGAAAAAGGAGCCCAACGTCACGGCTCCTGACGAGACGGCGGCACCGCCGCAACCCAGCAGAGACGGCGCAACCAAACGAGAAGCTGCTGCAACGCCTAAGAACTTCTTCCCAGCATCTTGAAGTGCCAGTCCCCGAGACTGGAAGGGTAGAGAGCACAGCTGCCGGCACAGCCCAGGACAACGCCACAAACACCACCAACCAGAAACGACCGAAACGCAAGAACCCTCTACGCTTTCGGCTGCCGATACCAGAAAACCAGCGCCCAACTGGCGCTACGCCAGTCGGCACCGGGGTTCCAGATCCCAGGACGGCACCCGAGACGCCTTTCGTGTCCCTCGAACGCAACGAGACACCAGGATCGTCTGACAGGCGCAAGGCAGGCGTCCCGAACTACACCACAACGCAGACACAGGCTGGAGCTGCCCTGCCCGGCACACGCTGGCGTCGCACTGGAAAGGTCCCCGGGCCCTTCACCTGCCCAAAGGGGACTGTTCCTGGATAGCCCTTGCCCCGAACAGAACTTTACCCCCCTCCCTGCGCTTCCCAGCCCCTTCCCAGCCGCCCAGCCTCCACTTAGCTTTCAGAGGGCCAAGAGACCGAATCCATCTTCAACGGATGAAAACGCCACGTGCGCCGACAGGGATATTCCAGCATCGCCGGCTTCCTCCTCAACATCTACAGCAACACAGGAAAACACACGCTGACTAAGCAGAGCAAACACACAGTATAAAGGCACAAGGCACATCTTCCCTCTGACACCACGCACCGCCCCACCTGCTTACAGTGCTCGGCTCACCTCTTTTCTCACTCTTTCTTGCCAAGTTGTCCCTCTGCCTACAACCTTTGCCTACACGAGAACAGACACGGGCTGGAGCTGCCCCGCCGTGCACAAGCTGGCATCAGTCCGTAAAGTTCCCTGGACCCTTTAGCTGCCCAAAGGGCACTGTTCCTGGACGGCCTTTGCCCCTATGAGAGCTTTAAACCCCCTCCATGCAATTCCCAGCCCCTCCCCAGCCCTCGAGCCTCCGCTTACCTGTCAGAGGGCCAAGGGGCTGCATCAATCTGCAGAGAAAAACACCACGTGCACTAGTAAGCATCTTCCTGCATTGCCCAATTCCTCTTCAACATCTGCAGTAACACAAGAAAACACACACTCACTTAGCAGAGACAACGCACATTATAAAGGCACACAGCACATCTTCCCGCTGACACCACGCAACAACCCACCTGCTTATGGCGCACAGCTCGCCTCCTGCGTCGCCCCTTCTGTGCCAAGTTGTCCCTCTGCACCTGAAATCAAGTTATTCAACAAGTCACCCAGATGCTCATCAACAGCTTGACCATTCCACAGGTCTGCTTTCTGTTTAGGAATCCCACCAGAAGCTCTAATTGAGTCTCTAAAACACTGCGGAAGGGACAGTCCGCTCCCCTGCCCACAGCTACTCCATCCCAGACGACTGCACCACCTTTGCCTGCGCAGTTTAACACGTCAACAGATCAACCGTGCACCCCTAGAGCTCCGTCCACCCACCCCTGACTCCACGCCTCCGGGCAGAGCAGCTCCTAGCCAAAGGTGCACCTGCGCAGACAGTCGCACCTCAGAACGTTATCGACAACACATCAACAGCGCCAAAAACGCTCTATAAAAGCAACGACTCCAAACCAGAGACTGCATCGATCAAAAGAACCTGCAGGGAGGCAGCGGTGAGGCGAGGAGTCTCTACTGCAACCCCAGAAAAAAATAAGAGCCGAACGGCACGGCCCCTTAGGAGACGGCGGCGCTGGCGCAAACACACAGAGAGGGCGGCACGGCTTAAAAACTTCAAGATGCTGGGAAGAAGTGCCAGTCCCTGAGACTGGATGGGTAGAGAGCAGAGCTGCCGACGCAGCCCTCAATGACACCATAAAACACCACCGACCAGAAACGTCCCAAACGCAAGGACCTGCCACGCTTTCGGCTGCTGATGCCAGAAAACCAGCGCCCAATTGGCGCTACGCCAGTCGGAACCGGGATTCCAGATCCCGGGACAGCACCCGAGACGCCTTTCGTGTCCCTCGAACGCAACGAGACACCAGGATCGTCTGACAGGCGCAAGGCAGGCGTCCCGAACTACACCACAACGCAGACACAGGCTGGAGCTGCCCTGCCCGGCACACGCTGGCGTCACACTGGAAAGGTCCCCGGGCCCTTTACCCGCGCCAAGGGGACGGTTCCTGGACGGCCCTTGCCCTTATCAGAACTAAACCCACCGTCCCTGCGATTCCCAGCCCCTTGCCAGCCCTCGTGCCTCCACTTAGCTTTCAGAGGGCCAAGGGACCGAACCCGTCTTCAACAGAGGAAAACGCCACGTGCGCGAACGGCCGTCTTCCTGCATCGCCGGGTTCCTCTTCAGCGTCTGCAGGAACACGAGAAAATGCACGCTCGCTAAGGCGTGCCAGCACACGGCGTCGTGGGGTAAACGCCGACCCCTTCCGCAACACCCACCTCCTGCTAAGTTCCACGGCGTTCCGTTCGGCGCGTCGTGCCGCGGGCGCGGTCACCAACCCTGGTCGCTCGTGACGCCTAAGACGGCGAGAAGCAAAAGAACTGTAGCGCCTGGAACGAGTCCCCGGCCGCAAACGCTCCTCCTCGCCCCTAGCCCGGCTCACCTCAAATGCTCCTCCCAGGCCAAAGGGCCCACAAAGCGCCTGCAAAGAGAGAAGGAAGCGCTGAACCGAGTCACCGGGCAATACCGGGCTCCTCAACACCCACCGCCGCCTCACCTTCTCGGCTGCCGGCCGGCGTGCGGCTTCGCCCCTCCCAGCTCGTCTGCGGCACCTGCAAAACCAGAGGCACGCGCTCGGACGCCGCCCGAAAACACAGCCTGCCGCAGACGCCCCCATCTCGCCCTCCCTTACCGGGGCCGCTCGCCCACCCGGCCGCCCTTGCTTTTGGCTGCCACGCTGTTGACCACGAAGACGCTCAGCTACCGCCTGTAAAACACAACCAAAGGACGCTCAGACCTGCACCAGCAACACGGCACCTGAAACGAGCTGCCGCTTCAGCCCAGCACTCCGTGCTCACCTTGCCCCAGGAGCTGCGCTGCCGATACCCAGCTTTCCTCTTCGCTTCCCACCTAGGAAAAGCAGAAACGACCGGGCTTAGCTAGAGCCACACGGCACAGCTTCCCTCTGGCACCACGCACCGACCCACCTGCTTACGGCGCACAGCTCGCCTCCTGCGTCGCCCCTTCTGTGCCGAGCTGTCCCTCTGCACCTGAAATCAAGTTATTCAGCAAGTCACCCAGCAGCTCATCAACAGCTTGACCATTCCGCACGTCTGCTTTCTATTGCGCAATAGCATTCCAAGCTCTCGGGGAGTCTCCAAAACGCCTGCGCGGGGACCCTCCACTCCCCTGCCCACGGCTACTCCAGCCCAGATGACCGCACAACCTCTGCCTACGCAATTTAATGCGTCAGCAGATTAGCCGGGGACTCCCAGAGCCCCGTCCACCCACCCCGGACTCCACGCGTCCCGGCAGAGCAGCTCCGAGCCAAACGCGCACCCGCGCGGACAGACGCTCCGCAGAACGTTATCGACCACACGACGGCCACAGCACCAAAAACGCTCCACAACGAAAACGACACTCCGAGACCAGACAGGCATCCATCCAAAGAATCTACGGGGAGGCAGCGGTGAGGCCAGGAGCCTCTCCTACAACCCCAAATGAAAAAGGAGCCCAACGTCACGGCTCCTGACGAGACGGCGGCACCGCCGCAACCCAGCAGAGACGGCGCAACCAAACGAGAAGCTGCTGCAACGCCTAAGAACTTCTTCCCAGCATCTTGAAGTGCCAGTCCCCGAGACTGGAAGGGTAGAGAGCACAGCTGCCGGCACAGCCCAGGACAACGCCACAAACACCACCGACCAGAAACGACCGAAACGCAAGAACCCTCTACGCTTTCGGCTGCCGATACCAGAAAACCAGCGCCCAACTGGCGCTACGCCAGTCGGCACCGGGGTTCCAGATCCCGGGACGGCACCCGAGACGCCTTTCGTGTCCCTCGAACGCAACGAGACCCCAGGATCGTCTGACAGGCGCAAGGCAGGCGTCCCAAACTACACCACAACGCAGACACAGGCTGGAGCTGCCCTGCCCGGCACACGCTGGCGTCGCACTGGAAAGGTCCCCGGGCCCTTCACCTGCCCAAAGGGGACTGTTCCTGGATAGCCCTTGCCCCGAACAGAACTTTACCCCCCTCCCTGCGCTTCCCAGCCCCTTCCCAGCCGCCCAGCCTCCACTTAGCTTTCAGAGGGCCAAGAGACCGAATCCATCTTCAACGGATGAAAACGCCACGTGCGCCGACAGGGATATTCCAGCATCGCCGGCTTCCTCCTCAACATCTACAGCAACACAGGAAAACACACGCTGACTAAGCAGAGCAAACACACAGTATAAAGGCACAAGGCACATCTTCCCTCTGACACCACGCACCGCCCCACCTGCTTACAGTGCTCGGCTCGCCTCTTTTCTCACTCTTTCTTGCCAAGTTGTCCCTCTGCCTACAACCTTTGCCTACACGAGAACAGACACGGGCTGGAGCTGCCCCGCCGTGCACAAGCTGGCATCAGTCCGTAAAGTTCCCTGGACCCTTTAGCTGCCCAAAGGGCACTGTTCCTGGACGGCCTTTGCCCCTATGAGAGCTTTAAACCCCCTCCATGCAACTCCCAGCCCCTCCCCAGCCCTCGAGCCTCCGCTTACCTGTCAGAGGGCCAAGGGGCTGCATCAATCTGCAGAGAAAAACACCACGTGCACTAGTAAGCATCTTCCTGCATTGCCCAATTCCTCTTCAACATCTGCAGTAACACAAGAAAACACACACTCACTTAGCAGAGACAACGCACATTATAAAGGCACACAGCACATCTTCCCGCTGACACCACGCAACAACCCACCTGCTTACGGCGCACAGCTCGCCTCCTGCGTCGCCCCTTCTGTGCCAAGTTGTCCCTCTGCACCTGAAATCAAGTTATTCAACAAGTCACCCAGATGCTCATCAACAGCTTGACCATTCCACAGGTCTGCTTTCTGTTTAGGAATCCCACCAGAAGCTCTAATTGAGTCTCTAAAACACTGCGGAAGGGACAGTCCGCTCCCCTGCCCACAGCTACTCCATCCCAGACGACTGCACCACCTTTGCCTGCGCAGTTTAACACGTCAACAGATCAACCGTGCACCCCTAGAGCTCCGTCCACCCACCCCTGACTCCACGCCTCCGGGCAGAGCAGCTCCTAGCCAAAGGTGCACCTGCGCAGACAGTCGCACCTCAGAACGTTATCGACAACACATCAACAGCGCCAAAAACGCTCTATAAAAGCAACGACTCCAAACCAGAGACTGCATCGATCAAAAGAACCTGCAGGGAGGCAGCGGTGAGGCGAGGAGTCTCTACTGCAACCCCAGAAAAAAATAAGAGCCGAACGGCACGGCCCCTTAGGAGACGGCGGCGCTGGCGCAAACACACAGAGAGGGCGGCACGGCTTAAAAACTTCAAGATGCTGGGAAGAAGTGCCAGTCCCTGAGACTGGATGGGTAGAGAGCAGAGCTGCCGACGCAGCCCTCAATGACACCATAAAACACCACCGACCAGAAACGTCCCAAACGCAAGGACCTGCCACGCTTTCGGCTGCTGATGCCAGAAAACCAGCGCCCAATTGGCGCTACGCCAGTCGGAACCGGGATTCCAGATCCCGGGACGGCACCCGAGACGCCTTTCGTGTCCCTCGAACGCAACGAGACACCAGGATCGTCTGACAGGCGCAAGGCAGGCGTCCCGAACTACACCACAACGCAGACACAGGCTGGAGCTGCCCTGCCCGGCACACGCTGGCGTCGCACTGGAAAGGTCCCCGGGCCCTTTACCCGCGCCAAGGGGACGGTTCCTGGACGGCCCTTGCCCTTATCAGAACTAAACGCCCCGTCCCTGCGATTCCCAGCCCCTTGCCAGCCCTCGTGCCTCCACTTAGCTTTCAGAGGGCCAAGGGACCGAACCCGTCTTCAACAGAGGAAAACGCCACGTGCGCGAACGGCCGTCTTCCTGCATCGCCGGGTTCCTCTTCAGCGTCTGCAGGAACACGAGAAAACGCACGCTCGCTAAGGCGTGCCAGCACACGGCGTCGTGGGGTAAACGCCGACCCCTTCCGCAACACCCACCTCCTGCTAAGTTCCACGGCGTTCCGTTCGGCGCGTCGTGCCGCGGGCGCGGTCACCAACCCTGGTCGCTCGTGACGCCTAAGACGGCGAGAAGCAAAAGAACTGTAGCGCCTGGAACGAGTCCCCGGCCGCAAACGCTCCTCCTCGCCCCTAGCCCGGCTCACCTCAAATGCTCCTCCCAGGCCAAAGGGCCCACAAAGCGCCTGCAAAGAGAGAAGGAAGCGCTGAACCGAGTCACCGGGCAATACCGGGCTCCTCAACACCCACCGCCGCCTCACCTTCTCGGCTGCCGGCCGGCGTGCGGCTTCGCCCCTCCCAGCTCGTCTGCGGCACCTGCAAAACCAGAGGCACGCGCTCGGACGCCGCCCGAAAACACAGCCTGCCGCAGACGCCCCCATCTCGCCCTCCCTTACCGGGGCCGCTCGCCCACCCGGCCGCCCTTGCTTTTGGCTGCCACGCTGTTGACCACGAAGACGCTCAGCTACCGCCTGTAAAACACAACCAAAGGACGCTCAGACCTGCACCAGCAACACGGCACCTGAAACGAGCTGCCGCTTCAGCCCAGCACTCCGTGCTCACCTTGCCCCAGGAGCTGCGCTGCCGATACCCAGCTTTCCTCTTCGCTTCCCACCTAGGAAAAGCAGAAACGACCGGGCTTAGCTAGAGCCACACGGCACAGCTTCCCTCTGGCACCACGCACCGACCCACCTGCTTACGGCGCACAGCTCGCCTCCTGCGTCGCCCCTTCTGTGCCGAGCTGTCCCTCTGCACCTGAAATCAAGTTATTCAGCAAGTCACCCAGCAGCTCATCAACAGCTTGACCATTCCGCACGTCTGCTTTCTATTGCGCAATAGCATTCCAAGCTCTCGGGGAGTCTCCAAAACGCCTGCGCGGGGACCCTCCACTCCCCTGCCCACGGCTACTCCAGCCCAGATGACCGCACAACCTCTGCCTACGCAATTTAACGCGTCAGCAGATTAGCCGGGGACTCCCAGAGCCCCGTCCACCCACCCCGGACTCCACGCGTCCCGGCAGAGCAGCTCCGAGCCAAACGCGCACCCGCGCGGACAGACGCTCCGCAGAACGTTATCGACCACACGACGGCCACAGCACCAAAAACGCTCCACAACGAAAACGACACTCCGAGACCAGACAGGCATCCATCCAAAGAATCTACGGGGAGGCAGCGGTGAGGCCAGGAGCCTCTCCTACAACCCCAAATGAAAAAGGAGCCCAACGTCACGGCTCCTGACGAGACGGCGGCACCGCCGCAACCCAGCAGAGACGGCGCAACCAAACGAGAAGCTGCTGCAACGCCTAAGAACTTCTTCCCAGCATCTTGAAGTGCCAGTCCCCGAGACTGGAAGGGTAGAGAGCACAGCTGCCGGCACAGCCCAGGACAACGCCACAAACACCACCAACCAGAAACGACCGAAACGCAAGAACCCTCTACGCTTTCGGCTGCCGATACCAGAAAACCAGCGCCCAACTGGCGCTACGCCAGTCGGCACCGGGGTTCCAGATCCCGGGACGGCACCCGAGACGCCTTTCGTGTCCCTCGAACGCAACGAGACCCCAGGATCGTCTGACAGGCGCAAGGCAGGCGTCCCGAACTACACCACAACGCAGACACAGGCTGGAGCTGCCCTGCCCGGCACACGCTGGCGTCGCACTGGAAAGGTCCCCGGGCCCTTCACCTGCCCAAAGGGGACTGTTCCTGGATAGCCCTTGCCCCGAACAGAACTTTACCCCCCCTCCCTGCGCTTCCCAGCCCCTTCCCAGCCGCCCAGCCTCCACTTAGCTTTCAGAGGGCCAAGAGACCGAATCCATCTTCAACGGATGAAAACGCCACGTGCGCCGACAGGGATATTCCAGCATCGCCGGCTTCCTCCTCAACATCTACAGCAACACAGGAAAACACACGCTGACTAAGCAGAGCAAACACACAGTATAAAGGCACAAGGCACATCTTCCCTCTGACACCACGCACCGCCCCACCTGCTTACAGTGCTCGGCTCGCCTCTTTTCTCACTCTTTCTTGCCAAGTTGTCCCTCTGCCTACAACCTTTGCCTACACGAGAACAGACACGGGCTGGAGCTGCCCCGCCGTGCACAAGCTGGCATCAGTCCGTAAAGTTCCCTGGACCCTTTAGCTGCCCAAAGGGCACTGTTCCTGGACGGCCTTTGCCCCTATGAGAGCTTTAAACCCCCTCCATGCAATTCCCAGCCCCTCCCCAGCCCTCGAGCCTCCGCTTACCTGTCAGAGGGCCAAGGGGCTGCATCAATCTGCAGAGAAAAACACCACGTGCACTAGTAAGCATCTTCCTGCATTGCCCAATTCCTCTTCAACATCTGCAGTAACACAAGAAAACACACACTCACTTAGCAGAGACAACGCACATTATAAAGGCACACAGCACATCTTCCCGCTGACACCACGCAACAACCCACCTGCTTACGGCGCACAGCTCGCCTCCTGCGTCGCCCCTTCTGTGCCAAGTTGTCCCTCTGCACCTGAAATCAAGTTATTCAACAAGTCACCCAGATGCTCATCAACAGCTTGACCATTCCACAGGTCTGCTTTCTGTTTAGGAATCCCACCAGAAGCTCTAATTGAGTCTCTAAAACACTGCGGAAGGGACAGTCCGCTCCCCTGCCCACAGCTACTCCATCCCAGACGACTGCACCACCTTTGCCTGCGCAGTTTAACACGTCAACAGATCAACCGTGCACCCCTAGAGCTCCGTCCACCCACCCCTGACTCCACGCCTCCGGGCAGAGCAGCTCCTAGCCAAAGGTGCACCTGCGCAGACAGTCGCACCTCAGAACGTTATCGACAACACATCAACAGCGCCAAAAACGCTCTATAAAAGCAACGACTCCAAACCAGAGACTGCATCGATCAAAAGAACCTGCAGGGAGGCAGCGGTGAGGCGAGGAGTCTCTACTGCAACCCCAGAAAAAAATAAGAGCCGAACGGCACGGCCCCTTAGGAGACGGCGGCGCTGGCGCAAACACACAGAGAGGGCGGCACGGCTTAAAAACTTCAAGATGCTGGGAAGAAGTGCCAGTCCCTGAGACTGGATGGGTAGAGAGCAGAGCTGCCGACGCAGCCCTCAATGACACCATAAAACACCACCGACCAGAAACGTCCCAAACGCAAGGACCTGCCACGCTTTCGGCTGCTGATGCCAGAAAACCAGCGCCCAATTGGCGCTACGCCAGTCGGAACCGGGATTCCAGATCCCGGGACGGCACCCGAGACGCCTTTCGTGTCCCTCGAACGCAACGAGACACCAGGATCGTCTGACAGGCGCAAGGCAGGCGTCCCGAACTACACCACAACGCAGACACAGGCTGGAGCTGCCCTGCCCGGCACACGCTGGCGTCGCACTGGAAAGGTCCCCGGGCCCTTTACCCGCGCCAAGGGGACGGTTCCTGGACGGCCCTTGCCCTTATCAGAACTAAACCCACCGTCCCTGCGATTCCCAGCCCCTTGCCAGCCCTCGTGCCTCCACTTAGCTTTCAGAGGGCCAAGGGACCGAACCCGTCTTCAACAGAGGAAAACGCCACGTGCGCGAACGGCCGTCTTCCTGCATCGCCGGGTTCCTCTTCAGCGTCTGCAGGAACACGAGAAAACGCACGCTCGCTAAGGCGTGCCAGCACACGGCGTCGTGGGGTAAACGCCGACCCCTTCCGCAACACCCACCTCCTGCTAAGTTCCACGGCGTTCCGTTCGGCGCGTCGTGCCGCGGGCGCGGTCACCAACCCTGGTCGCTCGTGACGCCTAAGACGGCGAGAAGCAAAAGAACTGTAGCGCCTGGAACGAGTCCCCGGCCGCAAACGCTCCTCCTCGCCCCTAGCCCGGCTCACCTCAAATGCTCCTCCCAGGCCAAAGGGCCCACAAAGCGCCTGCAAAGAGAGAAGGAAGCGCTGAACCGAGTCACCGGGCAATACCGGGCTCCTCAACACCCACCGCCGCCTCACCTTCTCGGCTGCCGGCCGGCGTGCGGCTTCGCCCCTCCCAGCTCGTCTGCGGCACCTGCAAAACCAGAGGCACGCGCTCGGACGCCGCCCGAAAACACAGCCTGCCGCAGACGCCCCCATCTCGCCCTCCCTTACCGGGGCCGCTCGCCCACCCGGCCGCCCTTGCTTTTGGCTGCCACGCTGTTGACCACGAAGACGCTCAGCTACCGCCTGTAAAACACAACCAAAGGACGCTCAGACCTGCACCAGCAACACGGCACCTGAAACGAGCTGCCGCTTCAGCCCAGCACTCCGTGCTCACCTTGCCCCAGGAGCTGCGCTGCCGATACCCAGCTTTCCTCTTCGCTTCCCACCTAGGAAAAGCAGAAACGACCGGGCTTAGCTAGAGCCACACGGCACAGCTTCCCTCTGGCACCACGCACCGACCCACCTGCTTACGGCGCACAGCTCGCCTCCTGCGTCGCCCCTTCTGTGCCGAGCTGTCCCTCTGCACCTGAAATCAAGTTATTCAGCAAGTCACCCAGCAGCTCATCAACAGCTTGACCATTCCGCACGTCTGCTTTCTATTGCGCAATAGCATTCCAAGCTCTCGGGGAGTCTCCAAAACGCCTGCGCGGGGACCCTCCACTCCCCTGCCCACGGCTACTCCAGCCCAGATGACCGCACAACCTCTGCCTACGCAATTTAACGCGTCAGCAGATTAGCCGGGGACTCCCAGAGCCCCGTCCACCCACCCCGGACTCCACGCGTCCCGGCAGAGCAGCTCCGAGCCAAACGCGCACCCGCGCGGACAGACGCTCCGCAGAACGTTATCGACCACACGACGGCCACAGCACCAAAAACGCTCCACAACGAAAACGACACTCCGAGACCAGACAGGCATCCATCCAAAGAATCTACGGGGAGGCAGCGGTGAGGCCAGGAGCCTCTCCTACAACCCCAAATGAAAAAGGAGCCCAACGTCACGGCTCCTGACGAGACGGCGGCACCGCCGCAACCCAGCAGAGACGGCGCAACCAAACGAGAAGCTGCTGCAACGCCTAAGAACTTCTTCCCAGCATCTTGAAGTGCCAGTCCCCGAGACTGGAAGGGTAGAGAGCACAGCTGCCGGCACAGCCCAGGACAACGCCACAAACACCACCAACCAGAAACGACCGAAACGCAAGAACCCTCTACGCTTTCGGCTGCCGATACCAGAAAACCAGCGCCCAACTGGCGCTACGCCAGTCGGCACCGGGGTTCCAGATCCCGGGACGGCACCCGAGACGCCTTTCGTGTCCCTCGAACGCAACGAGACCCCAGGATCGTCTGACAGGCGCAAGGCAGGCGTCCCGAACTACACCACAACGCAGACACAGGCTGGAGCTGCCCTGCCCGGCACACGCTGGCGTCGCACTGGAAAGGTCCCCGGGCCCTTCACCTGCCCAAAGGGGACTGTTCCTGGATAGCCCTTGCCCCGAACAGAACTTTACCCCCCCTCCCTGCGCTTCCCAGCCCCTTCCCAGCCGCCCAGCCTCCACTTAGCTTTCAGAGGGCCAAGAGACCGAATCCATCTTCAACGGATGAAAACGCCACGTGCGCCGACAGGGATATTCCAGCATCGCCGGCTTCCTCCTCAACATCTACAGCAACACAGGAAAACACACGCTGACTAAGCAGAGCAAACACACAGTATAAAGGCACAAGGCACATCTTCCCTCTGACACCACGCACCGCCCCACCTGCTTACAGTGCTCGGCTCGCCTCTTTTCTCACTCTTTCTTGCCAAGTTGTCCCTCTGCCTACAACCTTTGCCTACACGAGAACAGACACGGGCTGGAGCTGCCCCGCCGTGCACAAGCTGGCATCAGTCCGTAAAGTTCCCTGGACCCTTTAGCTGCCCAAAGGGCACTGTTCCTGGACGGCCTTTGCCCCTATGAGAGCTTTAAACCCCCTCCATGCAATTCCCAGCCCCTCCCCAGCCCTCGAGCCTCCGCTTACCTGTCAGAGGGCCAAGGGGCTGCATCAATCTGCAGAGAAAAACACCACGTGCACTAGTAAGCATCTTCCTGCATTGCCCAATTCCTCTTCAACATCTGCAGTAACACAAGAAAACACACACTCACTTAGCAGAGACAACGCACATTATAAAGGCACACAGCACATCTTCCCGCTGACACCACGCAACAACCCACCTGCTTACGGCGCACAGCTCGCCTCCTGCGTCGCCCCTTCTGTGCCAAGTTGTCCCTCTGCACCTGAAATCAAGTTATTCAACAAGTCACCCAGATGCTCATCAACAGCTTGACCATTCCACAGGTCTGCTTTCTGTTTAGGAATCCCACCAGAAGCTCTAATTGAGTCTCTAAAACACTGCGGAAGGGACAGTCCGCTCCCCTGCCCACAGCTACTCCATCCCAGACGACTGCACCACCTTTGCCTGCGCAGTTTAACACGTCAACAGATCAACCGTGCACCCCTAGAGCTCCGTCCACCCACCCCTGACTCCACGCCTCCGGGCAGAGCAGCTCCTAGCCAAAGGTGCACCTGCGCAGACAGTCGCACCTCAGAACGTTATCGACAACACATCAACAGCGCCAAAAACGCTCTATAAAAGCAACGACTCCAAACCAGAGACTGCATCGATCAAAAGAACCTGCAGGGAGGCAGCGGTGAGGCGAGGAGTCTCTACTGCAACCCCAGAAAAAAATAAGAGCCGAACGGCACGGCCCCTTAGGAGACGGCGGCGCTGGCGCAAACACACAGAGAGGGCGGCACGGCTTAAAAACTTCAAGATGCTGGGAAGAAGTGCCAGTCCCTGAGACTGGATGGGTAGAGAGCAGAGCTGCCGACGCAGCCCTCAATGACACCATAAAACACCACCGACCAGAAACGTCCCAAACGCAAGGACCTGCCACGCTTTCGGCTGCTGATGCCAGAAAACCAGCGCCCAATTGGCGCTACGCCAGTCGGAACCGGGATTCCAGATCCCGGGACGGCACCCGAGACGCCTTTCGTGTCCCTCGAACGCAACGAGACACCAGGATCGTCTGACAGGCGCAAGGCAGGCGTCCCGAACTACACCACAACGCAGACACAGGCTGGAGCTGCCCTGCCCGGCACACGCTGGCGTCGCACTGGAAAGGTCCCCGGGCCCTTTACCCGCGCCAAGGGGACGGTTCCTGGACGGCCCTTGCCCTTATCAGAACTAAACCCACCGTCCCTGCGATTCCCAGCCCCTTGCCAGCCCTCGTGCCTCCACTTAGCTTTCAGAGGGCCAAGGGACCGAACCCGTCTTCAACAGAGGAAAACGCCACGTGCGCGAACGGCCGTCTTCCTGCATCGCCGGGTTCCTCTTCAGCGTCTGCAGGAACACGAGAAAACGCACGCTCGCTAAGGCGTGCCAGCACACGGCGTCGTGGGGTAAACGCCGACCCCTTCCGCAACACCCACCTCCTGCTAAGTTCCACGGCGTTCCGTTCGGCGCGTCGTGCCGCGGGCGCGGTCACCAACCCTGGTCGCTCGTGACGCCTAAGACGGCGAGAAGCAAAAGAACTGTAGCGCCTGGAACGAGTCCCCGGCCGCAAACGCTCCTCCTCGCCCCTAGCCCGGCTCACCTCAAATGCTCCTCCCAGGCCAAAGGGCCCACAAAGCGCCTGCAAAGAGAGAAGGAAGCGCTGAACCGAGTCACCGGGCAATACCGGGCTCCTCAACACCCACCGCCGCCTCACCTTCTCGGCTGCCGGCCGGCGTGCGGCTTCGCCCCTCCCAGCTCGTCTGCGGCACCTGCAAAACCAGAGGCACGCGCTCGGACGCCGCCCGAAAACACAGCCTGCCGCAGACGCCCCCATCTCGCCCTCCCTTACCGGGGCCGCTCGCCCACCCGGCCGCCCTTGCTTTTGGCTGCCACGCTGTTGACCACGAAGACGCTCAGCTACCGCCTGTAAAACACAACCAAAGGACGCTCAGACCTGCACCAGCAACACGGCACCTGAAACGAGCTGCCGCTTCAGCCCAGCACTCCGTGCTCACCTTGCCCCAGGAGCTGCGCTGCCGATACCCAGCTTTCCTCTTCGCTTCCCACCTAGGAAAAGCAGAAACGACCGGGCTTAGCTAGAGCCACACGGCACAGCTTCCCTCTGGCACCACGCACCGACCCACCTGCTTACGGCGCACAGCTCGCCTCCTGCGTCGCCCCTTCTGTGCCAAGCTGTCCCTCTGCACCTGAAATCAAGTTATTCAGCAAGTCACCCAGCAGCTCATCAACAGCTTGACCATTCCGCACGTCTGCTTTCTATTGCGCAATAGCATTCCAAGCTCTCGGGGAGTCTCCAAAACGCCTGCGCGGGGACCCTCCACTCCCCTGCCCACGGCTACTCCAGCCCAGATGACCGCACAACCTCTGCCTACGCAATTTAACGCGTCAGCAGATTAGCCGGGGACTCCCAGAGCCCCGTCCACCCACCCCGGACTCCACGCGTCCCGGCAGAGCAGCTCCGAGCCAAACGCGCACCCGCGCGGACAGACGCTCCGCAGAACGTTATCGACCACACGACGGCCACAGCACCAAAAACGCTCCACAACGAAAACGACACTCCGAGACCAGACAGGCATCCATCCAAAGAATCTACGGGGAGGCAGCGGTGAGGCCAGGAGCCTCTCCTACAACCCCAAATGAAAAAGGAGCCCAACGTCACGGCTCCTGACGAGACGGCGGCACCGCCGCAACCCAGCAGAGACGGCGCAACCAAACGAGAAGCTGCTGCAACGCCTAAGAACTTCTTCCCAGCATCTTGAAGTGCCAGTCCCCGAGACTGGAAGGGTAGAGAGCACAGCTGCCGGCACAGCCCAGGACAACGCCACAAACACCACCGACCAGAAACGACCGAAACGCAAGAACCCTCTACGCTTTCGGCTGCCGATACCAGAAAACCAGCGCCCAACTGGCGCTACGCCAGTCGGCACCGGGGTTCCAGATCCCGGGACGGCACCCGAGACGCCTTTCGTGTCCCTCGAACGCAACGAGACCCCAGGATCGTCTGACAGGCGCAAGGCAGGCGTCCCGAACTACACCACAACGCAGACACAGGCTGGAGCTGCCCTGCCCGGCACACGCTGGCGTCGCACTGGAAAGGTCCCCGGGCCCTTCACCTGCCCAAAGGGGACTGTTCCTGGATAGCCCTTGCCCCGAACAGAACTTTACCCCCCTCCCTGCGCTTCCCAGCCCCTTCCCAGCCGCCCAGCCTCCACTTAGCTTTCAGAGGGCCAAGAGACCGAATCCATCTTCAACGGATGAAAACGCCACGTGCGCCGACAGGGATATTCCAGCATCGCCGGCTTCCTCCTCAACATCTACAGCAACACAGGAAAACACACGCTGACTAAGCAGAGCAAACACACAGTATAAAGGCACAAGGCACATCTTCCCTCTGACACCACGCACCGCCCCACCTGCTTACAGTGCTCGGCTCGCCTCTTTTCTCACTCTTTCTTGCCAAGTTGTCCCTCTGCCTACAACCTTTGCCTACACGAGAACAGACACGGGCTGGAGCTGCCCCGCCGTGCACAAGCTGGCATCAGTCCGTAAAGTTCCCTGGACCCTTTAGCTGCCCAAAGGGCACTGTTCCTGGACGGCCTTTGCCCCTATGAGAGCTTTAAACCCCCTCCATGCAACTCCCAGCCCCTCCCCAGCCCTCGAGCCTCCGCTTACCTGTCAGAGGGCCAAGGGGCTGCATCAATCTGCAGAGAAAAACACCACGTGCACTAGTAAGCATCTTCCTGCATTGCCCAATTCCTCTTCAACATCTGCAGTAACACAAGAAAACACACACTCACTTAGCAGAGACAACGCACATTATAAAGGCACACAGCACATCTTCCCGCTGACACCACGCAACAACCCACCTGCTTACGGCGCACAGCTCGCCTCCTGCGTCGCCCCTTCTGTGCCAAGTTGTCCCTCTGCACCTGAAATCAAGTTATTCAACAAGTCACCCAGATGCTCATCAACAGCTTGACCATTCCACAGGTCTGCTTTCTGTTTAGGAATCCCACCAGAAGCTCTAATTGAGTCTCTAAAACACTGCGGAAGGGACAGTCCGCTCCCCTGCCCACAGCTACTCCATCCCAGACGACTGCACCACCTTTGCCTGCGCAGTTTAACACGTCAACAGATCAACCGTGCACCCCTAGAGCTCCGTCCACCCACCCCTGACTCCACGCCTCCGGGCAGAGCAGCTCCTAGCCAAAGGTGCACCTGCGCAGACAGTCGCACCTCAGAACGTTATCGACAACACATCAACAGCGCCAAAAACGCTCTATAAAAGCAACGACTCCAAACCAGAGACTGCATCGATCAAAAGAACCTGCAGGGAGGCAGCGGTGAGGCGAGGAGTCTCTACTGCAACCCCAGAAAAAAATAAGAGCCGAACGGCACGGCCCCTTAGGAGACGGCGGCGCTGGCGCAAACACACAGAGAGGGCGGCACGGCTTAAAAACTTCAAGATGCTGGGAAGAAGTGCCAGTCCCTGAGACTGGATGGGTAGAGAGCAGAGCTGCCGACGCAGCCCTCAATGACACCATAAAACACCACCGACCAGAAACGTCCCAAACGCAAGGACCTGCCACGCTTTCGGCTGCTGATGCCAGAAAACCAGCGCCCAATTGGCGCTACGCCAGTCGGAACCGGGATTCCAGATCCCGGGACGGCACCCGAGACGCCTTTCGTGTCCCTCGAACGCAACGAGACCCCAGGATCGTCTGACAGGCGCAAGGCAGGCGTCCCGAACTACACCACAACGCAGACACAGGCTGGAGCTGCCCTGCCCGGCACACGCTGGCGTCACACTGGAAAGGTCCCCGGGCCCTTTACCCGCGCCAAGGGGACGGTTCCTGGACGGCCCTTGCCCTTATCAGAACTAAACCCACCGTCCCTGCGATTCCCAGCCCCTTGCCAGCCCTCGTGCCTCCACTTAGCTTTCAGAGGGCCAAGGGACCGAACCCGTCTTCAACAGAGGAAAACGCCACGTGCGCGAACGGCCGTCTTCCTGCATCGCCGGGTTCCTCTTCAGCGTCTGCAGGAACACGAGAAAACGCACGCTCGCTAAGGCGTGCCAGCACACGGCGTCGTGGGGTAAACGCCGACCCCTTCCGCAACACCCACCTCCTGCTAAGTTCCACGGCGTTCCGTTCGGCGCGTCGTGCCGCGGGCGCGGTCACCAACCCTGGTCGCTCGTGACGCCTAAGACGGCGAGAAGCAAAAGAACTGTAGCGCCTGGAACGAGTCCCCGGCCGCAAACGCTCCTCCTCGCCCCTAGCCCGGCTCACCTCAAATGCTCCTCCCAGGCCAAAGGGCCCACAAAGCGCCTGCAAAGAGAGAAGGAAGCGCTGAACCGAGTCACCGGGCAATACCGGGCTCCTCAACACCCACCGCCGCCTCACCTTCTCGGCTGCCGGCCGGCGTGCGGCTTCGCCCCTCCCAGCTCGTCTGCGGCACCTGCAAAACCAGAGGCACGCGCTCGGACGCCGCCCGAAAACACAGCCTGCCGCAGACGCCCCCATCTCGCCCTCCCTTACCGGGGCCGCTCGCCCACCCGGCCGCCCTTGCTTTTGGCTGCCACGCTGTTGACCACGAAGACGCTCAGCTACCGCCTGTAAAACACAACCAAAGGACGCTCAGACCTGCACCAGCAACACGGCACCTGAAACGAGCTGCCGCTTCAGCCCAGCACTCCGTGCTCACCTTGCCCCAGGAGCTGCGCTGCCGATACCCAGCTTTCCTCTTCGCTTCCCACCTAGGAAAAGCAGAAACGACCGGGCTTAGCTAGAGCCACACGGCACAGCTTCCCTCTGGCACCACGCACCGACCCACCTGCTTACGGCGCACAGCTCGCCTCCTGCGTCGCCCCTTCTGTGCCGAGCTGTCCCTCTGCACCTGAAATCAAGTTATTCAGCAAGTCACGCAGCAGCTCATCAACAGCTTGACCATTCCGCACGTCTGCTTTCTATTGCGCAATAGCATTCCAAGCTCTCGGGGAGTCTCCAAAACGCCTGCGCGGGGACCCTCCACTCCCCTGCCCACGGCTACTCCAGCCCAGATGACCGCACAACCTCTGCCTACGCAATTTAACGCGTCAGCAGATTAGCCGGGGACTCCCAGAGCCCCGTCCACCCACCCCGGACTCCACGCGTCCCGGCAGAGCAGCTCCGAGCCAAACGCGCACCCGCGCGGACAGACGCTCCGCAGAACGTTATCGACCACACGACGGCCACAGCACCAAAAACGCTCCACAACGAAAACGACACTCCGAGACCAGACAGGCATCCATCCAAAGAATCTACGGGGAGGCAGCGGTGAGGCCAGGAGCCTCTCCTACAACCCCAAATGAAAAAGGAGCCCAACGTCACGGCTCCTGACGAGACGGCGGCACCGCCGCAACCCAGCAGAGACGGCGCAACCAAACGAGAAGCTGCTGCAACGCCTAAGAACTTCTTCCCAGCATCTTGAAGTGCCAGTCCCCGAGACTGGAAGGGTAGAGAGCACAGCTGCCGGCACAGCCCAGGACAACGCCACAAACACCACCGACCAGAAACGACCGAAACGCAAGAACCCTCTACGCTTTCGGCTGCCGATACCAGAAAACCAGCGCCCAACTGGCGCTACGCCAGTCGGCACCGGGGTTCCAGATCCCGGGACGGCACCCGAGACGCCTTTCGTGTCCCTCGAACGCAACGAGACCCCAGGATCGTCTGACAGGCGCAAGGCAGGCGTCCCGAACTACACCACAACGCAGACACAGGCTGGAGCTGCCCTGCCCGGCACACGCTGGCGTCGCACTGGAAAGGTCCCCGGGCCCTTCACCTGCCCAAAGGGGACTGTTCCTGGATAGCCCTTGCCCCGAACAGAACTTTACCCCCCCTCCCTGCGCTTCCCAGCCCCTTCCCAGCCGCCCAGCCTCCACTTAGCTTTCAGAGGGCCAAGAGACCGAATCCATCTTCAACGGATGAAAACGCCACGTGCGCCGACAGGGATATTCCAGCATCGCCGGCTTCCTCCTCAACATCTACAGCAACACAGGAAAACACACGCTGACTAAGCAGAGCAAACACACAGTATAAAGGCACAAGGCACATCTTCCCTCTGACACCACGCACCGCCCCACCTGCTTACAGTGCTCGGCTCGCCTCTTTTCTCACTCTTTCTTGCCAAGTTGTCCCTCTGCCTACAACCTTTGCCTACACGAGAACAGACACGGGCTGGAGCTGCCCCGCCGTGCACAAGCTGGCATCAGTCCGTAAAGTTCCCTGGACCCTTTAGCTGCCCAAAGGGCACTGTTCCTGGACGGCCTTTGCCCCTATGAGAGCTTTAAACCCCCTCCATGCAATTCCCAGCCCCTCCCCAGCCCTCGAGCCTCCGCTTACCTGTCAGAGGGCCAAGGGGCTGCATCAATCTGCAGAGAAAAACACCACGTGCACTAGTAAGCATCTTCCTGCATTGCCCAATTCCTCTTCAACATCTGCAGTAACACAAGAAAACACACACTCACTTAGCAGAGACAACGCACATTATAAAGGCACACAGCACATCTTCCCGCTGACACCACGCAACAACCCACCTGCTTACGGCGCACAGCTCGCCTCCTGCGTCGCCCCTTCTGTGCCAAGTTGTCCCTCTGCACCTGAAATCAAGTTATTCAACAAGTCACCCAGATGCTCATCAACAGCTTGACCATTCCACAGGTCTGCTTTCTGTTTAGGAATCCCACCAGAAGCTCTAATTGAGTCTCTAAAACACTGCGGAAGGGACAGTCCGCTCCCCTGCCCACAGCTACTCCATCCCAGACGACTGCACCACCTTTGCCTGCGCAGTTTAACACGTCAACAGATCAACCGTGCACCCCTAGAGCTCCGTCCACCCACCCCTGACTCCACGCCTCCGGGCAGAGCAGCTCCTAGCCAAAGGTGCACCTGCGCAGACAGTCGCACCTCAGAACGTTATCGACAACACATCAACAGCGCCAAAAACGCTCTATAAAAGCAACGACTCCAAACCAGAGACTGCATCGATCAAAAGAACCTGCAGGGAGGCAGCGGTGAGGCGAGGAGTCTCTACTGCAACCCCAGAAAAAAATAAGAGCCGAACGGCACGGCCCCTTAGGAGACGGCGGCGCTGGCGCAAACACACAGAGAGGGCGGCACGGCTTAAAAACTTCAAGATGCTGGGAAGAAGTGCCAGTCCCTGAGACTGGATGGGTAGAGAGCAGAGCTGCCGACGCAGCCCTCAATGACACCATAAAACACCACCGACCAGAAACGTCCCAAACGCAAGGACCTGCCACGCTTTCGGCTGCTGATGCCAGAAAACCAGCGCCCAATTGGCGCTACGCCAGTCGGAACTGGGATTCCAGATCCCGGGACGGCACCCGAGACGCCTTTCGTGTCCCTCGAACGCAACGAGACACCAGGATCGTCTGACAGGCGCAAGGCAGGCGTCCCGAACTACACCACAACGCAGACACAGGCTGGAGCTGCCCTGCCCGGCACACGCTGGCGTCGCACTGGAAAGGTCCCCGGGCCCTTTACCCGCGCCAAGGGGACGGTTCCTGGACGGCCCTTGCCCTTATCAGAACTAAACCCACCGTCCCTGCGATTCCCAGCCCCTTGCCAGCCCTCGTGCCTCCACTTAGCTTTCAGAGGGCCAAGGGACCGAACCCGTCTTCAACAGAGGAAAACGCCACGTGCGCGAACGGCCGTCTTCCTGCATCGCCGGGTTCCTCTTCAGCGTCTGCAGGAACACGAGAAAACGCACGCTCGCTAAGGCGTGCCAGCACACGGCGTCGTGGGGTAAACGCCGACCCCTTCCGCAACACCCACCTCCTGCTAAGTTCCACGGCGTTCCGTTCGGCGCGTCGTGCCGCGGGCGCGGTCACCAACCCTGGTCGCTCGTGACGCCTAAGACGGCGAGAAGCAAAAGAACTGTAGCGCCTGGAACGAGTCCCCGGCCGCAAACGCTCCTCCTCGCCCCTAGCCCGGCTCACCTCAAATGCTCCTCCCAGGCCAAAGGGCCCACAAAGCGCCTGCAAAGAGAGAAGGAAGCGCTGAACCGAGTCACCGGGCAATACCGGGCTCCTCAACACCCACCGCCGCCTCACCTTCTCGGCTGCCGGCCGGCGTGCGGCTTCGCCCCTCCCAGCTCGTCTGCGGCACCTGCAAAACCAGAGGCACGCGCTCGGACGCCGCCCGAAAACACAGCCTGCCGCAGACGCCCCCATCTCGCCCTCCCTTACCGGGGCCGCTCGCCCACCCGGCCGCCCTTGCTTTTGGCTGCCACGCTGTTGACCACGAAGACGCTCAGCTACCGCCTGTAAAACACAACCAAAGGACGCTCAGACCTGCACCAGCAACACGGCACCTGAAACGAGCTGCCGCTTCAGCCCAGCACTCCGTGCTCACCTTGCCCCAGGAGCTGCGCTGCCGATACCCAGCTTTCCTCTTCGCTTCCCACCTAGGAAAAGCAGAAACGACCGGGCTTAGCTAGAGCCACACGGCACAGCTTCCCTCTGGCACCACGCACCGACCCACCTGCTTACGGCGCACAGCTCGCCTCCTGCGTCGCCCCTTCTGTGCCGAGCTGTCCCTCTGCACCTGAAATCAAGTTATTCAGCAAGTCACCCAGCAGCTCATCAACAGCTTGACCATTCCGCACGTCTGCTTTCTATTGCGCAATAGCATTCCAAGCTCTCGGGGAGTCTCCAAAACGCCTGCGCGGGGACCCTCCACTCCCCTGCCCACGGCTACTCCAGCCCAGATGACCGCACAACCTCTGCCTACGCAATTTAACGCGTCAGCAGATTAGCCGGGGACTCCCAGAGCCCCGTCCACCCACCCCGGACTCCACGCGTCCCGGCAGAGCAGCTCCGAGCCAAACGCGCACCCGCGCGGACAGACGCTCCGCAGAACGTTATCGACCACACGACGGCCACAGCACCAAAAACGCTCCACAACGAAAACGACACTCCGAGACCAGACAGGCATCCATCCAAAGAATCTACGGGGAGGCAGCGGTGAGGCCAGGAGCCTCTCCTACAACCCCAAATGAAAAAGGAGCCCAACGTCACGGCTCCTGACGAGACGGCGGCACCGCCGCAACCCAGCAGAGACGGCGCAACCAAACGAGAAGCTGCTGCAACGCCTAAGAACTTCTTCCCAGCATCTTGAAGTGCCAGTCCCCGAGACTGGAAGGGTAGAGAGCACAGCTGCCGGCACAGCCCAGGACAACGCCACAAACACCACCGACCAGAAACGACCGAAACGCAAGAACCCTCTACGCTTTCGGCTGCCGATACCAGAAAACCAGCGCCCAACTGGCGCTACGCCAGTCGGCACCGGGGTTCCAGATCCCGGGACGGCACCCGAGACGCCTTTTGTGTCCCTCGAACGCAACGAGACCCCAGGATCGTCTGACAGGCGCAAGGCAGGCGTCCCGAACTACACCACAACGCAGACACAGGCTGGAGCTGCCCTGCCCGGCACACGCTGGCGTCGCACTGGAAAGGTCCCCGGGCCCTTCACCTGCCCAAAGGGGACTGTTCCTGGATAGCCCTTGCCCCGAACAGAACTTTACCCCCCTCCCTGCGCTTCCCAGCCCCTTCCCAGCCGCCCAGCCTCCACTTAGCTTTCAGAGGGCCAAGAGACCGAATCCATCTTCAACGGATGAAAACGCCACGTGCGCCGACAGGGATATTCCAGCATCGCCGGCTTCCTCCTCAACATCTACAGCAACACAGGAAAACACACGCTGACTAAGCAGAGCAAACACACAGTATAAAGGCACAAGGCACATCTTCCCTCTGACACCACGCACCGCCCCACCTGCTTACAGTGCTCGGCTCGCCTCTTTTCTCACTCTTTCTTGCCAAGTTGTCCCTCTGCCTACAACCTTTGCCTACACGAGAACAGACACGGGCTGGAGCTGCCCCGCCGTGCACAAGCTGGCATCAGTCCGTAAAGTTCCCTGGACCCTTTAGCTGCCCAAAGGGCACTGTTCCTGGACGGCCTTTGCCCCTATGAGAGCTTTAAACCCCCTCCATGCAATTCCCAGCCCCTCCCCAGCCCTCGAGCCTCCGCTTACCTGTCAGAGGGCCAAGGGGCTGCATCAATCTGCAGAGAAAAACACCACGTGCACTAGTAAGCATCTTCCTGCATTGCCCAATTCCTCTTCAACATCTGCAGTAACACAAGAAAACACACACTCACTTAGCAGAGACAACGCACATTATAAAGGCACACAGCACATCTTCCCGCTGACACCACGCAACAACCCACCTGCTTACGGCGCACAGCTCGCCTCCTGCGTCGCCCCTTCTGTGCCAAGTTGTCCCTCTGCACCTGAAATCAAGTTATTCAACAAGTCACCCAGATGCTCATCAACAGCTTGACCATTCCACAGGTCTGCTTTCTGTTTAGGAATCCCACCAGAAGCTCTAATTGAGTCTCTAAAACACTGCGGAAGGGACAGTCCGCTCCCCTGCCCACAGCTACTCCATCCCAGACGACTGCACCACCTTTGCCTGCGCAGTTTAACACGTCAACAGATCAACCGTGCACCCCTAGAGCTCCGTCCACCCACCCCTGACTCCACGCCTCCGGGCAGAGCAGCTCCTAGCCAAAGGTGCACCTGCGCAGACAGTCGCACCTCAGAACGTTATCGACAACACATCAACAGCGCCAAAAACGCTCTATAAAAGCAACGACTCCAAACCAGAGACTGCATCGATCAAAAGAACCTGCAGGGAGGCAGCGGTGAGGCGAGGAGTCTCTACTGCAACCCCAGAAAAAAATAAGAGCCGAACGGCACGGCCCCTTAGGAGACGGCGGCGCTGGCGCAAACACACAGAGAGGGCGGCACGGCTTAAAAACTTCAAGATGCTGGGAAGAAGTGCCAGTCCCTGAGACTGGATGGGTAGAGAGCAGAGCTGCCGACGCAGCCCTCAATGACACCATAAAACACCACCGACCAGAAACGTCCCAAACGCAAGGACCTGCCACGCTTTCGGCTGCTGATGCCAGAAAACCAGCGCCCAATTGGCGCTACGCCAGTCGGAACCGGGATTCCAGATCCCGGGACGGCACCCGAGACGCCTTTCGTGTCCCTCGAACGCAACGAGACCCCAGGATCGTCTGACAGGCGCAAGGCAGGCGTCCCGAACTACACCACAACGCAGACACAGGCTGGAGCTGCCCTGCCCGGCACACGCTGGCGTCACACTGGAAAGGTCCCCGGGCCCTTTACCCGCGCCAAGGGGACGGTTCCTGGACGGCCCTTGCCCTTATCAGAACTAAACCCACCGTCCCTGCGATTCCCAGCCCCTTGCCAGCCCTCGTGCCTCCACTTAGCTTTCAGAGGGCCAAGGGACCGAACCCGTCTTCAACAGAGGAAAACGCCACGTGCGCGAACGGCCGTCTTCCTGCATCGCCGGGTTCCTCTTCAGCGTCTGCAGGAACACGAGAAAACGCACGCTCGCTAAGGCGTGCCAGCACACGGCGTCGTGGGGTAAACGCCGACCCCTTCCGCAACACCCACCTCCTGCTAAGTTCCACGGCGTTCCGTTCGGCGCGTCGTGCCGCGGGCGCGGTCACCAACCCTGGTCGCTCGTGACGCCTAAGACGGCGAGAAGCAAAAGAACTGTAGCGCCTGGAACGAGTCCCCGGCCGCAAACGCTCCTCCTCGCCCCTAGCCCGGCTCACCTCAAATGCTCCTCCCAGGCCAAAGGGCCCACAAAGCGCCTGCAAAGAGAGAAGGAAGCGCTGAACCGAGTCACCGGGCAATACCGGGCTCCTCAACACCCACCGCCGCCTCACCTTCTCGGCTGCCGGCCGGCGTGCAGCTTCGCCCCTCCCAGCTCGTCTGCGGCACCTGCAAAACCAGAGGCACGCGCTCGGACGCCGCCCGAAAACACAGCCTGCCGCAGACGCCCCCATCTCGCCCTCCCTTACCGGGGTCGCTCGCCCACCCGGCCGCCCTTGCTTTTGGCTGCCACGCTGTTGACCACGAAGACGCTCAGCTACCGCCTGTAAAACACAACCAAAGGACGCTCAGACCTGCACCAGCAACACGGCACCTGAAACGAGCTGCCGCTTCAGCCCAGCACTCCGTGCTCACCTTGCCCCAGGAGCTGCGCTGCCGATACCCAGCTTTCCTCTTCGCTTCCCACCTAGGAAAAGCAGAAACGACCGGGCTTAGCTAGAGCCACACGGCACAGCTTCCCTCTGGCACCACGCACCGACCCACCTGCTTACGGCGCACAGCTCGCCTCCTGCGTCGCCCCTTCTGTGCCGAGCTGTCCCTCTGCACCTGAAATCAAGTTATTCAGCAAGTCACGCAGCAGCTCATCAACAGCTTGACCATTCCGCACGTCTGCTTTCTATTGCGCAATAGCATTCCAAGCTCTCGGGGAGTCTCCAAAACGCCTGCGCGGGGACCCTCCACTCCCCTGCCCACGGCTACTCCAGCCCAGATGACCGCACAACCTCTGCCTACGCAATTTAACGCGTCAGCAGATTAGCCGGGGACTCCCAGAGCCCCGTCCACCCACCCCGGACTCCACGCGTCCCGGCAGAGCAGCTCCGAGCCAAACGCGCACCCGCGCGGACAGACGCTCCGCAGAACGTTATCGACCACACGACGGCCACAGCACCAAAAACGCTCCACAACGAAAACGACACTCCGAGACCAGACAGGCATCCATCCAAAGAATCTACGGGGAGGCAGCGGTGAGGCCAGGAGCCTCTCCTACAACCCCAAATGAAAAAGGAGCCCAACGTCACGGCTCCTGACGAGACGGCGGCACCGCCGCAACCCAGCAGAGACGGCGCAACCAAACGAGAAGCTGCTGCAACGCCTAAGAACTTCTTCCCAGCATCTTGAAGTGCCAGTCCCCGAGACTGGAAGGGTAGAGAGCACAGCTGCCGGCACAGCCCAGGACAACGCCACAAACACCACCGACCAGAAACGACCGAAACGCAAGAACCCTCTACGCTTTCGGCTGCCGATACCAGAAAACCAGCGCCCAACTGGCGCTACGCCAGTCGGCACCGGGGTTCCAGATCCCGGGACGGCACCCGAGACGCCTTTCGTGTCCCTCGAACGCAACGAGACCCCAGGATCGTCTGACAGGCGCAAGGCAGGCGTCCCGAACTACACCACAACGCAGACACAGGCTGGAGCTGCCCTGCCCGGCACACGCTGGCGTCGCACTGGAAAGGTCCCCGGGCCCTTCACCTGCCCAAAGGGGACTGTTCCTGGATAGCCCTTGCCCCGAACAGAACTTTACCCCCCTCCCTGCGCTTCCCAGCCCCTTCCCAGCCGCCCAGCCTCCACTTAGCTTTCAGAGGGCCAAGAGACCGAATCCATCTTCAACGGATGAAAACGCCACGTGCGCCGACAGGGATATTCCAGCATCGCCGGCTTCCTCCTCAACATCTACAGCAACACAGGAAAACACACGCTGACTAAGCAGAGCAAACACACAGTATAAAGGCACAAGGCACATCTTCCTTCTGACACCACGCACCGCCCCACCTGCTTACAGTGCTCGGCTCGCCTCTTTTCTCACTCTTTCTTGCCAAGTTGTCCCTCTGCCTACAACCTTTGCCTACACGAGAACAGACACGGGCTGGAGCTGCCCCGCCGTGCACAAGCTGGCATCAGTCCGTAAAGTTCCCTGGACCCTTTAGCTGCCCAAAGGGCACTGTTCCTGGACGGCCTTTGCCCCTATGAGAGCTTTAAACCCCCTCCATGCAATTCCCAGCCCCTCCCCAGCCCTCGAGCCTCCGCTTACCTGTCAGAGGGCCAAGGGGCTGCATCAATCTGCAGAGAAAAACACCACGTGCACTAGTAAGCATCTTCCTGCATTGCCCAATTCCTCTTCAACATCTGCAGTAACACAAGAAAACACACACTCACTTAGCAGAGACAACGCACATTATAAAGGCACACAGCACATCTTCCCGCTGACACCACGCAACAACCCACCTGCTTACGGCGCACAGCTCGCCTCCTGCGTCGCCCCTTCTGCCAAGTTGTCCCTCTGCACCTGAAATCAAGTTATTCAACAAGTCACCCAGATGCTCATCAACAGCTTGACCATTCCACAGGTCTGCTTTCTGTTTAGGAATCCCACCAGAAGCTCTAATTGAGTCTCTAAAACACTGCGGAAGGGAAAGTCCGCTCCCCTGCCCACAGCTACTCCATCCCAGACGACTGCACCACCTTTGCCTGCGCAGTTTAACACGTCAACAGATCAACCGTGCACCCCTAGAGCTCCGTCCACCCACCCCTGACTCCACGCCTCCGGGCAGAGCAGCTCCTAGCCAAAGGTGCACCTGCGCAGACAGTCGCACCTCAGAACGTTATCGACAACACATCAACAGCGCCAAAAACGCTCTATAAAAGCAACGACTCCAAACCAGAGACTGCATCGATCAAAAGAACCTGCAGGGAGGCAGCGGTGAGGCGAGGAGTCTCTACTGCAACCCCAGAAAAAAATAAGAGCCGAACGGCACGGCCCCTTAGGAGACGGCGGCGCTGGCGCAAACACACAGAGAGGGCGGCACGGCTTAAAAACTTCAAGATGCTGGGAAGAAGTGCCAGTCCCTGAGACTGGATGGGTAGAGAGCAGAGCTGCCGACGCAGCCCTCAATGACACCATAAAACACCACCGACCAGAAACGTCCCAAACGCAAGGACCTGCCACGCTTTCGGCTGCTGATACCAGAAAACCAGCGCCCAATTGGCGCTACGCCAGTCGGAACCGGGATTCCAGATCCCGGGACGGCACCCGAGACGCCTTTCGTGTCCCTCGAACGCAACGAGACCCCAGGATCGTCTGACAGGCGCAAGGCAGGCGTCCCGAACTACACCACAACGCAGACACAGGCTGGAGCTGCCCTGCCCGGCACACGCTGGCGTCACACTGGAAAGGTCCCCGGGCCCTTTACCCGCGCCAAGGGGACGGTTCCTGGACGGCCCTTGCCCTTATCAGAACTAAACCCACCGTCCCTGCGATTCCCAGCCCCTTGCCAGCCCTCGTGCCTCCACTTAGCTTTCAGAGGGCCAAGGGACCGAACCCGTCTTCAACAGAGGAAAACGCCACGTGCGCGAACGGCCGTCTTCCTGCATCGCCGGGTTCCTCTTCAGCGTCTGCAGGAACACGAGAAAACGCACGCTCGCTAAGGCGTGCCAGCACACGGCGTCGTGGGGTAAACGCCGACCCCTTCCGCAACACCCACCTCCTGCTAAGTTCCACGGCGTTCCGTTCGGCGCGTCGTGCCGCGGGCGCGGTCACCAACCCTGGTCGCTCGTGACGCCTAAGACGGCGAGAAGCAAAAGAACTGTAGCGCCTGGAACGAGTCCCCGGCCGCAAACGCTCCTCCTCGCCCCTAGCCCGGCTCACCTCAAATGCTCCTCCCAGGCCAAAGGGCCCACAAAGCGCCTGCAAAGAGAGAAGGAAGCGCTGAACCGAGTCACCGGGCAATACCGGGCTCCTCAACACCCACCGCCGCCTCACCTTCTCGGCTGCCGGCCGGCGTGCGGCTTCGCCCCTCCCAGCTCGTCTGCGGCACCTGCAAAACCAGAGGCACGCGCTCGGACGCCGCCCGAAAACACAGCCTGCCGCAGACGCCCCCATCTCGCCCTCCCTTACCGGGGCCGCTCGCCCACCCGGCCGCCCTTGCTTTTGGCTGCCACGCTGTTGACCACGAAGACGCTCAGCTACCGCCTGTAAAACACAACCAAAGGACGCTCAGACCTGCACCAGCAACACGGCACCTGAAACGAGCTGCCGCTTCAGCCCAGCACTCCGTGCTCACCTTGCCCCAGGAGCTGCGCTGCCGATACCCAGCTTTCCTCTTCGCTTCCCACCTAGGAAAAGCAGAAACGACCGGGCTTAGCTAGAGCCACACGGCACAGCTTCCCTCTGGCACCACGCACCGACCCACCTGCTTACGGCGCACAGCTCGCCTCCTGCGTCGCCCCTTCTGTGCCAAGCTGTCCCTCTGCACCTGAAATCAAGTTATTCAGCAAGTCACCCAGCAGCTCATCAACAGCTTGACCATTCCGCACGTCTGCTTTCTATTGCGCAATAGCATTCCAAGCTCTCGGGGAGTCTCCAAAACGCCTGCGCGGGGACCCTCCACTCCCCTGCCCACGGCTACTCCAGCCCAGATGACCGCGCAACCTCTGCCTACGCAATTTAACGCGTCAGCAGATTAGCCGGGGACTCCCAGAGCCCCGTCCACCCACCCCGGACTCCACGCGTCCCGGCAGAGCAGCTCCGAGCCAAACGCGCACCCGCGCGGACAGACGCTCCGCAGAACGTTATCGACCACACGATGGCCACAGCACCAAAAACGCTCCACAACGAAAACGACACTCCGAGACCAGACAGGCATCCATCCAAAGAATCTACGGGGAGGCAGCGGTGAGGCCAGGAGCCTCTCCTACAACCCCAAATGAAAAAGGAGCCCAACGTCACGGCTCCTGACGAGACGGCGGCACCGCCGCAACCCAGCAGAGACGGCGCAACCAAACGAGAAGCTGCTGCAACGCCTAAGAACTTCTTCCCAGCATCTTGAAGTGCCAGTCCCCGAGACTGGAAGGGTAGAGAGCACAGCTGCCGGCACAGCCCAGGACAACGCCACAAACACCACCGACCAGAAACGACCGAAACGCAAGAACCCTCTACGCTTTCGGCTGCTGATACCAGAAAACCAGCGCCCAACTGGCGCTACGCCAGTCGGCACCGGGGTTCCAGATCCCGGGACGGCACCCGAGACGCCTTTCGTGTCCCTCGAACGCAACGAGACCCCAGGATCGTCTGACAGGCGCAAGGCAGGCGTCCCGAACTACACCACAACGCAGACACAGGCTGGAGCTGCCCTGCCCGGCACACGCTGGCGTCGCACTGGAAAGGTCCCCGGGCCCTTCACCTGCCCAAAGGGGACTGTTCCTGGATAGCCCTTGCCCCGAACAGAACTTTACCCCCCTCCCTGCGCTTCCCAGCCCCTTCCCAGCCGCCCAGCCTCCACTTAGCTTTCAGAGGGCCAAGAGACCGAATCCATCTTCAACGGATGAAAACGCCACGTTCGATGAAGAAAGAAACAGAAAAACTCTAGTGCTTGGGAGAAACCAGAAAGTTTCCACTTTCCCCTTCATCACCCACAATAAAAAAACACATACGCAATAATGAACACTCAGATGTTGTTTATCAGTACTAGTTCACTAGCCATTGCTCGCCTTGACTGAGTTCTGGGAGGTAGATTTGAATGATCTACCAGCGGCCACCGCACACTGCAAAGGTTCTGTGGACAACACACTGTTCTGTGGGTGATCAGGGCGGCGATGAGCCCCCCTGTAGCCTGAAAGACACTCTGCCTTATGGTCCTGCTGCTTCCTTCAGAAATGCTAAAACTCCACCTACAGATATGAGATGTTCATCCTAACCCCTGCTAGATAAGCTGAGCATCAGTGCTAGGAGGAGAGATTATATCAGCGACTTGTTCCACACCAATACAAACCAAAAATTAACACCCCATCTTCATTGCAGTCAGGAAGTTTGGGAAAACACAGAGCACCAGGAATTGATTCAATAAATGAAATATAGTTACAAATATACCTTCAACTACAGCTGTTATTGAAACTTTGCTGCTCCTGAAGGTCTTATGTCAAACAGACCCCTCCACTTGTCCAAACACACGTGCCCATGTAGCTTAAACAGCTCACAAGCTGCCAACTGCTGAAGGAGCAGCAAGGAACCAGCACCCAAGCAGCCCAGGAGCAGAATGACCTCCCTACCCAGGGGCTGGGGCTCAAATAGCCTGAGCCTCACCCAGCCCTGCCCACAGTCCCCTGGGAAAGGGGAGGGATGTAGGTCTGTAGGCCACACCCCCTGCAGGGAGCCCACCAATGGGGGTGGAAGTGTGGGTCAAGGAGGAGGAGCCCAGCTGGGAGGGTGGGGTGCTTGGAAAGGGGGTGGGGCCTGGTTGGGGCACACCCCTCTGGGAAGGCACATTCAGGAGAGCTTGGGAGGGGGTGGGGTTGGCAGGGGCCCCACCCACACCTTCAGTCCCACCCTCAACCCTAAACCCCACCCCCAAATCCCTCACTGGAAATGGAACAAACCACATGCTTAAGGTTTCTTTATTTAATTTTATTGGTTGAGAATTGGCCCCAAAACCATGTTAAAAATCCCCCAACATGGCCCGGGGGGAGCAATGTCAGGATGGCAACGGCACAGCGCTGCCCTTTTCCAAGATGGCCATCGGGGGTAAACAGGGCCACAGGTCCCACCACCCACCTTGGGCCCCACCCCAAAATGGCCGCCCTAGGCAGGCCCCACCCACCTCAGCCCCACCCTTCTGGCACAGGCTTGGCAGCCATGACAGCCATGGCCCCGCCCACCAGCAGGGACACAGCAGCCGAGAGGGCCACACCCACCAGGGCAGCCATCTTGTTCCATGGGCAGGGTGCAGGGCCACAGGGGCAGCCAATGGGAGCAGCCGATACAGCCGGGAGCTGCCGCCTGAGCAGGGCCCAGATCAACAGCCCATCCGGCAGTGCCAGCAGGGCTGCCAGCCCCCCCCAGCCATCTTGGATTCCAAGCAGGGTGGAGCCCAGCAGCCATGCTGCCCTCATTTTCTGTTGTGCACAGGGCCCCATGCAGCATCACAACCCAGGACATCTGGTGGGGTGAGGGGACCCAGGAATGTGGATCTATGCACAGAACCCAGTAGCTGTGGGCTGCTACATATCAATGGGGCAGAGTGCTGGAACTATATGGTGCTGCAGAGCAGTGCTGTGGATGTATAGGGCAGACTGGATGTGTGGGGCACTGTGGGGCACTGCTGTGGGTCTAAGGGGCAGGGTGCAGGAGCTACAGTGTGCTGTGTGGCAGCATTGCTGGACTATGGGCTAGTGTGAACAAGCTACGGTGTTTTCTGGGACAGTGCTGTTGATCTATAGGGCAGAAGAACTGTGGGGTGCTGTGGGGTTACACTGTGGGTCTATAGGGCAGAGTAAACAAGATACAGGGTGCTGTGGGTGATGTATGGGGCAGAGTGGAGACATAGGGTGCTGTAGAGCAGCGCTGTCCATTTATGGCGCAGAGTAAAAGCAGCTACGGGGTGCAGTGACTCCATAGGGCAGAGGGGCTATGGGCTGCTGTGGGTCACTGTGTGGGTCACTCACTCTTCAGGGGTGTTTCACCTGACAACAATCCCATTGACCCCACAGCCCCCCTGGCCCCCACACCCACCCCATAGACCCTTGTGACCCACCCATAGTGGGCAGTGCAGGCGTGATCAGGAGGGAGGGGTGGTCAGGTGGACAGAGGTGTGGGGTGCTGTGGGGCAGCACATTGCACCAACTGGGCAGAATGCAGCACCTACAGGCTGCTGTGGGGCAGCTCTCTGGGTCTAAGGGGCAGAGTTGAGTCCTATGGGGTCCTGTGGGGCAGCACTGTGGGTCTATGGAGCAGAGTAGAGTCACTATGGGGTGCTGGGGGGCACTGCTTTGGATGTATGGGGCAAATTACAAGAGCTATGTGGTGCTGTGGGGCAGTACTGGGCATCTTTAGGGCAGAGAGCAGGAGCCATGGGGTGCTGGGGGGGCACTGCTGTGCATGTATGGGGCAGAGTACAGGAGCTATATGGTGCTGGGGGGCACTACTGGGCATCTATGGGGCAGAGTGCAGGAGCCACAGGGTGCTGGGGGAGCACTACTGTGGATGTATGGGGCAGAGCACAGGAGCTATATGGTGCTGTGGGGCAGTACTGGGCATCTATAGGGCAGAGTGCAGGAGCCATGGCGTAATGGGGGGCAGTACGGTGGATGTATGGGGCAGAGTACAGGAGCTATATGGTGCTGGGGGGCAGTACTGGGCATCTATAGGGCAGAGTACAGGAGCTATATGGTGCTGTGGGGCAGTACTGGGCATCTATAGGGCAGAGTGCAGGAGCCATGGGGTGCTGGGGGGCACTACTGTGGATGTATGGGGCAGAGTACAGGAGCTATATGGTGCTGGGGGGCAGTACTGTGGATGTATGGGGCAGAGTACAGGAGCTATATGGTGCTGTGGGGCAGTACTGGGCATCTATGGGGCGGAGTACAGGAGCTATATGGTGCTCTGAGGCAGTACTGGGCATCTATAGGGCAGAGTGCAGAAGCCATGGGGTGCTGGGGGCACTACTGTGGATATATGGGGCAGAGTACAGGAGCTATATGGTGCTGGGGGGCAGTACTGGGCATCTATAGGGCAGAGTGCAGGAGCCATGGGGTGCTGGGGGGCACTACTGTGGATGTATAGGGCAGAGTACAGGAGCTATATTGTGCTGGGGGCACTACTGTGGATGTATGGGGCAGAGTACAGGAGCTATATGGTGCTGGGGGGCAGTACTGGGCATCTATGGGCGGAGTACAGGAGCTATATGGTGCTGGGGGGCAGTACTGGGCATCTATAGGGCAGAGTGCAGGAGCCATGGGGTAATGGGGGGCACTATGGTGGATGTATGGGGCAGAGTACAGGAGCTATATGGTGCTGGGGGGCAGTACTGGGCATCTATAGGGCAGAGTACAGGATCTATATGGTGCTGTGGGGCAGTACTGGGCAGCTATAGGGCAGAGTGCAGGAGCCATGGGGTGCTGGGGTGCACTACTGTGGATGTATAGGGCAGAGTACAGGAGCTATATGGTGCTGGGGGGCAGTACTGGGCATCTATAGGGCAGAGTACAGGAGCTATATGGTGCTGGGGGGCACTACTGGGCATCTATGGGGCAGAGTGCAGGAGTCATGGGGTGCTGGGGGGCACTACTGTGGATGTATGGGGCAGAGTACAGGAGCTATATGGTGCTGTGGGGCAGTACTGGGCAGCTATGGGGCGGAGTACAGGAGCCATGGGGTGCTGGGGGCACTACTGTGGATATATGGGGCAGAGTACAGGAGCTATATGGTGCTGGGGGGCAGTACTGGGCATCTATAGGGCAGAGTACAGGAGCCATGGGGTAATGGGGGGCACTACGGTGGATGTATGGGGCAGAGTACAGGAGCTATATGGTGCTGGGGGGCAGTACTGGGCATCTATAGGGCAGAGTACAGGAGCTATATGGTGCTGTGGGGCAGTACTGGGCATCTATAGGGCAGAGTGCAGGAGCCATGGGGTGCTGGGAGGCACTACTGTGGATGTATGGGGCAGAGTACAGGAGCTATATGGTGCTGGGGGGCAGTACTGGGCATCTATAGGGCAGAGTGCAGGAGCCATGGGGTGCTGGGGGGCACTACTGTGGATGTATAGGGCAGAGTACAGGAGCTATATGGTGCTGGGGGGCACTACTGTGGATGTATGGGGCAGAGTACAGGAGCTATATGGTGCTGTGGGGCAGTACTGGGCATCTATGGGGCGGAGTACAGGAGCTATATGGTGCTCTGAGGCAGTACTGGGCATCTATAGGGCAGAGTACAGGAGCTATATGGTGCTGGGGGGCAGTACTGGGCATCTATGGGGCGGAGTACAGGAGCTATATGGTGCTGTGAGGCAGTACTGGGCATCTATAGGGCAGAGTGCAGGAGCCATGGGGTGATGGGGGGCACTACTGTGGATGTATGGGGCAGAGTACAGGAGCTATAGGGTGCTGTGGGGCAGTGTTGTGGATCTATAGGGCAGAATGGAGGTGCTATGGAGCACTGTGGGTCACTGTGGGTCAGCGTGTGGTTCACTCACCTGCAGGGCGTTCAGCCTCTTCAGGGGTGTTTCTCCCCACAACAGCCCCGTTGACCTCACAGGCGCCCTGACCCCCACACCGCCCCATAGACCCTTGTGATCCCCCCTCCCGTCCCCGCCATGGTGTGCAGTGGAGGCGCAGTCAGCTGGAGCTGGGGGGGGCGCGGTCAGCCGGCGTTGGGGGGGGGTGCGGTCAGCCGGAGCTGGGGTGGGTGCAGTCAGCCAGAGTTGGGGGGCGCAGTCAGCCGGAGTTGGGGGGCGCAGGCAGCCGGAGTTGGGGGGCGCAGGCAGCCGGAGCTGGGGGGCGCAGGCAGCCGGAGCTGGGGCGCGCAGGCAGCCGGAGTTGGGGGGCGCAGGCAGCCGGAGCTGGGGGGCGCAGGCAGCCGGAGCTGGGGGGCGCAGGCAGCCGGAGCTGGGGGGGCAGGCAGCCGGAGCTGGGGGGAGCGCAGGCAGCCGGAGCTGGGGGCGCAGCCAGCCGGAGTTGGGGGGCGCAGGCAGCCGGAGCTGGGGGGCGCAGGCAGCCGGAGGGGGGCGGCCAGGCTGCCTTCGCTGTTCTCTGAGCAGGAGCTGCAGTGGGAAAGGGAAGGAAAGGGCCGTTATTTGTGTCACAGTCCTGGGAAACAGCCCCGAATCCCCCCGCTTCAATATTAACCCAGTGAGCAAATTAACTGCCAAAAAAATGGATCTTAAAAGCTTCTTTGAGCACAAATTATCCTAAAAACAGACCCAAAATGAAGTAAATTGAATTGGAGACCAAACAGCCTTAAAAATCTCAAAAACCCGCCCAAATATGGTCCCTCACAGCTTTATATAATAAGATATATATGTAAAAATAGATTAGATACATTACATAGTAATTATATATATTAATATATATATTAATATTATATAATGAATATCATTATTATTACAACATTAAGTTATATATCATCATATTATGCCATTATATATTAATTATAAATTACATTAAGTAATATCAATGAATATTAGTTGATCAGTTAATTATATCAGATTATATATTATATATTTCTACTATTCATCATATTATATCTTATAGTAGTATATTACTATATGGATTTTATCTATATATTTAATATTAATATATTACTTAATAAATTAAATAATATATTAAATTAAAATTAAGTTAAATTAAATTAAAATCCATAACTAAATGTAAAATCCCGTGTAACAATGCAGCGGGTTCACCTTCCTCCCCTCGAGACAGCGCGGGGGCGGGGCCAGGGGAGGCTCCCAATGTAACCCAATGTAACAATGCAGCGGGTTCACCCTCCTCTCCTCGAGACAGCGCGGGGGCGGGGCCAGGGGAGGCTCCCAATGTAACCCAATGTAACAATGCAGCGGGTTCACCTTCCTCTCCTCGAGACAGCGCGGGGGCGGGGCCAGGGGAGGTTCCCAATGTAACCCAATGTAACAATGCAGCGGGTTCACCTTCCTCTCCTCGAGACAGCGCGGGGGCGGGGCCAGGGGAGGTTCCCAATGTAACCCAATGTAACAATGCAGCGGGTTCACCCTCCTCTCCTCGAGACAGCACGGGGGCGGGGCCAGGGGAGGCTCCCAATGTAACCCAATGTAACAATGCAGCGGGTTCACCTTCCTCTCCTCGAGACAGCGCGGGGGCGGGGCCAGCGGGAGGTTCCCAATGTAACCCAATGTAACAATGCACCGGGTTCACCCTCCTCTCCTCGAGACAGCGCGGGGGCGGGGCCAGCGGGAGGCTCCCAATGTAACCCAATGTAACAATGCAGCGGGTTCACCTTCCTCTCCTCGAGACAGCGCGGGGGCGGGGCCAGCGGGAGGTTCCCAGGCGGCACCGGCCAATCAGCGAGCGGCTCCTCGGCCCCTCAGCGTGGGGGGAGAACGGGACGGGGAGACAAAATGGCGGCGCGTTAAAAAGCCGAATTTGTTCCCGCTTAAATATTAATTCAGTAAATTGTAAATAAATAGATTTTTAAAGCTTTTTTTGGGGCGTAAAGCAGCACCAGATCTGGGACCCCCCCAGACACGTTCAATAAAGTGAATTCAGCCCCAAACCCCCAAAAAGCAACGAAATGCCTCCCGACTTTAAATACAATAATTTACACACTGATTTCAACAACTATTTACATTATTGTAACAATTAATAATTTAAACAAGTAAGCGGCTTTAGGAGCCTCCGAACCGCCCAAAATGCTCAAAAAAAAAAAAAACCCTCATAAAACCTCAAAAAGCCCCGTTTAAATATAATAATTTAAATTAATAAACGGTTAAAGAAAACAACGCGTTTGGACTCGCAGCCCTGGAAACAGCCCCGAATCCCCCCGGCTCTAAACATCAATCTACTGCAGAAATTCCGATCACAGTGGATTCAAAAGCTCTAAAGCGGCGAATCGGCCGCTCGGGCTCCAAACGCGATAAACGAACCTTTAAAAGCCGATGGAGCCCAACGGCCCGAGCGGCTCCGAGCGCCGAGCGATGGACAGTGCAGAGCTGCAGGAGCCCGGCCGAACCGCGCGGGAACAAAACCGCCAACAGCGCTTTGAACACAACAATTCAAATAAACAAGGGCTCTAAAACCCTGATTGGGACTCACAATCCCGGGAAAAGCCCCAAATCCCCCCGAGCTTTGAACTTTAACTCTCCTGATAAACCCACAATAAACAGATTTTAAAGGCGCCTTTTGGCACAAATCGGCACCAAAATACCCAAAAAATACGTAAAAGAACTTTTAAAAGCCCAATTCGACCCAAACCAGCCGCGATTGCTGAGAAAAGCCCCGACCCGGCTCCTCCCGCTCTCAACGCAACGATTCAAACCGTTAAAGCGGCTCCAGGAGCCTTAACCGCCCCCCCCCCCCCCCCCCCAACACAAACCCGCGGCTTTAAAACCCCAATTTCCATCAAAACCCCCAACCCCACCCCAGCCCGCCGCTCGCTCACTAACCCGCCGAGCCGCAATTAACACCCGCACGATAATTACCGCCCTAACCCGCCCGTTACCCGATTCCGGCCGCTCTCGGGTTTCCCGCCGCGGGGGGGGGGGGGTGCTCAGCCGGTTCGTCAGCGCTCAGGAGCTCGCGCAGCCGCTGCCGCCTCCACGTGTCTGGTCCTGCGCGGGCTCTGCGCCGCCCCCTTTATCACGTCGTTGTCCCGCCCAGTCCCGCCCCCCGCCCGCCCTCCGGCCAATGGACGAGCGGCGCCCTCGGCCGCGCTGCCCAATCAGCGCTTCGTTGCTATGGGCGAACGTCGGCGGGAAAACGGCGACCAATCAGCGCCTTTTCTACCTCAGGGGCGCTAGCGAATCAGCGCCTGTTACTGGGAGAACGAACATAGGCAGAAAGGCAGTAACCAATCAGTGCCTTCCTCCCCTCAGCGACACGGTGACCAATCAGCGCCTTTCTCTCACCCCTGGGAGGTGGGGGGATGAGCCCCCACGTGGGGATGAGCCAATGGACGACTTCCGTGCCTGACACCGTCAGCGAATCAGCGAGCGCCTCCTCTTCCCTCGGTATAAAATAGCGAATGCGACCAGAAGGGGGAGACAAGATGGCGGAAAAGGAGACATCATGGCGGCGTGCGGCGGCGATTGAGGAGGAAGGCGGAGAGTCGGGTCTGGGCGGAAAACCGGCAGCTCCTCCGGCCGCGGCGGCTCCTCCGGCAGCAACAGCAGCAGCGATCGGGGGATGGGGGGGAAGGGGCAAAAAAGCGGCGGCTTCTCCGGCCGCGGCAGCAGTTGCGATCGGGGGATGCGGGGGGGGGGCGGAAACCGGCGGCTTCTCCGGCCGCGGCAGCAGCAGCGATCGGGGGATGGGGGGGGCGAAAAAGCGGCGGCTTCTCCGGCCGCGGCAGCAGCAGCGATCGGGGGATGGGGGGGGCGAAAAAGCGGCGGCTTCTCCGGCCGCGGCAGCAGCAGCGATCGGGGAATGGGGGGGGCGAAAAAGCGGCGGCTTCTCCGGCCGCGGCAGCAGCAGCGATCGGGGAATGGGGGGGGCGGAAACCGGCGGCTTCTCCGGCCGCGGCCAGGACGTGGCTTCACCGGCACCGGGGGCGCGAGCCCGCGCGCTGCGGGGCTGCGGGCGGGTGCGGGGCCGGGGGCTCCGGGGGTCCCGAGCGGCGGCCGTGGGGCGGGAGGGGCGGCTGTGGTGATAACCTGCGGGGCACTTAGGTGGCTGCTGTGGGGGCTCTTCAGAGGCGTGTCTGGAGCTTATGGGGCAGGAACGGGGCTGCTATAGCGGTACCGGTGGGGCAGCCATAGGGCAGCCATGGCGTTACTTAGGGGTCACCTATTGGGGGGGGGGGCCGCGCGCGCAGCTGAGTGTGGCCCCACCCACGGGGGTGGGGTCAGTGCTGAGGGGCGGGGACTGGGAGGACACGCCCATTGGGAGGTCAGCCTGGGGAAAGTGGGCAGGGGTGGGGACTCCGTGTGTCACGCCCCCATAGGAGGACCCTCTTGGGGTAGGGAGAGGGGCACGCCCGAAGGGGGCGTGGCTTAGGAAGGGAGGGGTGGAGCCGAGGTAAGGGTGGGCTCTGTACAGCACGTGCTCTGAGGGGGCGTGTTTTAGGAGGGGCTGAGTTTGAAGGTGGGGCTGGGGGCGGGGCTTCGATGCATCATGCTGCTGCGGGTGGGCGGGATGAAAGGGGAGGGGTCTGTAAGGGACACGCGCCTCGGGGAGGGCACAGACAGGCAGGGGCGGAGCTTGGACGGGGTGGAGTTGGGGGTGTGGCTTTCTCAGACCACGCCCTTGGAGGGAGAGGCCAGACTGGACAGCACATGAAAAATTAAAATTAACTGTTGTTAACCACATCGAGTTTGCTGACTTTTTATTTTAACTCAGAAGTAATTAATACCGGTCACGTTTTTGCAGAACCCCAGAAAAACTGTAGTTAAATTCAGACTGTCATAACTCACTGTTTTCTAATTTTATTTTACATCTAAATATCTTTTACCGTTCTGTTGCAAATCATTACTGCCTGGGAACTTTTTAATACCTCTGTTTATAAACAGCCACTATTTTGTGGTTCCTTTTTACTTCTCTTTAAAAAAAAAAGTGACGTTTTGACTCCGTTTGGTTCTGAGCTTTGTTGCCTCCAATCTCATGGCTCTGTTATAATTTAAATACTAAACACTCCCGATTACTTTCCAATGCTGTTTAAAATCTAAAGCTTCCTTACTTTGTTTCCTCTGCAGTCATTCGTGCCTGCAGTTTATTTCATAACGGTTGTGCAAATGGAGCTACCAATGACTCCACATTAGTTTTCTGCCTTTACCATTTCAAAGGAATTCCAAACAATGTGGTTTTTAAACTAGGATGCAGATTGGGAATAACTGCTGCCTAGTTCACCAACAAGTAATAGCTGAAATTAAATTCAGTTATTGCTCACGCCTAAATAATTTCATTTATTTACACTTTAACATTTTTATCATTACATTACTACCAGCCGGATTAACTAGCACACATTATTTTTTATTATAAACTAGAGAGTTTTTCTCCACAGGTATTACTTCCAATTAGTGCTCCAGTATTTATAGTCCACTCTTTTAAATTTTACTACATCAATTGGAGATAATTACTGTCTGCAGAGTTTTGAGTAACAGCTAGAGAAGATGACAGGCATTATTTACTCCCAAAGACTCTTCTGGTTACTCTTATTTACGTTTTCATTCTAAATGTCTTACAGTAAGTAAGTAGTTACAATCATAAAACACCAGGGCCTTGGCATTTCCAGGAAAACCCACCGCAGCGCCTCGACGCGTCCAGAGATCGTCGGTGCCAGCTCCGCCAACGACGCGCCCAACCAGCCCCACGGCTGGGTGCCGGCTCACCACGCTTCGGGTGCCGGCTCTGCAGGTGCTGAGACATTCAAGACTGGTTTTGTATATTTTGGATTATTTTCTCTATTCTTATCAGTAGCATTAGTAAAACATTGTTAATATTTCCAGCTCTCTTCTCTCTGTCCTTCTCCCCCTCCCGATGGCCTGTCCTGAGTGGGACGGGGGGAGAGGGAGGGGCAAAAGGGGGAAGTGGCGGGGAGAGGGGGATAACAATACACCTGCCAGGGTTTTACTGTCACCCCGCAATCTAAACCCTCGACAGGGGCCAACAGATGGGGGTCCTGAGAGGAGACAAGAGGGCAAAAATGAGGCCTCTGGGATGTGTCAAGGGCAAATGGGGAAGTTTTGAGGGGAAGAGAGAAAAGAGGGGAATTTAATGGGGCAAGAGGTCAAACGGGCACCGTGATGCCACCAAAGAGCCTGCAGGGACCCAAAGGCAGGCAGGGTCATCGCAGAGGAGCTGGAAGGAAATGGGTTTCTGAGGGAACCAGGGGGCGAGTAAGCTTGTGAGGGGGCCAGAGGCAAAGGGACGTGTCCTGAGGAGAACAAATCGAAAGGTTCTTACCTCCGAGAAGTTGTCCTGGACTTTGGGTTCCACCAGCAGTCGTCCTGTGGGCCCGGCGCAGCCTGGGGATCCCTGACCCGCACCACCGCAACCTTTAACGGGACACTGGGCCCTTCTAGAGCCTGAATGACAAACAGCAAGTATTTCTCTAGGACAGCCTTGATGGGGGATTGTTCTGTTTTCCCTGCAGCGGACAGGGAGAAATTTCTCCTCCCCGCAGTGCCACTGAACACCCTGATTCTTCAGGCATTTTGGGGCTGTGAGCCCCCATCTCTCGCTGGCCTGCTCCTCCGGTAACATCATCGTCATCCCCCGAGTTCCCCCATTGATTCACTCCAAAAAAAAAGGTAGAAAAGGAAAACAGCCCCAGCGGGCAGCTCATTACTTTAAAATGCCATTCACATACGTACATACCAGAGCCACCTCCAGAGAAATCCCTGGGGCGCGCCGAGAACGTCCTCGACTCCACGCCGCCCTTGCTGCTGAGAAGATGACGAACTCGGCTGCGGCTGCAACCTGGTCGGCCAGAGAGGCAGAGGGTGTAGAAACCTGGACCTGATCCTCTTGCTGGGAGTGGGGACTTACTGTTCCCAACTTAGCCTGGCCAACCCCTGTACCAAATGCTATGAGCGCGTGAGAATAGGACGACTGACACAGGATGTTCTCAGTTATCACACTCATGTTAATTCTGGGTGTTATGACAGAACAAAATTGGAAAAATGTGAAATCCAAGGGCAGAAGTTATGGGTAGCAACTCACCTAGGGAAAGGTGGACTCGGTGTGGGCTCTGTCTCCTGCCCTAGGGGAGAACAGAGCATCTGTTTTACACAAGCTGCTATGTGGGGCTGTTCAGATGGAGGGGGAGCGCAAGATCAGTATAAGGAGGAGTTAGTTAAGAGTGCCAATCAGGAATCGAAAAGAAGGCAAGAGAAACAGAAACTGGTACCAAAAAATAAGGATCAGTATGAAGAAATAAGGAAAAAAGACAAGAGATTACAATTACCAACAGTAGGGAAAAACCTGTTTATAGGTCTTATGGAAAAGATAGCCCGGGAATTAAATGTCACCTCATGCTGGATATGTGGGGGGTCTCCAACGGCAGAACGGTGGCCTTGGAGAGGAGAGAGCGTAAGCCCAGAAGGATTACTGGTACGGAACAGAACTCACGTAACTCGAGAAAAAAGACCAGAAGGATGGGTATTAAGTCACTTAATAATAGGGCAGATATGCCTGTCAAGGGATGATGGTAAACTGGATTTTACTGAATACGCTGGACAAACCCCTTGTAAGTTAGCGTTACGGGCAAATTCATCAAATACCTCTATTCCTCCCACTCGGTGGCCAGGTCCACCTAATGGATATTGGTCTCGAAATTGTAGCCTGGGAAATGAAACGATATGCTGGAAGAATCGAAGCAAAGCAAACCCCTTGGAGGAAATGGGGGATTTAAGGAGATCTTGGCAGAATCCTGCCTCTACCGATGTCAATGAACCACAGAAAGCCCCCGATGGATTATTTTGGATATGGGGGAATAGAGCTTAGAACGAGTTAATGCCTAAATGGAGAGGGTCTTGTACAATAGGGATAATTCAACCAGCATTTTTCCTTTTCCCAAAGGAAAAAGGGAGTCATCTGGGGAAACCTCTGTACGAAACTTTAAAGAGAGAGAAGAGGGGTTTAACAAATGTCCCCATAGGAGGAACGCAAACTTGGAAAGATGATGAATGGCCTGCGAAAAGGATAATTGAATACTATGATCCAGCCACCTGGGCCCAAGATGGAAGCTGGGGATACCGTACCCCAATATACACGCTAAACCGAATTATCCGGTTGCAAGCAGTGGCTGAAGTAATAAGCAACCGGACAGCTGAGGCACTGAATCTCATAGCGAGACAGTTGTCTCAGACCAGGGCTGCAGTGGACCAAAATCGGGTAGCCTTAGATTATCTTTTAGCTGAAGAAGGGGGTGTCTGTGGGAAATAGAATACTTCTGAGTGTTGTTTAGAAATAGATGGTAATGGGGAAGCTATAATGGAAATAGCAGAGGAGATAAAACGACTTGCGCGTGTCCCAGTACAGAAATGGAATTCTATACTTACCGGCCATTGGTGGGATCACTTATTTGGGGGAGCTGTTTGTACCGTGTATGAACCCATGCGTTATTCGGTTAATACATTCAGTATTCCAAGCCATGCAAATCTCAGCCGTGCCTATAGATCCTGAAATGGCAACAAAAGGAACATCGTGTCATTTACACGTGCACGTACCACCACCCCCCAAAAGTGGGGGGGCTCCCCTAGGAAAACAAAGCGGGGGCAGCGCCCCAAACAGCCGCAGCCCCCGGCCCGCAGGCCGGCAGCTGCCCCCCGGCACGGCAATGCTGCTGGCCAGCCTGAGCAGGGAGCTGTTCGTGCCGGCCAATATCGATACCCCCCTTCGCTCTCTCGCGGGAGAGCAAGTTCTTCAGCTTTCTGGGCAGAAGTCCCTGGAGGTAAAGGTTCAGCTCCCATTACGTGCTGGGCAGCCGTCCCCGCACGCCCGGCTTCACGTACCCCTTGCTTTACGCAAAGCTGCTTCCATCGGTGACCCGGGAGTCTTCGGCATCCTCCAGCGGCCGGTCCTTTCAATCCGCTCCTGCTGTTGCCGAGCATTCATGGGCCACCGACTGCAGGACGGATCCGCTGAGGAAAGAAGCCGCACCGACAACGTTAGCAGTAGCAATATTTACGTCATTAAACGTTCTAAGGAGGCACCGAGGGAGGGATGTTGTCTGCACACAAACGGGGACCTGACCCCCGTCGGGGGGACGGACGCTGACACGCGGAGACCTGACTGCGAACCCCGCGGGTCACACAGCGTCTCTGCCCCCTGGCAGCTTCTCTTCACAAGCGAGAAGAGAAAACAGGGACAGGGATCTGAAAAAACAAGGCAGAGAACACAGCAGCGGGGGGGACAGAGGAAAAGAGGCCGGAAGAGCACCGAGGAACAGGGCAGAGGAAGAAACAAATCGGCGCGGCGGGGCGGAGACGGAGGAAAAAAGCCCGGCACGGTCAATGGGACAGAGAGGAACGCGGCCACGGGCAGGGAGCGGGACACGGGGACGCAGCGAGAAACCACGGGACACGGGGAGATACCAAAACGTCGGCAAAAAAGACTCTTGAACACTGTTCTGAAAGTGTTAAACGGCAGGCAATTTCAATACAGCGCACCGCACGCTCAAGGATCGCCCCTGTAATCGAGCGTGCGTGTGACTCACGCTTCTTGGTATTGATTACATCTACCTATTGGATATTCATTTGCTCCCAGCGCTTAGTTAATGCATTAAACGGAAGCTCTTTCCATAACCCCACCCTTCGCTGGCAGTCCATCCTTGGTGTGCCAGCGTGTCCACCAAGGGTCTCCAGCGGTCCCCGGTGCCCCCCCGCCCCGGTGTCGGCTTCTCGACCTCATTTCTTGAGCACGCCCACTGTCATTTTGTGCTGCTACTCAAGTAGCTCCTTCTCCATTCAGTGGAACGTTCCATTTTCCCAGCCTGCGAGCCAAGGACAGCCCGCTTTGCGCCACCTCCAGTCCCTGTAGAGCCAGTTTTTCTCTGTTCGGTTTCTGTTACGTTAGGCCTGGTCTTGCTACCTTATGCCGAGATTTTTGTTCCTCCTATCAACGGGAAGCAAGAGGGAGAGCAACAGGCAAAACCGATGGCAGAGCGAGAGAGACCGCGGGGAGCACAGGGGGCTGGAGGAAGAAAGAGAGGAATGAGGAGCCCCCCCGAGAGACGGAGGGCAGGGAAAAAACAACAAAAAAAGAGAAAAACGGGGCGGGGGGCAGCACGAAGGCTCAGAACAGGAACGCGGACGGGAACAGCGCCGTACAGAATGAAGAAAGCCAGCAACGCTGAGCATGACAAAGGCACAGAGAGAGAAGACGAAGGGAGGGAGGAAGGAAAGAGAAAGACAGGAAGGTCAGGGGACAGAGCAGCACGTACAGACACAGAGAGGAAGAGAACAGCGCGGGGACACACAGACGAGAGCGCAGCGGGGGGACGGACACACACGAGAGCGCAGCGGGGGGACACGCACACGGACGAGAGCGCAGCGGGGGGATGGACACGGACACACGAGAGCGCAGCGGGGGACGGACACGGACACGAGAGCGCAGCGGGGGGACGGACACGGACACGAGAGCGCAGTGGGGACAAGAGAACAGCGGGGACAAGAACGGGCCAGAGAAAGCGTGGGGAAAAAGGAGATGGAGGGGCAGGGAGGCACCAGGACACAGAAGCCGGGGACGAGGCCCGAGGGCCAGGGACTCACAGCGGCTCTCGCTTTCGGTGGCTGCCAGGAGGCTTCTAACAGCTCAGACGCTCCTGTCCCCTCCTCTCCTCCCTCGGGGCGCTCGGCCGTCCTCAGCCTAGGAGAACACGGTGGGGTGTCAGGGCTGCTACCAGACGAGGCTTCAGGGACACGGAGCCTCGCTGGCTCGCTCGCCACGCAGCCGTCCCGCTCCAGGATATGCGCACGGACCTGCCGCGCACGTTGACGGCCTGGCCCGCTGCACGCCACGCAGAGGGACCCTTCGCCACCCGGAGAGAGGGGCTCCCTCTCTTGCCCGCCGCAGGAAGCAGACGTCGGGCCGACGGACCCGCACTTCTTCCTCTTTACCTCTCCGGCTCCAGCCGCGGCAGCACCCGTCCACGGACGGGACGCGCTCCCCCGTCCCTTTTCCCGCCGCGCTGCCAGACGAGCCTCGCCAGCCCGAGGCGGGCGCAGCCAACGGCATCCCCGGGGTGGCAGCGAACGGCCGCATCCTCAGCGTGGCCTCTGGGAGCGGGAAAGAAGAAGCAGCAGCCGTTAGCACCGTAGCTCACCCCTGCCTGAGCCTGCTCCTTCCGCACGGGCCACCGGAGAGGTGCCGAGGGCCGGCCTGCCGCCTTCACCATGGGGCTCGGGAGCGGCCCAGGAACACGGGACGGGTTCGCAGGAGCTGCCGCAGCTGGGGGCGGCTGCACGGGGCGAGCGGGGCCGCGGGAGGAGGCTCAGGGGGAGCTCTGGCGAGCTGGGGACGCACCCGGCATCTGCCCCCGGCCGGCTGGCGCCTCCTGCTCCTCTGCGGCACGCTGGGGACGGAGGACGGCACCGCGCCTCCCACCCGGGCGCTGCTCCCCACCTGGAGCATCCCCGTTCCATTCCCCGCCTGGACTGGGGCGTCTGCTGAGCATCGGGCGTTCACAGCTCCGCCTCTGAAAAACAGAAATTCCAAATTAGAGTTCAGCGGCTGAAAAAAATAGAGCAGGAGAAAGCAGAGGAACTAGTCAGGAGAAGGGACAGGAGAGCAGCTGAGCTAACGCAGGATTCCAGGGAAATGGGCTGCCTCGAAACGCAAGGCAGCCTTGAGAAACCAGAGCGACTGGAGCAACGCCAGACGGCATTAAGACAAACTGACACCGTTTAGGACACGCTCAGTATAAAAGCAAACACTCCCACTGGTGCGGGAAAGCATCTCGCGCCTTCCCCGCAGCAGCGCCACAGAAGACAGCCCTGTGAGGCCACGGGACGGGCTCGTACTGAAACGGAGCAATAAGCGAGACAGCAGAGTCAATGACACTGCTGAGCAGGCAATGTTTCTTTCATCAGCACTGGGGAGCTCCAGGGGTCGTCCTCTGTAAGTGCTCCCACGACTGGATGCTCTTGCATTGCTTATAGTCACACAACTGCTACATATTCATTACAATTTTGGGGAATTTTAAACATACAATATATCTAGCCTAAGAAATTACTGATTATGTTAGTTATAAATGTTTCATTTCCCACTGACAATACATCTATTAGTTAAATAGAAACTAAGCACTCTGCTTCTAAACAACGTGTTACTTAACCTTCCGTCTCCCTCCTCTCATGCAGAAGGATCTACAAGGTGAAAAATATCCCCTCAGCGTGCAGGGGGTCAGAAAGCATTTACCTCATATCAGCTGGTTAATGAGGGTATGAGTTCTATAACTTCATGGCAGCATACATTAACTTGGCAGCTTCTCTTGAATTCCCCCCTTTGCAATATACTTGCAAATTCTTTGACAGTATAAATCTACAAAATATTATCATCTCGTGCTGTGGTACAGCACAATTATTTGTTACCCACTAGCAGCGCCAAACAGAACACTGTAGCATAATGTAAGTCAAAATGACTAGCATCAACATCAGACTCATAAGATCAACGCTGATGGAGCTGTGAAGCCGCAGCTCCTGCCGGTTCTGACGGTTCTTTCTTATCTGGCACCTCTGGCTGCTTGTGTTTCTTATCTGGCACCTCTGGCTGCTTCGGGTCAAGCAGCGTCTCTGCCCCCTGGCCGTGCGCTGCAGTACCCGAGTTTCGCCACAGGGCGGCGACACTGAGACCCGCCGCGGCAGCCCCGGGCGAGCGGTCGCGCCGCGTGTCGCGGGAATCCCGAAAAAAAAACCCCAAAAAACAAAGGCAACAAAACAAAAAAGCACACGGAGAGCCGCGGCACGAAAGCCGCGCCTACAGGACACGGAACCCGCCGCGCCTCGCCCCGAGCTCCCGCCGAAGCGGCGCCCCACCACCGAGCCTGCAACCGCGCCTCAGCTCCGCTTTTAAACGTGCCCCCACTCACGGGGGCTGCGCCGCTCCCGGAGGGACTGCCGGACCAGGCACGGGCGCTGCGCCGGAGGGAGACGCGGCTCCAGACCGCAAGCCTTCAGCGCACCTGCCCTCGGGCTCGCACGCCGCCCACCAGCTTCGCCAGCTCGGCGGGGGGAAACGGAAACGAACGCCTCCGCGCCGCGCCGGTCCATTCCCCTCCCCCTGTTCCAACGGCACGGTCCCCGTGGCCGCGGCCGCGCTCACCTGCCGCCTCTTCCGGCGCTCCGTTCCCCTCGTGCTCTCCCGCCGGGCACCGACCCCGGTTCCCGTTCCCTTCCGGCTACCCCCCCCCCTCCACCGATCGCCGCCATAAGAGCTCGCAGTAGGGGCATGCGCTGTAGGGAGACCGCAACGCCCGCCTCTTCGGCATCCTGACTGGCTGCCGGCGACACGCCAGTCACCATTCTCTGCGCCTATCAGCGCTCGCTCTTAGGCGCATGCGCAGTACAGAGCCCTCAACGCCCGCCCCTCCAGCAACCTGATAGGCGGACAGAGTGGCAACTGACGTGCCTAGGCAGCCAACCAGCGCTCCGTCCCTCCAGCCCTCCCGCGCCAGCTGATTGGCCCGCTCTGAAGCCTCTCAATCCTCACCCGCACGGCCTCTCCTTGGGGAAAAAACATGCCCAAACACTAGGGAGCCGTGGGGAAACCAGTGAGAGACAAGACGGACAGCAGCAACGGCAAGTGCAATCTGGCTTCAATTCTGATCGTGCACTTCAAAGCCTCTCTCAGTCCTACCAATGACTGCTCCTTTTCTGGAAGGACAAACTTTCTTACCTGAACATCCTAAATTGAAGACTCCACGGAACAGAACGGGGATTGAGCCGCAGGACAACGTGCCATCGATTTACACTAATGGGGAAAAAAAAACCCTAGAAGTCAACCCCAAATTTAAAATTGCACGTGTCTTTTCCAAGCAGAATGAGCCTGTGATTCCACAAAAAGGGACGGCAAAGAGCAGGTCAGCTTATCAGAGAAAGACAGTGACAGGGAGCCAGACAAGGTGACACAGCGAGAGGGAGAGCGAGGCAAACGGGACGGAGAGGCCAAAATGAGGGCTCCACAGCCTCCCCCCCCTCGCCCCGACCCCCGTTTCCCCGTTAACCCCCGCTACCCGCGCCGAGACACCACGGACGCGTTCATTCGTGCCTGCCTGCAGTTTATTTCATAACGGTTGTGCAAATGGAGCTACCAATGACTCCACATTAGTTTTCTGCCTTTACCATTTCAAAGGAATTCCAAACAATGTGGTTTTTAAACTAGGATGCAGATTGGGAATAACTGCTGCCTAGTTCACCAAGAAGTAATAGCTGAAATTAAATTCAGTTATTGCTCACGCCTAAATAATTTCATTTATTGACACTTTAACATTTTTATCATTACATTACTACCAGCCAGATTAACTAGCACACATTATTTTTTATTATAAACTAGAGAGTTTTTCTCCACAGGTATTACTTCCAATTAGTGCTCCAGTATTTATAGTCCACTCTTTTAAATTTTACTACATCAATTGGAGAAAATTACTGTCTGCAGAGTTTTGAGTAACAGCTAGAGTAGATGACAGGCATTATTTACTCCCAAAGACTCTTCTGGTTACTCTTATTCACGTTTTCATTCTAAATGTCTTACAGTAAGTAAGTAGTTACAATCATAAAACACCAGGGCCTTGGCATTTCCAGGAAAACCCACCGCAGCGCCTCGACGCGTCCAGAGATCGTCGGTGCCGGCTCCGCCAACGACGCGCCCAACCAGCCCCACGGTTGGGTGCCGGCTCACCACGCTTCGGGTGCCAGCTCTGCAGGTGCTGAGACATTCAAGATTGGTTTTGTATATTTTGGATTATTTTCTCTATTCTTATCAGTAGCATTAGTAAAACATTGTTAATATTTCCAGCTCTCTTCTCTCTGTCCTTCTCCCCCTCCCGATCGCCTGTCAGAAAAGGAAAACAGCCCCAGCGGGCAGCTCATTACTTTAAAATGCCATTCACATACGTACATACCAGAGCCCCCAAACCCGGGGGTCAGCGCCCCGAACAGCCGCAGCCACGTCCCACAGGCCGGCAGCCGCCCCCCGGCACGCTGGGGACGGACGACGGTGCCGCGTCTCCCGCTCCGGCGCTGCTCCCCCCACAGGGGCTGGGGGTCTGCTGAGCATGGGGCGGTCACAGCTCCCCCTGAAACACAGCAATTCCACAGGAGAGTTCTTGAAACATAGCCCCTCGTTTTGCACGTTTCCAGAAAGCATTTCTTATGTCAACTGCCTGATGACAGGCTTGTCTTTTGTAACTTAATCACACTATACATTAATTTAGCAGCTTCTCTTGAATTCCCCCCTTTGCAATATACTTGCAAATTCTTTGGCAGTACAAATCTACGAAATATTATCACCTCGTGCTGTGGTACAGCACAATTATTTGTTACCCACTAGCAGTGCCAAACAGAACACTGTAGCATAATGTAAGTCAAAATGGCTCGCATCAAAATCAGAGTCATAAGATCAACGCTGACGGAGCTCTGAAGCCGCAGCTCCTGCCGGTTCTGACGGTTCTTTCTTATCTGGCACCTCTGACTGCTTGTGTTTCTTATCTGGCATCTCTGGCTGCTTCGGGGCAAACAGCGTCTCTGCCCCCTGGCCGTGCGCTGCAGTACCCAAGTTTCGCCACAGGGCGGCAGCACTGAGGCGCGCCGCGGCACCCCATTGGGGCGGCCGGGTGCAGCACCGCGCTTTGTCCACAGGACGGCGACACTGAGACCCGCCGCGGCACAAATGTCATTTCTGTCCCCCCAGAAATCCCGGGTCCCTCCTGAACTCCTGGGTCCCCTCCGGAACTCCTGGGTCCCCTCCGGAACTCCTGGGGGGAAAAAAACATGCCCCTCGCGGTGGGGGGCTGTGCTGGCTTTGTTGTGGTAAACAGAGCACTGGAATGCTAACTTGTTGCTAAGGACACATTCACATCTTGCAAGAGGGGCAACAAGAAACAGGTGACCGAGAAACTGACCGACTGTGTATAACATCCCATTCACGTGAATACTTCATATAAAAGTGGGAGATCATGAGGATCTTGTCCTCTTTGTCCTTTTTCGTCCCTTCTGCTTATGGTGACATTAGGCGAGTAAGCTTGTGAGGGGGCCAGAGGCAAAGGGACGTGCCCTGAGGAGAACAAATCGAAAGGTTCTTACCTCTGAGAACCCCGCGGGTCACACGGCGTCTCTGCACCGGCACCTGCCCCCGGCCGGCTGGCGCCTCCTGCTCCTCTGCACTCCTCCAGATGCCCTCCTCAGCTTTAATGGGTTTTCCTTTCCCCAAAATATTACTAGACATTTTTGATGGTGACAGCCATGACTCAGATACCTCAGTAGAGAAAAGGAAGTTCCATTTATTTGATGTGTGCTTGCATTTTTCAGCTCAGAATTTAAAAATGCTAATAGAGAGCTTGGCCCTCAATATACTTTTTAACGGAAATTATGTGAATATACTACATATTACAGCAGCCTCTTGACATCAGGAAGGAGACCTGTCTTAACAGTTATGCTGCTGAAGAACATTAAATGAACAATATACATCTTGTCCTGTTAAAGGGCTTTACAGAAGACCATAATAAAGTTTTCTGTGAGATGTGGCTCTGGGCTGGTTCAGACCATCTCTTCCCCAGTCCATCTCTCCTTTAAGTACCAGAAATAAGCTTCCACACGGACAAGGGGTGGTTTAGGAAAAGTCAACAGACTAGGAGGCATTTATATGAAAAGCACTTAAATTATCTAATCTCTGTAGCTCATTTAAGGACTGCTAGGGGAAGAGAAGGTAGAGATAAAGAAACTTAATGAGGTCAGGCCAAAAAATCAACACATGATCAGCAATCAAATGCTTGCTAACTGCTGCCTGGTCACTGTAAGTGATGAGTTTGACAGTTTCTCAAGAAGGGAGACCATTACAAAAATAGTAAGAACGTTCCACTAAAAAAAAAAACCACTGAGCCAGTATTAAAGCCATAGTAAACAGTGAAAGCCTAGTAAAGCACTGTTAGTCATTGCTAAAGTATCGCTAAGCAACCCTTTAGCCTCCTCAGGACCAGATCAGCTTAATCACAGCAATAACTCACAGCCCCTCAGCCCTGCTTGCAAGGTTTAGTTTGAAGGGCTGTGTAATTTCCTCTGACACTCGAGTGAGAGTTGCCACTCCAACTCCCAGCCCCTACAGGACTGCAGATCCCAGGGGTTCCAGAAGCCAGGCTGCAGGACACAGCAGCCAACTCATCCTAAAAGACACACAATGTTAATTCATCCTCACACTTCAGTTCTTTGCTGGTTGATAATCAGCAGCTGATACCCATTTCAGTACTGATTTAAAGGAGCTCAGCCTTGTTCTTGCCCAAAGCTAGACTAGCTGCAGTCAAGATTTCTGCTAAAACTGGATTTAACTCCAGTAAAAGACTGAAACCAGGGAACTCCTGGGCACAGACCTCATTGGACTATTGCTCTGAGGTGACAGCTTACTGCTAGGCATTGCTACCATTTCCCATCTTTATTTTGTATGCCATTTACATCTGTACCATCTCAGCAGGACCTCCAAAGTGGTCCTTCCCTGTATATTAGTAATAAATCACCCACCAGAGTGAATTCAACCAGGGTGCCAGCCCACTTGGTCTAGTCTCTAAAGCAAGCTCCAAAGAAAGACAAAAGGAATAAGTGACTTGACCATCACCAACCTGATGTGAAACTCAATGTGATGAGAGGTCAATTAGAGAAGAGCACTAATAAACTGATACTTCAAAAAAAGCCAAGGAGCCTGAGAAAAACAAGTTAAGCAAGTCTTGCAGGTCTTCCCTAGTGCTGCCCACCCTGTGGTCCCAGGCGCTGGGGAAGCAGCATCCGGCAACACATCCACTTTCCCAGACTGCAGCCAACAACACGGGGAGTTCCCAGACACCTTCCCAGCCTTTCTTTGCCTCCATCTGAACGTCATTCTCAGATTAGCATAGCTACACTAACAACCAAGCTCCTCAGCCTACACAGTGCTTTGACAAAGGTACAGCCACTTTCATCTCCAGTCTGACACATGTGGTTTGTCACCAGCTAGACCCACAGCGTGGTTTTAACGAGCTGTGAGGATTTACTCCTGTAGTTATCTGCTTCCCTTGGCAAGGTGATCATTTCCCGTGAACCAGAATTACTTGTTCACTCCAAAAGTTTAAGTCCATGCCTACAAGAGACATATTTGCTCACAGTAATTTTTATAACAGGAAAATAAAGAGATGGGGGGCAGTATTGCTTTTTAGTGAAATCAGGGTGACAGCTACAGAAATACATACTCAGATATTGCGCCTTTGTCAGAATTACCATTTCAGAGCAGGAAAGAGGCGCCATAGAAGTCAGAAACCATTATATATTATCTTTGATTGAGGAAGATCCCAAAAAATTCATGCCCTTTCATAGAGCTTGATGTCTGAGGCAGATGGGGCCAGCTCATATACTCTTACTCACATGGATGAAGAAATGCTCTCCCACCAACACGACGGTCTGGGGGAACTCCTCCCTAATTTAAACAATGCAACTCCCAGCTCACGAAGAAAGAGTTCCTTTCTTTACTTCCTGAAAAGACAATGCACATAAGCAACATACAAGGTGGTTTAGCTTCATTACAGCGACTGCTCCAGATGCTCCCTGAGGGAAAGGAACCAAGAGCAACCCCAGTGAGGGCTCTGCCCAGCTCCCACAGAGCCCAGACACAGCAAACAGAACCACCAAGGGATGAACAGGCCCAGGGCCACCCAAGGAACCCAGTCAGGAGCAAATGCAGACAGGAACAGACAAGCCACAACACACACGCAAGGGGCCATCCAGGAGACACCTACCGACAGCATCAGTCCAAGGAGCACAGGCAACAACAAGGCTGCAGACCAGCACTCCTGCAGCAGAGCTCAAAGAGCAGGTGAGAGCCCTGGGCTGAGCTTAAATAGGATCCAGGGCCTGTGGTCAGGCTGTGGGTGAGGTCCCAGGTGAAGCTGTTCAGACCCATTAAGTCCACCTGACACATAGACCTGCTGGTATATGGTGCATTAAGCCATACTGATTTATTCCTGTGTAAGACCAAAAGCAGACACCCGTCACATATCAGAACATCTCCCAAAACAACCCCATGATAAAATCCTTTGGCTTCACTGAACCGTGGGTCTCTGGTTGTGAGCAGCCCATTCTCAGGTTAGACCTCGCCTTGCCTGATGAAAATGCTGGGCTGACAACAGGCAGTGGCAGTGCAGATAAATTTTATGGTTTTTTCTGAGTTCCCAAATTTCTCAGGTTAATGCCACCCCAGAAAAAGCACATCACGCAGTTTAAAAACTAAGCCGCCTCCAGTTGAATTTACTTTCCCGCACACCAGCTCCCCTGGGGCAGAGCTCTGAGGAACAGAAATGCCTGGCTTTAGACAGTCAGATTTGAATAAGGCCGTGATAAATTTATTTTTCCTAAAATCCAGCATGTATAGACAGTGTAGCCCACCCTTCCTTTCACGTCTGCCCTATCTGAGGCTGAGCCATCTTCCTTATATTATCATCTCGTGCTATGGTACGGCACAATTATTTGTTACCCAGTAGCAGTACCAAACAGAACACTGTAGCATAATGTAAGTCAAAATGACTAGCATCAAAATCAGACTCATAAGATCAACGTTGATGGAGCTGTGAAGCCACAGCTCCTGCCGGTTCTGACGGTTCTTTCTTATCTGGCACCTCTGGCTGCTTGTGTTTCTTATCTGGCACCTCTGGCTGCTTCGGGTCAAGCAGCGTCTCTGCCCCCTGGCCGTGCGCTGCAGTACCCGAGTTTCGCCACAGGGCGGCAGCACTGAGGCGCGCCGCGGCACCCCATTGGGGCGGCCGGGTGCAGCACCGCGCTTTGTCCACAGGACGGCGACACTGAGACCCGCCGCGGCACAAATGGCATTTCTGTCCCCCCAGAAATCCCGGGTCCCTCCTGAACTCCTGGGTCCCCTCCTGAACTCCTGGGTCCCCTCCTGAACTCCTCGGGGAAAAAAACATGCCCCTCGCGGTGGGGGGCTGTGCCGGTTTTGTTACAAAACAAGTTTCTCTTTTAGTGAATTTGCCTGTCAGCTAAAGCTTCATATTAGCTGCATTTTCCTGGACAACCAGATACATGTTGTGGTAAACAGAGCACTGGAATGCTAACTTGTTGCTAAGGACACATTCACATCTTGCAAGAGGGGCAACAAGAAACAGGTGACCGAGAAACTGACCAGCTGTGTATAACATCCCATTCACGTGAATACTTCATATAAAAGTGGGACATCGTGAGGATCTTGTCCTCCTAATGGATATTGGTCTCGAAATTGTAGCCTGGGAAATGAAACGATATGCTGGAAGAATCGAAGCAAAGCAAACCCCTTGGAGGAAATGGGGGATTTAAGGAGATCTTGGCAGAATCCTGCCTCTACCGATGTCAACGAACCATGGAAAGCCCCCGATGGATTATTTTGGATATGTGGGAATAGAGCTTAGAACGAGTTAATGCCTAAATGGAGAGGGTCTTGTACAATAGGGATAATTCAACCAGCATTTTTCCTTTTCCCAAAGGAAAAAGGGAGTCATCTGGGGAAACCTCTGTACGAAACTTTAAACAGAGAGAAGAGGGGTTTAACAAATGTCCCCATAGGAGGAACGCAAACTTGGAGAGATGATGAATGGCCTGCGAAAAGGATAATTGAATACTATGATCCAGCCACCTGGGCCCAAGATGGAAGCTGGGGATACCGTACCCCAATATACATGCTAAACCGAATTATCCGGTTGCAAGCAGTGGCTGAAGTAATAAGCAACCGGACAGCTGAGGCACTGAATCTCATAGCAAGACAATTGTCTCAGACCAGGGCTGCAGCGGACCAAAATCGGGTAGCCTTAGATTATCTTTTAGCTGAAGAAGGGGGTGTCTGTGGGAAACGGAATACTTCTGAGTGTTGTTTAGAAATAGATGGTAATGGGGAAGCTATCATGAAAATAGCAGAGGAGATAACACGAGTTGCGCATGTCCCAGTACAGAAATGGAATTCTATACTTACCGGCCATTGGTGGGATCACTTATTTGGGGGAGCTGTTTGTACCGTGTATGAACCCATGCGTTATTCGGTTAATACATTCAGTATTCCAAGCCATGCAAATCTCAGACGTGCCTATAGATCCTGAAATGGCAACAAAAGGAACATCGTGTCATTTACACGTGCACGTACCACCACCCCCCAAAAGTGGGGGGCTCCCCTAGGAAAACAAAGCGAGTGCAGCGCCCCAAACAGCCGCAGCCCCCGGCCCACAGGCCGGCAGCTGCCCCCCGGCACGGCAATGCTGCTGGCCAGCCTGAGCAGGGAGCTGTTCGTGCCGGCCAATATCGACAGCCCCCTTCTCCAGGCAGGTTGGAGAACTCTATTTGCCAGTGTTGCCCCGGTACATTTCCCTCGTCCAGTTGCTCTTCTCTGTACCCTGTATACAGTATTAAGATGGTTTTCTAGACACATTTCACATTGCCGGGTCACTCGCTCGCAAAGAGTTTCTAAATTCGTTCGTACCTTTTCGTCTCATCTCGACAGAGCGCATCAGCTCCTCACGCCGCGAGGCACCGCTGCTCTCCCGTCGCCGGTGACGGCTTCTTTGGACCCTAATTCTAATTCAGCTATAAATCTCCTATTAATTTCTTATCCTCTTTGTTACAGTTTCCTGATGTTGCTTGGAGGAGACAGCCACCTGGGATCAGAGACGTGGCTTTTGTGTCGGTCTCTGTCCTTTCGCTGGCTGGTTTTACAGCGGCGTCTGCCAATTTATTTCCAGTTTCCTGATCGGCGTTTCCCTTCTGAGGCCCTTTGCAACGCATGACGGCAACTTTTCTAGCAACAGCACAGCTTCCAGCAACTGGAGCATCCCGTTCCATCTGCCTTCCTTGTGCTGTTAATAAACTTTATTCTTTTCAAATGGCTTCAAGGGCATGCACTACTCGAAAAACCTGCTTAGAATCAGTGCAAATATTAATCTTCTTCTCTTTGCATAACTCTAAAGCTCGCGTGAGAGCAAGTTCTTCAGCTTTCTGGGCAGAAGTCCCTGGAGGTAAAGGTTCAGCTCCCATTACCTGCTGGGCAGCCGTCCCCGCACGCCCGGCTTCACGTACCCCTTGCTTTACGCAAAGCTGCTTCCATCAGCGACCCGGGAGTCTTCGGCATCCTCCGGCGGCCGGTCCTTTCAATCCGCTCCTGCTGTTGCCGAGCATTCGTGGGCCACCGACTGCAGGACGGATCCGCTGAGGAAAGAAGCCGCACCGACAACGTTAGCAGTAGCAATATTTACGTCATTAAACGTTCTAAGGAGGCACCGAGGGAGGGATGTTGTCTGCACACAAACGGGGACCTGACCCCCGTCGGGGGGACGGACGCTGACACGCGGAGACCTGACTGCGAACCCCGCGGGTCACACAGCGTCTCTGCCCCCTGGCAGCTTCTCTTCACAAGCGAGAAGAGAAAACAGGGACAGGGATCTGAAAAAACAAGGCAGAGAACACAGCAGCGGGGGGGACAGAGGAAAAGAGGCCGGAAGAGCACCGAGGAACAGGGCAGAGGAAGAAACAAATCGGCGCGGCGGGGCGGAGACGGAGGAAAAAAGCCCGGCACGGTCAATGGGACAGAGAGGAACGCGGCCACGGGCAGGGAACGGGACACGGGGACGCAGCAAGAAACCACGGGACACGGGGAGATACCAAAACGTCGGCAAAAAAGACTCCTGAACACTGTTCTGAAAGTGTTAAACGGCAGGCAATTTCAATACAGCGCACCGCACGCTCAAGGATCGCCCCTGTAATCGAGCGTGCATGTGACTCACGCTTCTTGGTATTGATTACATCTACCTATTGGATATTCATTTGCTCCCAGCGCTTAGTTAATGCATTAGACGGAAGCTCTTTCCATAACCCCACCCTTCGCTGGCAGTCCATCCTTGGTGTGCCAGCGTGTCCACCAAGGGTCTCCAGCGGTCCCCAGTGCCCCCCCGCCCCGGTGTCGGCTTCTCGACCTCATTTCTTGAGCACGCCCACTGTCATTTTGTGCTGCTACTCAAGTAGCTCCTTCTCCATTCAGTGGAACGTTCCATTTTCCCAGCCTGCGAGCCAACCACATCCCGCTTTGCGCCACCTCCAGTCCCTGTAGAGCCAGTTTTTCTCTGTTCGGTTTCTGTTACGTTAGGCCTGGTCTTGCTACCTTATGCCGAGGGCTTTCTAAAAGATTTTTGTTCCTCCTATCAACGGGAAGCAAGAGGGAGAGCAACAGGCAAAACCGATGGCAGAGCGAGAGAGACCGCGGGGAGCACAGGGGGCTGGAGGAAGAAAGAGAGGAATGAGGAGCCCCCCCGAGAGACGGAGGGCAGGGAAAAAACAACAAAAAAAGAGAAAAACGGGGCGGGGGGCAGCACGAAGGCTCAGAACAGGAACGAGGACAGGAACAGCGCCGTACAGAACGAAGAACGCCAGCAACGCTGAGCACGACAAAGGCACAGAGAGAGAAGACGAAGGGAGGGAGGAAGGAAAGAGAAAGACAGGAAGGTCGGGGGACAGAGCAGCACGTACAGACACAGAGAGGAAGAGAAGAGCGCGGGGACACACAGACGAGAGCGCAGCGGGGGGACGGACACACACGAGAGCGCAGCGGGGACAAGAGAACAGCGGGGACAAGAACGGGCCAGAGAAAGCGTGGGGAAAAAGGAGACGGAGGGGCAGGGAGGCACCAGGACACAGAAGCCGGGGACGAGGCCCGAGGGCCAGGGACTCACAGTGGCTCTCGCTTTCGGTGGCTGCCAGGAGGCTTCTAACAGCTCAGACGCTCCTGTCCCCTCCTCTCCTCCCTCGGGGCGCTCGGCCGTCCTCAGCCTAGGAGAACACGGTGGGGTGTCAGGGCTGCTACCAGACGAGGCTTCGGGGACACGGAGCCTCGCTGGCTCGCTCGCCACGCAGCCGTCCCGCTCCGGGATACGCGCACGGACCTGCCGCGCACGTTGACGGCCTGGCCCGCTGCACGCCACGCAGAGGGACCCTTCGCCACCCGGAGAGAGGGGCTCCCTCTCTTGCCCGCCGCAGGAAGCAGACGTCGGGCCGACGGCCCCGCATTTCTTCCTCTTTACCTCTCCGGCTCCAGCCGCGGCAGCACCCGTCCCTTTTCCCGCCGCGCTGCCAGACGAGCCTCGCCAGCCCGAGGCGGGCGCAGCCGACGGCATCCCCGGGGTGGCAGCGAACGGCCGCATCCTCAGCGTGGCCTCTGGGAGCGGGAAAGAAGAAGCGGCAGCCGTTAGCACCGTAGCTCACCCCTGCCTGAGCCTGCTCCTTCCGCACGGGCCACCGGAGAGGTGCCGAGGGCCGGCCTGCCGCCTTCACCGCGGGGCTCGGGAGCGGCCCGGGAACACGGGACGGGTTCGCAGGAGCTGCCGCGGCTGGGGGCGGCTGCACGGGGCGAGCGGGGCCGCGGGAGGAGGCTCAGGGGGAGCTCTGGCGAGCTGGGGACGCACCCGGCATCTGCCCCCGGCCGGCTGGCGCCTCCTGCTCCTCTGCGGCACGCTGGGGACGGAGGACGGCACCGCGCCTCCCACCCGGGCGCTGCTCCCCACCTGGAGCATCCCCGTTCCATTCCCCGCCTGGACTGGGGCGTCTGCTGAGCATCGGGCGTTCACAGCTCCGCCTCTGAAAAACAGAAATTCCAAATTAGAGTTCAGCGGCTGAAAAAAATAGAGCAGGAGAAAGCAGAGGAACTAGTCAGGAGAAGGGACAGGAGAGCAGCTGAGCTAACGCAGGATTCCAGGGAAATGGGCTGCCTCGAAACGCAAGGCAGCCTTGAGAAACCAGAGCGACTGGAGCAACGCCAGACGGCATTAAGACAAACTGACACCGTTTAGGACACGCTCAGTATAAAAGCAAACACTCCCACTGGTGCGGGAAAGCATCTCGCGCCTTCCCCGCAGCAGCGCCACAGAAGACAGCCCTGTGAGGCCACGGGACGGGCTCGTACTGAAACGGAGCAATAAGCGAGACAGCAGAGTCAATGACACTGCTGAGCAGGCAATGTTTCTTTCATCAGCACTGGGGAGCTCCAGGGGTCGTCCTCTGTAAGTGCTCCCACGACTGGATGCTCTTGCATTGCTTATAGTCACACAACTGCTACATATTCATTACAATTTTGGGGAATTTTAAACATACAATATATCTAGCCTAAGAAATTACTGATTATGTTAGTTATAAATGTTTCATTTCCCACTGACAATACATCTATTAGTTAAACAGAAACTAAGCACTCTGCTTCTAAACAACGTGTTACTTAACCTTCCGTCTCCCTCCTCTCATGCAGAAGGATCTACAAGGTGAAAAATATCCCCTCAGCGTGCAGGGGGTCAGAAAGCATTTCCCTCATATCAACTGGTTAATGAGGGTATGAGTTCTATAACTTCATCACAGCATACATTAACTTGGCAGCTTCTCTTGAATTCCCCCCTTTGCAATATACTTGCAAATTCTTTGACAGTATAAATCTACAAAATATTATCATCTCGTGCTGTGGTACAGCACAATTATTTGTTACCCACTAGCAGCGCCAAACAGAACACTGTAGCATAATGTAAGTCAAAATGACTAGCATCAACATCAGACTCATAAGATCAACGCTGATGGAGCTGTGAAGCCGCAGCTCCTGCCGGTTCTGACGGTTCTTTCTTATCTGGCACCTCTGACTGCTTGTGTTTCTTATCTGGCACCTCTGGCTGCTGCGGGGCAAGCAGCGTCTCTGCCCCCTGGCCGTGCGCTGCAGTACCCGAGTTTCGCCACAGGGCGGCAGCACTGAGGCGCGCCGCGGCAGCCCCGGGCGAGCGGTCGCGCCGCGTGTCGCGGGAATCCCGAAAAAAAAAAAAAAACAAAAAACAAACGCAACAAAACAAAAAAGCACACGGAGCGCCGCGGCACGGAAGCCGCGCCTACAGGACACGGAACCCGCCGCGCCTCGCCCCGAGCTCCCGCCGAAGCGGCGCCCCACCACCGAGCCTGCAACCGCGCCTCAGCTCCGCTTTTAAACGTGCCCCCACTAACGGGGGCTGCGCCGCTCCCGGAGGGACTGCCGGACCAGGCACGGGCGCTGCGCCGGAGGGAGACGCGGCTCCAGACCGCAAGCCTTCAGCGCACCTGCCCTCGGGCTCGCACGCCGCCCACCAGCTTCGCCAGCTCGGCCGTAAGGGCGGGGGGGAAACGGAGCCCATCCCGCTCCCCCCGTTCCAACGGCACGGTCCCCGTGGCTGCACTCACCTGCCGCGTCTCTCGCCGCTCCGTTCCCCTCGACCTCTCCCGCCGGGCTCCGCGGGCACCGACCCCGCCGGCCGCAGCGAGCGCTCCGCAGCAGCCCCGACCCCCGTTCCCGTTCGATCCCGGTTACCCCCCCCCCCCAACCGAGGCGCTCGCGGTTTGGACATGCGCAGTAGGGATACCGCAGCACCCGCCCCTTGCCGCGTCCCGGTTGGCTGCCTAGGACACGTCAATCACCTCTCTCGCCGCCTATCAACGCTCGCTCTTTGGGGCATGCGCAGTACGGAGCCCTCAACGCCCGCCCCTCCAGCAACCTGATAGGCGGACAGAGTGGCAACTGACGTGCCTAGGCAGCCAACCAGCGCTCCGTCCCTCCAGCCCTCCAGCCCTCCCGCGCCATCTGATTGGCCCGCTCTGAAGCCTCTCAATCCTCACCCGCACGGCCTCTCCTTGGGGAAAAAACATGCCCAAACACTAGGGAGCCGTGGGGAAACCAGTGAGAGACAAGACGGACAGCAGCAACGGCAAGTGGAATCTGGCTTCAATTCTGATCGTGCACTTCAAAGCCTCTCTCAGTCCTACCAATGACTGCTCCTTTTCTGGAAGGACAAACTTTCTTACCTGAACATCCTAAATTGAAGACTCCACGGAACAGAACGGGGATTGAGCCGCAGGACAACGTGCCATCGATTTACACTAACGGGGAAAAAAACCCCTAGAAGTCAACCCCAAATTTAAAATTGCACGTGTCTTTTCCAAGCAGAATGAGCCTGTGATTCCACAAAAAAGGAGGGCAAAGAGCAGGTCAGCTTATCAGAGAAAGGCAGTGACAGGGAGCCAGACAAGGTGACACAGAGAGAGGGAGAGCGAGGCAAACGGGACGGAGAGGCCAAAATGAGCGCTCCACAGCCTCCCCCCCTCGCCCCGAGACACCACGGAAGCGTTGGCCAGGCAGGCAGCTGTTCAAACGGGATTGAGTCGGCGCACTCTGATTGGCTGCTTTCCACCCCACCGCGCCGTCCTCCTATTGGATGCGCCTTCCGCGGTCCGCGCCCAGGTGCCCGCCTCACGTCGGACCTGACTGAGGACTGCGCACATTGGGCATGCGCAGTACGGACACCCCAAAGCCCGCCCCTCCGGCAACCTGATCGGCTGACTACGCACATCAATTGCCATTCTCCCCGCCTATCAGCGCTCCGCCCCTCCAGCCCTCCCGAGCGATCTGATTGGCCCATTCTGAATCCTCACCATTTAGAAACAGCCGCTACTTAGTGGTTCCTTTTTACTTCTCTTTGAAAAAAAAAAAAAAAAAAAAAAAAAAACAAAAAAAACGTTTTGACTCCGTTTGGTTCTGAGCTTTGTTGCCTCCAATCTCATGGCTCTGTTATAATTTAAATACTAAACACTCCCCATTACTTTCCAATGCTGTTTAAAATCTAAAGCTTCCTTACTTTGTTTCCTATGCAGTCATTCGTGCCTGCAGTTTATTTCATAACAGTTGTGCAAATGGAGCTACCAATGACTCCACATTAGTTTTCTGCCTTTACCATTTCAAAGGAATTCCAAACAATGTGGTTTTTAAACTAGGAGTCAGATTGGGAATAACTGCTGCCTAGTTCACCAACAAGTAATAGCTGAAATTAAATTCAGTTATTGCTCACGCCTAAATAATTTCATTTATTTACACTTTAACATTTTTATCATTACATTACTACCAGCCAGATTAACTAGCACACATTATTTTTTATTATAAACTAGAGAGTTTTTCTCCACAGGTATTACTTCCAATTAGTGCTCCAGTATTTATATTCCACTCTTTTAAATTTTACTACATCAATTGGAGATAATTACTGTCTGCAGAGTTTTGAGTAACAGCTAGAGTAGATGACAGGCATTATTTACTCCCAAAGACTCTTCTGGTTACTCTTATTCACGTTTTCATTCTAAATGTCTTACAGTAAGTAAGTAGTTACAATCATAAAACACCAGGGCCTTGGAATTTCCAGGAAAACCCACCGCAGCGCCTCGACGCGTCCAGAGATCGTCGGTGCCGGCTCCGCCAACGACGCGCCCAACCAGCCCCACGGTTGGGTGCCGGCTCACCACGCCTCGGGTGCCGGCTCTGCAGGTGCTGAGACATTCAAGACTGGTTTTGTATATTTTGGATTATTTTCTCTATTCTTGTCAGTAGCATTAGTAAAACATTGTTAATATTTCCAGCTCTCTTCTCTCTGTCCTTCTCCCCCTCCCGATGGCCTGTCCTGAGTGGGACGGGGGGAGAGGGAGGGGCAAAAGGGGGAAGTGGGGGGGAGAGGGGGTTAACAATACACCTGCCAGGGTTTTACTGTCACCCGCAATCTAAGCCCTCGACAGGCGCCAACAGATGGGGGGTCCTGAGAGGAGACAAGAGGGCAAAAATGAGGCCTCTGGGATGTGTCAAGGGCAAATGGGGAAGTTTTGAGGGGAAGAGAGAAAAGAGGGGAATTTAATGGGGCAAGAGGTCAAACGGGCACCGTGATGCCACCAAAGAGCCTGCAGGGACCCAAAGGCAGGCAGGGTCATCGCAGAGGAGCTGGAAGGAAATGGGTTTCTGAGGGAACCAGGGGGCGAGTAAGCTTGTGAGGGGGCCAGAGGCAAAGGGACGTGTCCTGAGGAGAACAAATCGAAAGGTTCTTACCTCCGAGAAGTTGTCCTGGACTTTGGGTTCCACCAGCAGCCGTCCTGTGGGCCCGGCGCAGCCTGGGGATCCCTGACCCGCACCACCGCAACCTTTAACGGGACACTGGCCCATTCTAGAGCCTGAATGACAAACAGCAAGTATTTCTCTAGGACAGCTTTGATGGGGGATTGTTCTGTTTTCCCTGCAGCGGACAGGGAGAAATTTCTCCTCCCCACACTACCACTGAACACCCTGATTCTTCAGGCATTTTGGGGCTGTGAGCCCCCATCTCTCGCTGGCCTGCTCCTCCGGTAACATCATCGTCATCCCCCGAGTTCCCCCATTGATTCACTCCAAAAAAAAAAGTTAGAAAAGGAAAACAGCCCCAGCGGGCAGCTCATTACTTTAAAATGCCATTCACATACGTACATACCAGAGCCCCCAAACCCGGGGGTCAGCGCCCCGAACAGCCGCAGCCACGTCCCACAGGCCGGCAGCCGCCCCCCGGCACGCTGGGGACGGACGACGGTGCCGCGTCTCCCGCTCCGGCGCTGCTCCCCCCACCGGGGCTGGGGGTCTGCTGAGCATGGGGCGGTCACAGCTCCCCCTGAAACACAGCAATTCCACATGAGAGTTCTTGAAACATAGCCCCTCGTTTTGCACGTTTCCAGAAAGCATTTCTTATGTCAACTGCCTGATGACAGGCTTGTCTTTTGTAACTTAATCACACTATACATTAATTTAGCAGCTTCTCTTGAATTCCCCCCTTTGCAATATACTTGCAAATTCTTTGGCAGTACAAATCTACAAAATATTATCACCTCGTGCTGTGGTACAGCACAAGTATTTGTTACCCGCTAGCAGTGCCAAACAGAACACTGTAGCACAATGTAAGTCAAAATGGCTCGCATCAAAATCAGAGTCATAAGATCAACGCTGACAGAGCTCTGAAGCCGCAGCTCCTGCCGGTTCTGACGGTTCTTTCTTATCTGGCACCTCTGACTGCTTGTGTTTCTTATCTGGCATCTCTGGCTGCTTCGGGGCAAACAGCGTCTCTGCCCCCTGGCCGTGCGCTGCAGTACCCGAGTTTCGCCACAGGGCGGCAGCACTGAGGCGCGCCGCGGCACCGCATTGGGGCGGCCGGGTGCAGCACCGCGCTTTGTCCACAGGACGGCGACACTGAGACCCGCCGCGGCACAAACGTCATTTCTGTCCCCCCAGAAATCCCGGGTCCCTCCCGCACATCCCATTCACGTGAATACTTCATATAAAAGTGGGAGATCATGAGGATCTTGTCCTCTTTGCCCTTTTTCGTCCCTTCTGCTTATGGCGACATTAGGCGAGTAAGCTTGTGAGGGGGCCAGAGGCAAAGGGACGTGCCCTGAGGAGAACAAATCGAAAGGTTCTTACCTCTGAGAACCCCGCGGGTCACACGGCGTCTCTGCACCGGCACCTGCCCCCGGCCGGCTGGCGCCTCCTGCTCCTCTGCACTCCTCCAGATGCCCTCCTCAGCTTTAATGGGTTTTCCTTTCCCCAAAATATTACTAGACATTTTTGATGGTGACAGCCATGACTCAGATACCTCAGTAGAGAAAAGGAAGTTCCATTTATTTGATGTGTGCTTGCATTTTTCAGCTCAGAATTTAAAAATACTAATAGAGAGCTTGGCCCTCAATATACTTTTTAACGGAAATTATGTGAATATACTACATATTACAGCAGCCTCTTGACATCAGGAAGGAGACCTGTCTTAACAGTTATGCTGCTGAAGAACATTAAATGAACAATATACATCTTGTCCTGTTAAAGGGCTTTACAGAAGACCATAATAAAGTTTTCTGTGAGATGTGGCTCTGGGCTGGTTCAGACCATCTCTTCCCCAGTCCATCTCTCCTTTAAGTACCAGAAATAAGCTTCCACACGGACAAGGGGTGGTTTAGGAAAAGTCAACAGACTAGGAGGCATTTATATGAAAAGCACTTAAATTATCTAATCTCTGTAGCTCATTTAAGGACTGCTAGGGGAAGAGAAGGTAGAGATAAAGAAACTTAATGAGGTCAGGCCAAAAAATCAACACATGATCAGCAATCAAATGCTTGCTAACTGCTGCCTGGTCACTGTAAGTGATGAGTTTGACAGTTTCTCAAGAAGGGAGACCATTACAAAAATAGTAAGAACGTTCCACTAAAAAAAAACCCACTGAGCCAGTATTAAAGCCATAGTAAACAGTGAAAGCCCAGTAAAGCACTGTTAGTCATTGCTAAAGTATCGCTAAGCAACCCTTTAGCCTCCTCAGGACTGGATCAGCTTAATCACAGCAATAACTCACAGCCCCTCAGCCCTGCTTGCAAGGTTTAGTTTGAAGGGCTGTGTAATTTCCTCTGACACTCGAGTGAGAGTAGCCACTCCAACTCCCAGCCCCTACAGGACTGCAGATCCCAGGGGTTCCAGAAGCCAGGCTGCAGGACACAGCAGCCAACTCATCCTAAAAGACACACAATGTTAATTCATCCTCACACTTCAGTTCTTTGCTGGTTGATAATCAGCAGCTGATACCCATTTCAGTACTGATTTAAAGGAGCTCAGCCTTGTTCTTGCCCAAAGCTAGACTAGCTGCAGTCAAGATTTCTGCTAAAACTGGATTTAACTCCAGTAAAAGACTGAAACCAGGGAACTCCTGGGCACAGACCTCATTGGACTATTGCTCTGAGGTGACAGCTTACTGCTAGGCATTGCTACCATTTCCCATCTTTATTTTGTATGCCATTTACATCTGTACCATCTCAGCAGGACCTCCAAAGTGGTCCTTCCCTGTATATTAGTAATAAATCACCCACCAGAGTGAATTCAACCAGGGTGCCAGCCCACTTGGTCTAGTCTCTAAAGCAAGCTCCAAAGAAAGACAAAAGGAATAAGTGACTTGACCATCACCAACCTGATGTGAAACTCAATGTGATGAGAGGTCAATTAGAGAAGAGCACTAATAAACTGATACTTCAAAAAAAGCCAAGGAGCCTGAGAAAAACAAGTTAAGCAAGTCTTGCAGGTATCCCTAGTGCTGCCCACCCTGTGGTCCCAGGCGCTGGGGAAGCAGCATCCGGCAACACATCCACTTTCCCAGACTGCAGCCAACAACACGGGGAGTTCCCAGACACCTTCCCAGCCTTTCTTTGCCTCCATCTGAACGTCATTCTCAGATTAGCATAGCTACACTAACAACCAAGCTCCTCAGCCTACACAGTGCTTTGACAAAGGTACAGCCACTTTCATCTCCAGTCTGACAGATGTGGTTTGTCACCAGCTAGACCCACAGCGTGGTTTTAACGAGCCGTGAGGATTTACTCCTGTAGTTATCTGCTTCCCTTGGCAAGGTGATCATTTCCCGTGAACCAGAATTACTTGTTCACTCCAAAAGTTTAAGTCCATGCCTACAAGAGACATATTTGCTCACAGTAATTTTTATAACAGGAAAATAAAGAGATGGGGGGCAGTATTGCTTTTTAGTGAAATCAGGGTGACAGCTACAGAAATACATACTCAGATATTGCGCCTTTGTCAGAATTACCATTTCAGAGCAGGAAAGAGGCGCCATAGAAGTCAGAAACCATTATATATTATCTTTGCTTGAGGAAGATCCCAAAAAATTCATGCCCTTTCATAGAGCTTGATGTCTGAGGCAGATGGGGCCAGCTCATGTACTCTTACTCACATGGACGAAGAAATGCTCTCCCACCAACACGACGGTCTGGGGGAACTCCTCCCTAATTTAAACAATTCAACTCCCAGCTCACGAAGAAAGAGTTCCTTTCTTTACTTCCTGAAAAGACAATGCACATAAGCAACATACAAGGTGGTTTAGCTTCATTACAGCGACTGCTCCAGATGCTCCCTGAGGGAAAGGAACCAAGAGCAACCCCAGTGAGGGCTCTGCCCAGCTCCCACAGAGCCCAGACACAGCAAACAGAACCACCAAGGGATGAACAGGCCCAGGGCCACCCAAGGAACCCAGTCAGGAGCAAATGCAGACAGGAACAGACAAGCCACAACACACACGCAAGGGGCCATCCAGGAGACACCTACCGACAGCATCAGTCCAAGGAGCACAGGCAACAACAAGGCTGCAGACCAGCACTCCTGCAGCAGAGCTCAAAGAGCAGGTGAGAGCCCTGGGCTGAGCTTAAATAGGATCCAGGGCCTGCGGTCAGGCTGTGGGTGAGGTCCCAGGTGAAGCTGCTCAGACCCATTAAGTCCACCTGACACATAGACCTGCTGATATACGGTGCATTAAGCCATACTGATTTATTCCTGTGTAAGACCAAAAGCAGACACCCGTCACATATCAGAACATCTCCCAAAACAACCCCGTGATAAAATCCTTTGGCTTCCCTGAACCGTGGGTCTCTGGTTGTGAGCAGCCCATTCTCAGGTTAGACCTCGCCTTGCCTGATGAAAATGCTGGGCTGACAACAGGCAGTGGCAGTGCAGATAAATTTTATGGTTTTTTCTGAGTTCCCAAATTTCTCAGGTTAATGCCACCCCAGAAAAAGCACATCACGCAGTTTAAAAACTAAGCCGCCTCCAGTTGAATTTACTTTCCCGCACACCAGCTCCCCTGGGGCAGAGCTCTGAGGAACAGAAATGCCTGGCTTTAGACAGTCAGATTTGAATAAGGCCGTGATAAATTTATTTTTCCTAAAATCCAGCATGTATAGACAGTGTAGCCCACCCTTCCTTTCACGTCTGCCCTATCTGAGGCTGAGCCATCTTCCTTATATTATCATCTCGTGCTATGGTACGGCACAATTATTTGTTACCCAGTAGCAGTACCAAACAGAACACTGTAGCATAATGTAAGTCAAAATGACTAGCATCAAAATCAGACTCATAAGATCAACGCTGATGGAGCTATGAAGCCACAGCTCCTGACGGTTCTGACGGTTCTTTCTTATCTGGCACTTCTGACTGCTTGTGTTTCTTATCTGGCACCTCTGGCTGCTTCGGGGCAAACAGCGTCTCTGCCCCCTGGCCGTGCGCTGCAGTACCCGAGTTTCGCCGCGGCACCGCATTGGGGCGGCCGGGTGCAGCACCGCGCTTTGTCCACAGGACGGCGACACTGAGACCCGCCGCGGCACAAATGGCATTTCTGTCCCCCCAGAAATCCCGGGTCCCTCCTGAACTCCTGGGTCCCCCTCCGGAACTCCTGGGGGAAAAAAACATGCCCCTCGCGGTGGGGGGCTGTGCTGGTTTTGTTACAAAACAAGCTTCTCTTTTAGTGAATTTGCCTGTCAGCTAAAGCTTCATATTAGCTGCATTTTCCTGGAGAACCAGATACGTGTTGTGGTAAACAGAGCAATGGAATGCTAACTTGTTGCTAAGGTCAGATTCACATCTTGCAAGAGGGGCAACAAGAAACAGGTGACCGAGAAACTGACCGACTGTGTATAACATCCCATTCACGTGAATACTTCATATAAAAGTGGGACATCGTGAGGATCTTGTCCTCCTAATGGATATTGGTCTCGAAATTGTAGCCTGGGAAATGAAACGATATGCTGGAAGAATCGAAGCAAAGCAAACCCCTTGGAGGAAATGGGGGATTTAAGGAGATCTTGGCAGAATCCTGCCTCTACCGATGCCAACGAACCATGGAAAGCCCCCGATGGATTATTTTGGATATGTGGGAACAGAGCTTAGAATGAGTTAATGCCTAAATGGAGAGGGTCTTGTACAATAGGGATAATTCAACCAGCATTTTTCCTTTTCCCAAAGGAAAAAGGGAGTCATCTGGGGAAACCTCTGTACGAAACTTTAAAGAGAGAGAAGAGGGGTTTAACAAATGTCCCCATAGGAGGAACGCAAACTTGGAAAGATGATGAATGGCCTGCGAAAAGGATAATTGAATACTATGATCCAGCCACCTGGGCCCAAGATGGAAGCTGGGGATACCGTACCCCAATATACACGCTAAACCGAATTATCCGGTTGCAAGCAGTGGCTGAAATAAGAAGCAACCGGACAGCTGAGGCACTGAATCTCATAGCGAGACAGTTGTCTCAGACCAGGGCTGCAGTGGACCAAAATCGGGTAGCCTTAGATTATCTTTTAGCTGAAGAAGGGGGTGTCTGTGGGAAATGGAATACTTCTGAGTGTTGTTTAGAAATAGATGGTAATGGGGAAGCTATCATGAAAATAGCAGAGGAGATAAAACGAGTTGCGCATGTCCCAGTACAGAAATGGAATTCTATACTTACCAGCCATTGGTGGGATCACTTCTTTGGGGGAGCTGTTTGTACCATGTATGATCCCGTGCTTTATTCGGTTAACACATTCAGTACTCCAAGCCATGCAAATCTCAGCCGTGCCTATAGATCCTGAAATGGCAACAAAAGGAACATCCTGTCATTTACACGTGCACGTACCACCACCCCCCAAAAGTGGGGGGCTCCCCTAGGAAAACAAAGCGGGGGCAGCGCCCCAAACAGCCGCAGCCCCCGGCCCCCCGGCCGGCAGCTGCCCCCCGGCACGGCAATGCTGCTGGCCAGCCTGAGCAGGGAGCTGTTCGTGCCGGCCAATATCGATACCCCCCTTCGCTCTCTCGCGGGAGAGCAAGTTCTTCAGCTTTCTGGGCAGAAGTCCCTGGAGGTAAAGGTTCAGCTCCCATTACGTGCTGGGCAGCCGTCCCCGCACGCCCGGCTTCACGTACCCCTTGCTTTACGCAAAGCTGCTTCCATCGGTGACCCGGGAGTCTTCGGCATCCTCCAGCGGCCGGTCCTTTCAATCCGCTCCTGCTGTTGCCGAGCATTCGTGGGCCACCGACTGCAGGACGGATCCGCTGAGGAAAGAAGCCGCACCGACAACGTTAGCAGTAGCAATATTTACGTCATTAAACGTTCTAAGGAGGCACCGAGGGAGGGATGTTGTCTGCACACAAACGGGGACCTGACCCCCGTCGGGGGGACGGACGCTGACACGCGGAGACCTGACTGCGAACCCCGCGGGTCACACAGCGTCTCTGCCCCCTGGCAGCTTCTCTTCACAAGCGAGAAGAGAAAACAGGGACAGGGATCTGAAAAAACAAGGCAGAGAACACAGCAGCGGGGGGGACAGAGGAAAAGAGGCCGGAAGAGCACCGAGGAACAGGGCAGAGGAAGAAACAAATCGGCGCGGCGGGGCGGAGACGGAGGAAAAAAGCCCGGCACGGTCAATGGGACAGAGAGGAACGCGGCCACGGGCAGGGAGCGGGACACGGGGACGCAGCGAGAAACCACGGGACACGGGGAGATACCAAAACGTCGGCAAAAAAGACTCTTGAACACTGTTCTGAAAGTGTTAAACGGCAGGCAATTTCAATACAGCGCACCGCACGCTCAAGGATCGCCCCTGTAATCGAGCGTGCGTGTGACTCACGCTTCTTGGTATTGATTACATCTACCTATTGGATATTCATTTGCTCCCAGTGCTTAGTTAATGCATTAAACGGAAGCTCTTTCCATAACCCCACCCTTCGCTGGCAGTCCATCCTTGGTGTGCCAGCGTGTCCACCAAGGGTCTCCAGCGGTCCCCGGTGCCCCCCCGCCCCGGTGTCGGCTTCTCGACCTCATTTCTTGAGCACGCCCACTGTCATTTTGTGCTGCTACTCAAGTAGCTCCTTCTCCATTCAGTGGAACGTTCCATTTTCCCAGCCTGCGAGCCAAGGACAGCCCGCTTTGCGCCACCTCCAGTCCCTGTAGAGCCAGTTTTTCTCTGTTCGGTTTCTGTTACGTTAGGCCTGGTCTTGCTACCTTATGCCGAGATTTTTGTTCCTCCTATCAACGGGAAGCAAGAGGGAGAGCAACAGGCAAAACCGATGGCAGAGCGAGAGAGACCGCGGGGAGCACAGGGGGCTGGAGGAAGAAAGAGAGGAATGAGGAGCCCCCCCGAGAGACGGAGGGCAGGGAAAAAACAACAAAAAAAGAGAAAAACGGGGCGGGGGGCAGCACGAAGGCTCAGAACAGGAACGCGGACGGGAACAGCGCCGTACAGAATGAAGAAAGCCAGCAACGCTGAGCATGACAAAGGCACAGAGAGAGAAGACGAAGGGAGGGAGGAAGGAAAGAGAAAGACAGGAAGGTCAGGGGACAGAGCAGCACGTACAGACACAGAGAGGAAGAGAACAGCGCGGGGACACACAGACGAGAGCGCAGCGGGGGGACACGCACACGGACGAGAGCGCAGCGGGGGGATGGACACGGACACACGAGAGCGCAGCGGGGGACGGACACGGACACGAGAGCGCAGCGGGGGGACGGACACGGACACGAGAGCGCAGTGGGGACAAGAGAACAGCGGGGACAAGAACGGGCCAGAGAAAGCGTGGGGAAAAAGGAGATGGAGGGGCAGGGAGGCACCAGGACACAGAAGCCGGGGACGAGGCCCGAGGGCCAGGGACTCACAGCGGCTCTCGCTTTCGGTGGCTGCCAGGAGGCTTCTAACAGCTCAGACGCTCCTGTCCCCTCCTCTCCTCCCTCGGGGCGCTCGGCCGTCCTCAGCCTAGGAGAACACGGTGGGGTGTCAGGGCTGCTACCAGACGAGGCTTCGGGGACACGGAGCCTCGCTGGCTCGCTCGCCACGCAGCCGTCCCGCTCCAGGATATGCGCACGGACCTGCCGCGCACGTTGACGGCCTGGCCCGCTGCACGCCACGCAGAGGGACCCTTCGCCACCCGGAGAGAGGGGCTCCCTCTCTTGCCCGCCGCAGGAAGCAGACGTCGGGCCGACGGACCCGCACTTCTTCCTCTTTACCTCTCCGGCTCCAGCCGCGGCAGCACCCGTCCACGGACGGGACGCGCTCCCCCGTCCCTTTTCCCGCCGCGCTGCCAGACGAGCCTCGCCAGCCCGAGGCGGGCGCAGCCAACGGCATCCCCGGGGTGGCAGCGAACGGCCGCATCCTCAGCGTGGCCTCTGGGAGCGGGAAAGAAGAAGCAGCAGCCGTTAGCACCGTAGCTCACCCCTGCCTGAGCCTGCTCCTTCCGCACGGGCCACCGGAGAGGTGCCGAGGGCCGGCCTGCCGCCTTCACCATGGGGCTCGGGAGCGGCCCGGGAACACGGGACGGGTTCGCAGGAGCTGCCGCGGCTGGGGGTGGCTGCACGGGGCGAGCGGGGCCGCGGGAGGAGGCTCAGGGGGAGCTCTGGCGAGCTGGGGACGCACCCGGCATCTGCCCCCGGCCGGCTGGCGCCTCCTGCTCCTCTGCGGCACGCTGGGGACAGAGGACGGCACCGCGCCTCCCACCCGGGCGCTGCTCCCCACCTGGAGCATCCCCGTTCCATTCCCCGCCTGGACTGGGGCGTCTGCTGAGCATCGGGCGTTCACAGCTCCGCCTCTGAAAAACAGAAATTCCAAATTAGAGTTCAGCGGCTGAAAAAAATAGAGCAGGAGAAAGCAGAGGAACTAGTCAGGAGAAGGGACAGGAGAGCAGCTGAGCTAACGCAGGATTCCAGGGAAATGGGCTGCCTCGAAACGCAAGGCAGCCTTGAGAAACCAGAGCGACTGGAGCAACGCCAGACGGCATTAAGACAAACTGACACCGTTTAGGACACGCTCAGTATAAAAGCAAACACTCCCACTGGTGCGGGAAAGCATCTCGCGCCTTCCCCGCAGCAGCGCCACAGAAGACAGCCCTGTGAGGCCACGGGACGGGCTCGTACTGAAACGGAGCAATAAGCGAGACAGCAGAGTCAATGACACTGCTGAGCAGGCAATGTTTCTTTCATCAGCACTGGGGAGCTCCAGGGGTCGTCCTCTGTAAGTGCTCCCACGACTGGATGCTCTTGCATTGCTTATAGTCACACAACTGCTACATATTCATTACAATTTTGGGGAATTTTAAACATACAATATATCTAGCCTAAGAAATTACTGATTATGTTAGTTATAAATGTTTCATTTCCCACTGACAATACATCTATTAGTTAAATAGAAACTAAGCACTCTGCTTCTAAACAACGTGTTACTTAACCTTCCGTCTCCCTCCTCTCATGCAGAAGGATCTACAAGGTGAAAAATATCCCCTCAGCGTGCAGGGGGTCAGAAAGCATTTACCTCATATCAGCTGGTTAATGAGGGTATGAGTTCTATAACTTCATCACAGCATACATTAACTTGGCAGCTTCTCTTGAATTCCCCCCTTTGCAATATACTTGCAAATTCTTTGACAGTATAAATCTACAAAATATTATCATCTCGTGCTGTGGTACAGCACAATTATTTGTTACCCACTAGCAGCGCCAAACAGAACACTGTAGCATAATGTAAGTCAAAATGACTAGCATCAACATCAGACTCATAAGATCAACGCTGATGGAGCTGTGAAGCCGCAGCTCCTGCCGGTTCTGACGGTTCTTTCTTATCTGGCACCTCTGGCTGCTTGTGTTTCTTATCTGGCACCTCTGGCTGCTTCGGGTCAAGCAGCGTCTCTGCCCCCTGGCCGTGCGCTGCAGTACCCGAGTTTCGCCACAGGGCGGCGACACTGAGACTCGCCGCGGCAGCCCCGGGCGAGCGGTCGCGCCGCGTGTCGCGGGAATCCCGAAAAAAAAACCCCAAAAAACAAAGGCAACAAAACAAAAAAGCACACGGAGAGCCGCGGCACGAAAGCCGCGCCTACAGGACACGGAACCCGCCGCGCCTCGCCCCGAGCTCCCGCCGAAGCGGCGCCCCACCACCGAGCCTGCAACCGCGCCTCAGCTCCGCTTTTAAACGCGCCCCCGCTAACGGGGGCTGCGCCGCTCCCGGAGGGACTGCCGGACCGGGCACGGGCGCTGCGCCGGAGGGAGACGCGGCTCCAGACCGCAAGCCTTCAGCGCACCTGCCCTCGGGCTCGCACGCCGCCCACCAGCTTCGCCAGCTCGGCGGGGGGAAACGGAAACGAACGCCTCCGCGCCGCGCCGGTCCATTCCCCTCCCCCTGTTCCAACGGCACGGTCCCCGTGGCCGCGGCCGCGCTCACCTGCCGCCTCTTCCGGCGCTCCGTTCCCCTCGTGCTCTCCCGCCGGGCACCGACCCCGGTTCCCGTTCCCTTCCGGTTACCCCCCCCCCTCCACCGATCGCCGCCATAAGAGCTCGCAGTAGGGGCATGCGCTGTAGGGAGACCGCAACGCCCGCCTCTTCGGCATCCTGACTGGCTGCCGGCGACACGCCAGTCACCATTCTCTGCGCCTATCAGCGCTCGCTCTTAGGCGCATGCGCAGTACAGAGCCCTCAACGCCCGCCCCTCCAGCAACCTGATAGGCGGACAGAGTGGCAACTGACGTGCCTAGGCAGCCAACCAGCGCTCCGTCCCTCCAGCCCTCCCGCGCCAGCTGATTGGCCCGCTCTGAAGCCTCTCAATCCTCACCCGCACGGCCTCTCCTTGGGGAAAAAACATGCCCAAACACTAGGGAGCCGTGGGGAAACCAGTGAGAGACAAGACTGACAGCAGCAACGGCAAGTGCAATCTGGCTTCAATTCTGATCGTGCACTTCAAAGCCTCTCTCGGTCCTACCAATGACTGCTCCTTTTCTGGAAGGACAAACTTTCTTACCTGAACATCCTAAATTGAAGACTCCACGGAACAGAACGGGGATTGAGCCGCAGGACAACGTGCCATCGATTTACACTAATGGGGAAAAAAAAACCCTAGAAGTCAACCCCAAATTTAAAATTGCACGTGTCTTTTCCAAGCAGAATGAGCCTGTGATTCCACAAAAAGGGACGGCAAAGAGCAGGTCAGCTTATCAGAGAAAGACAGTGACAGGGAGCCAGACAAGGTGACACAGAGAGAGGGAGAGCGAGGCAAACGGGACGGAGAGGCCAAAATGAGGGCTCCACAGCCTCCCCCCCCTCGCCCCGACCCCCGTTTCCCCGTTAACCCCCGCTACCCGCGCCGAGACACCACGGACGCGTTCATTCGTGCCTGCCTGCAGTTTATTTCATAACGGTTGTGCAAATGGAGCTACCAATGACTCCACATTAGTTTTCTGCCTTTACCATTTCAAAGGAATTCCAAACAATGTGGTTTTTAAACTAGGATGCAGATTGGGAATAACTGCTGCCTAGTTCACCAAGAAGTAATAGCTGAAATTAAATTCAGTTATTGCTCACGCCTAAATAATTTCATTTATTGACACTTTAACATTTTTATCATTACATTACTACCAGCCAGATTAACTAGCACACATTATTTTTTATTATAAACTAGAGAGTTTTTCTCCACAGGTATTACTTCCAATTAGTGCTCCAGTATTTATAGTCCACTCTTTTAAATTTTACTACATCAATTGGAGAAAATTACTGTCTGCAGAGTTTTGAGTAACAGCTAGAGTAGATGACAGGCATTATTTACTCCCAAAGACTCTTCTGGTTACTCTTATTCACGTTTTCATTCTAAATGTCTTACAGTAAGTAAGTAGTTACAATCATAAAACACCAGGGCCTTGGCATTTCCAGGAAAACCCACCGCAGCGCCTCGACGCGTCCAGAGATCGTCGGTGCCGGCTCCGCCAACGACACGCCCAACCAGCCCCACGGTTGGGTGCCGGCTCACCACGCTTCGGGTGCCAGCTCTGCAGGTGCTGAGACATTCAAGATTGGTTTTGTATATTTTGTATTATTTTCTCTATTCTTATCAGTAGCATTAGTAAAACATTGTTAATATTTCCAGCTCTCTTCTCTCTGTCCTTCTCCCCCTCCCGATCGCCTGTCAGAAAAGGAAAACAGCCCCAGCGGGCAGCTCATTACTTTAAAATGCCATTCACATACGTACATACCAGAGCCCCCAAACCCGGGGGTCAGCGCCCCGAACAGCCGCAGCCACGTCCCACAGGCCGGCAGCCGCCCCCCGGCACGCTGGGGACGGACGACGGTGCCGCGTCTCCCGCTCCGGCGCTGCTCCCCCCACCGGGGCTGGGGGTCTGCTGAGCATGGGGCGGTCACAGCTCCCCCTGAAACACAGCAATTCCACAGGAGAGTTCTTGAAACATAGCCCCTCGTTTTGCACGTTTCCAGAAAGCATTTCTTATGTCAACTGCCTGATGACAGGCTTGTCTTTTGTAACTTAATCACACTATACATTAATTTAGCAGCTTCTCTTGAATTCCCCCCTTTGCAATATACTTGCAAATTCTTTGGCAGTACAAATCTACGAAATATTATCACCTCGTGCTGTGGTACAGCACAATTATTTGTTACCCACTAGCAGTGCCAAACAGAACACTGTAGCATAATGTAAGTCAAAATGGCTCGCATCAAAATCAGAGTCATAAGATCAACGCTGACGGAGCTCTTAAGCCGCAGCTCCTGCCGGTTCTGACGGTTCTTTCTTATCTGGCACCTCTGACTGCTTGTGTTTCTTATCTGGCATCTCTGGCTGCTTCGGGGCAAACAGCGTCTCTGCCCCCTGGCCGTGCGCTGCAGTACCCAAGTTTCGCCACAGGGCGGCAGCACTGAGGCGCGCCGCGGCACCCCATTGGGGCGGCCGGGTGCAGCACCACGCTTTGTCCACAGGACGGCGACACTGAGACCCGCCGCGGCACAAATGTCATTTCTGTCCCCCCAGAAATCCCGGGTCCCTCCTGAACTCCTGGGTCCCCTCCGGAACTCCTGGGTCCCCTCCGGAACTCCTGGGGGGAAAAAAACATGCCCCTCGCGGTGGGGGGCTGTGCTGGTTTTGTTGTGGTAAACAGAGCACTGGAATGCTAACTTGTTGCTAAGGACACATTCACATCTTGCAAGAGGGGCAACAAGAAACAGGTGACCGAGAAACTGACCGACTGTGTATAACATCCCATTCACGTGAATACTTCATATAAAAGTGGGAGATCATGAGGATCTTGTCCTCTTTGTCCTTTTTCGTCCCTTCTGCTTATGGTGACATTAGGCGAGTAAGCTTGTGAGGGGGCCAGAGGCAAAGGGACGTGCCCTGAGGAGAACAAATCGAAAGGTTCTTACCTCTGAGAACCCCGCGGGTCACACGGCGTCTCTGCACCGGCACCTGCCCCCGGCCGGCTGGCGCCTCCTGCTCCTCTGCACTCCTCCAGATGCCCTCCTCAGCTTTAATGGGTTTTCCTTTCCCCAAAATATTACTAGACATTTTTGATGGTGACAGCCATGACTCAGATACCTCAGTAGAGAAAAGGAAGTTCCATTTATTTGATGTGTGCTTGCATTTTTCAGCTCAGAATTTAAAAATGCTAATAGAGAGCTTGGCCCTCAATATACTTTTTAACGGAAATTATGTGAATATACTACATATTACAGCAGCCTCTTGACATCAGGAAGGAGACCTGTCTTAACAGTTATGCTGCTGAAGAACATTAAATGAACAATATACATCTTGTCCTGTTAAAGGGCTTTACAGAAGACCATAATAAAGTTTTCTGTGAGATGTGGCTCTGGGCTGGTTCAGACCATCTCTTCCCCAGTCCATCTCTCCTTTAAGTACCAGAAATAAGCTTCCACACGGACAAGGGGTGGTTTAGGAAAAGTCAACAGACTAGGAGGCATTTATATGAAAAGCACTTAAATTATCTAATCTCTGTAGCTCATTTAAGGACTGCTAGGGGAAGAGAAGGTAGAGATAAAGAAACTTAATGAGGTCAGGCCAAAAAATCAACACATGATCAGCAATCAAATGCTTGCTAACTGCTGCCTGGTCACTGTAAGTGATGAGTTTGACAGTTTCTCAAGAAGGGAGACCATTACAAAAATAGTAAGAACGTTCCACTAAAAAAAAAAACCACTGAGCCAGTATTAAAGCCATAGTAAACAGTGAAAGCCTAGTAAAGCACTGTTAGTCATTGCTAAAGTATCGCTAAGCAACCCTTTAGCCTCCTCAGGACCAGATCAGCTTAATCACAGCAATAACTCACAGCCCCTCAGCCCTGCTTGCAAGGTTTAGTTTGAAGGGCTGTGTAATTTCCTCTGACACTCGAGTGAGAGTTGCCACTCCAACTCCCAGCCCCTACAGGACTGCAGATCCCAGGGGTTCCAGAAGCCAGGCTGCAGGACACAGCAGCCAACTCATCCTAAAAGACACACAATGTTAATTCATCCTCACACTTCAGTTCTTTGCTGGTTGATAATCAGCAGCTGATACCCATTTCAGTACTGATTTAAAGGAGCTCAGCCTTGTTCTTGCCCAAAGCTACACTAGCTGCAGTCAAGATTTCTGCTAAAACTGATTTAACTCCAGTAAAAGACTGAAACCAGGGAACTCCTGGGCACAGACCTCATTGGACTATTGCTCTGAGGTGACAGCTTACTGCTAGGCATTGCTACCATTTCCCATCTTTATTTTGTATGCCATTTACATCTGTACCATCTCAGCAGGACCTCCAAAGTGGTCCTTCCCTGTATATTAGTAATAAATCACCCACCAGAGTGAATTCAACCAGGGTGCCAGCCCACTTGGTCTAGTCTCTAAAGCAAGCTCCAAAGAAAGACAAAAGGAATAAGTGACTTGACCATCACCAACCTGATGTGAAACTCAATGTGATGAGAGGTCAATTAGAGAAGAGCACTAATAAACTGATACTTCAAAAAAAGCCAAGGAGCCTGAGAAAAACAAGTTAAGCAAGTCTTGCAGGTCTTCCCTAGTGCTGCCCACCCTGTGGTCCCAGGCGCTGGGGAAGCAGCATCCGGCAACACATCCACTTTCCCAGACTGCAGCCAACAACACGGGGAGTTCCCAGACACCTTCCCAGCCTTTCTTTGCCTCCATCTGAACGTCATTCTCAGATTAGCATAGCTATACTAACAACCAAGCTCCTCAGCCTACACAGTGCTTTGACAAAGGTACAGCCACTTTCATCTCCAGTCTGACAGATGTGGTTTGTCACCAGCTAGACCCACAGCGTGGTTTTAACGAGCCGTGAGGATTTACTCCTGTAGTTATCTGCTTCCCTTGGCAAGGTGATCATTTCCCGTGAACCAGAATTACTTGTTCACTCCAAAAGTTTAAGTCCATGCCTACAAGAGACATATTTGCTCACAGTAATTTTTATAACAGGAAAATAAAGAGATGGGGGGCAGTATTGCTTTTTAGTGAAATCAGGGTGACAGCTACAGAAATACATACTCAGATATTGCGCCTTTGTCAGAATTACCATTTCAGAGCAGGAAAGAGGCGCCATAGAAGTCAGAAACCATTATATATTATCTTTGCTTGAGGAAGATCCCAAAAAATTCATGCCCTTTCATAGAGCTTGATGTCTGAGGCAGATGGGGCCAGCTCATATACTCTTACTCACATGGATGAAGAAATGCTCTCCCACCAACACGACGGTCTGGGGGAACTCCTCCCTAATTTAAACAATGCAACTCCCAGCTCACGAAGAAAGAGTTCCTTTCTTTACTTCCTGAAAAGACAATGCACATAAGCAACATACAAGGTGGTTTAGCTTCATTACAGCGACTGCTCCAGATGCTCCCTGAGGGAAAGGAACCAAGAGCAACCCCAGTGAGGGCTCTGCCCAGCTCCCACAGAGCCCAGACACAGCAAACAGAACCACCAAGGGATGAACAGGCCCAGGGCCACCCAAGGAACCCAGTCAGGAGCAAATGCAGACAGGAACAGACAAGCCACAACACATACGCAAGGGGCCACCCAGGAGACACCTACCGACAGCATCAGTCCAAGGAGCACAGGCAACAACAAGGCTGCAGACCAGCACTCCTGCAGCAGAGCTCAAAGAGCAGGTGAGAGCCCTGGGCTGAGCTTAAATAGGATCCAGGGCCTGTGGTCAGGCTGTGGGTGAGGTCCCAGGTGAAGCTGTTCAGACCCATTAAGTCCACCTGACACATAGACCTGCTGGTATATGGTGCATTAAGCCATACTGATTTATTCCTGTGTAAGACCAAAAGCAGACACCCGTCACATATCAGAACATCTCCCAAAACAACCCCATGATAAAATCCTTTGGCTTCACTGAACCGTGGGTCTCTGGTTGTGAGCAGCCCATTCTCAGGTTAGACCTCGCCTTGCCTGATGAAAATGCTGGGCTGACAACAGGCAGTGGCAGTGCAGATAAATTTTATGGTTTTTTCTGAGTTCCCAAATTTCTCAGGTTAATGCCACCCCAGAAAAAGCACATCACGCAGTTTAAAAACTAAGCCGCCTCCAGTTGAATTTACTTTCCCGCACACCAGCTCCCCTGGGGCAGAGCTCTGAGGAACAGAAATGCCTGGCTTTAGACAGTCAGATTTGAATAAGGCCGTGATAAATTTATTTTTCCTAAAATCCAGCATGTATAGACAGTGTAGCCCACCCTTCCTTTCACGTCTGCTCTATCTGAGGCTGAGCCATCTTCCTTATATTATCATCTCGTGCTATGGTACGGCACAATTATTTGTTACCCAGTAGCAGTACCAAACAGAACACTGTAGCATAATGTAAGTCAAAATGACTAGCATCAAAATCAGACTCATAAGATCAACGTTGATGGAGCTGTGAAGCCACAGCTCCTGCCGGTTCTGACGGTTCTTTCTTATCTGGCACCTCTGGCTGCTTGTGTTTCTTATCTGGCACCTCTGGCTGCTTGTGTTTCTTATCTGGCACCTCTGGCTGCTTCGGGTCAAGCAGCGTCTCTGCCCCCTGGCCGTGCGCTGCAGTACCCGAGTTTCGCCACAGGGCGGCAGCACTGAGGCGCGCCGCGGCACCCCATTGGGGCGGCCGGGTGCAGCACCGCGCTTTGTCCACAGGACGGCGACACTGAGACCCGCCGCGGCACAAATGGCATTTCTGTCCCCCCAGAAATCCCGGGTCCCTCCTGAACTCCTGGGTCCCCTCCTGAACTCCTGGGTCCCCTCCTGAACTCCTCGGGGAAAAAAACATGCCCCTCGCGGTGGGGGGCTGTGCCGGTTTTGTTACAAAACAAGTTTCTCTTTTAGTGAATTTGCCTGTCAGCTAAAGCTTCATATTAGCTGCATTTTCCTGGACAACCAGATACGTGTTGTGGTAAACAGAGCAATGGAATGCTAACTTGTTGCTAAGGACACATTCACATCTTGCAAGAGGGGCAACAAGAAACAGGTGACCGAGAAACTGACCGACTGTGTATAACATCCCATTCACGTGAATACTTCATATAAAAGTGGGAGATCATGAGGATCTTGTCCTCCTAATGGATATTGGTCTCGAAATTGTAGCCTGGGAAATGAAACGATATGCTGGAAGAATCGAAGCAAAGCAAACCCCTTGGAGGAAATGGGGGATTTAAGGAGATCTTGGCAGAATCCTGCCTCTACCGATGTCAACGAACCATGGAAAGCCCCCGATGGATTATTTTGGATATGTGGGAATAGAGCTTAGAACGAGTTAATGCCTAAATGGAGAGGGTCTTGTACAATAGGGATAATTCAACCAGCATTTTTCCTTTTCCCAAAGGAAAAAGGGAGTCATCTGGGGAAACCTCTGTACGAAACTTTAAACAGAGAGAAGAGGGGTTTAACAAATGTCCCCATAGGAGGAACGCAAACTTGGAGAGATGATGAATGGCCTGCGAAAAGGATAATTGAATACTATGATCCAGCCACCTGGGCCCAAGATGGAAGCTGGGGATACCGTACCCCAATATACATGCTAAACCGAATTATCCGGTTGCAAGCAGTGGCTGAAGTAATAAGCAACCGGACAGCTGAGGCACTGAATCTCATAGCAAGACAATTGTCTCAGACCAGGGCTGCAGCGGACCAAAATCGGGTAGCCTTAGATTATCTTTTAGCTGAAGAAGGGGGTGTCTGTGGGAAACGGAATACTTCTGAGTGTTGTTTAGAAATAGATGGTAATGGGGAAGCTATCATGAAAATAGCAGAGGAGATAACACGAGTTGCGCATGTCCCAGTACAGAAATGGAATTCTATACTTACCGGCCATTGGTGGGATCACTTATTTGGGGGAGCTGTTTGTACCGTGTATGAACCCATGCGTTATTCGGTTAATACATTCAGTATTCCAAGCCATGCAAATCTCAGACGTGCCTATAGATCCTGAAATGGCAACAAAAGGAACATCGTGTCATTTACACGTGCACGTACCACCACCCCCCAAAAGTGGGGGGCTCCCCTAGGAAAACAAAGCGAGTGCAGCGCCCCAAACAGCCGCAGCCCCCGGCCCACAGGCCGGCAGCTGCCCCCCGGCACGGCAATGCTGCTGGCCAACCTGAGCAGGGAGCTGTTCGTGCCGGCCAATATCGACAGCCCCCTTCTCCAGGCAGGTTGGAGAACTCTATTTGCCAGTGTTGCCCCGGTACATTTCCCTCGTCCAGTTGCTCTTCTCTGTACCCTGTATACAGTATTAAGATGGTTTTCTAGACACATTTCACATTGCCGGGTCACTCGCTCGCAAAGAGTTTCTAAATTCGTTCGTACCTTTTCGTCTCATCTCGACAGAGCGCATCAGCTCCTCACGCCGCGAGGCACCGCTGCTCTCCCGTCGCCGGTGACGGCTTCTTTGGACCCTAATTCTAATTCAGCTATAAATCTCCTATTAATTTCTTATCCTCTTTGTTACAGTTTCCTGATGTTGCTTGGAGGAGACAGCCACCTGGGATCAGAGACGTGGCTTTTGTGTCGGTCTCTGTCCTTTCGCTGGCTGGTTTTACAGCGGCGTCTGCCAATTTATTTCCAGTTTCCTGATCGGCGTTTCCCTTCTGAGGCCCTTTGCAACGCATGACGGCAACTTTTCTAGCAACAGCACAGCTTCCAGCAACTGGAGCATCCCGTTCCATCTGCCTTCCTTGTGCTGTTAATAAACTTTATTCTTTTCAAATGGCTTCAAGGGCATGCACTACTCGAAAAACCTGCTTAGAATCAGTGCAAATATTAATCTTCTTCTCTTTGCATAACTCTAAAGCTCGCGTGAGAGCAAGTTCTTCAGCTTTCTGGGCAGAAGTCCCTGGAGGTAAAGGTTCAGCTCCCATTACCTGCTGGGCAGCCGTCCCCGCACGCCCGGCTTCACGTACCCCTTGCTTTACGCAAAGCTGCTTCCATCAGCGACCCGGGAGTCTTCGGCATCCTCCGGCGGCCGGTCCTTTCAATCCGCTCCTGCTGTTGCCGAGCATTCGTGGGCCACCGACTGCAGGACGGATCCGCTGAGGAAAGAAGCCGCACCGACAACGTTAGCAGTAGCAATATTTACGTCATTAAACATTCTAAGGAGGCACCGAGGGAGGGATGTTGTTTGCACACAAACGGGGACCTGACCCCCGTCGGGGGGACGGACGCTGACACGCGGAGACCTGACTGCGAACCCCGCGGGTCACACAGCGTCTCTGCCCCCTGGCAGCTTCTCTTCACAAGCGAGAAGAGAAAACAGGGACAGGGATCTGAAAAAACAAGGCAGAGAACACAGCAGCGGGGGGGACAGAGGAAAAGAGGCCGGAAGAGCACCGAGGAACAGGGCAGAGGAAGAAACAAATCGGCGCGGCGGGGCGGAGACGGAGGAAAAAAGCCCGGCACGGTCAATGGGACAGAGAGGAACGCGGCCACGGGCAGGGAACGGGACACGGGGACGCAGCAAGAAACCACGGGACACGGGGAGATACCAAAACGTCGGCAAAAAAGACTCCTGAACACTGTTCTGAAAGTGTTAAACGGCAGGCAATTTCAATACAGCGCACCGCACGCTCAAGGATCGCCCCTGTAATCGAGCGTGCATGTGACTCACGCTTCTTGGTATTGATTACATCTACCTATTGGATATTCATTTGCTCCCAGCGCTTAGTTAATGCATTAGACGGAAGCTCTTTCCATAACCCCACCCTTCGCTGGCAGTCCATCCTTGGTGTGCCAGCGTGTCCACCAAGGGTCTCCAGCGGTCCCCGGTGCCCCCCCGCCCCGGTGTCGGCTTCTCGACCTCATTTCTTGAGCACGCCCACTGTCATTTTGTGCTGCTACTCAAGTAGCTCCTTCTCCATTCAGTGGAACGTTCCATTTTCCCAGCCTGCGAGCCAACCACATCCCGCTTTGCGCCACCTCCAGTCCCTGTAGAGCCAGTTTTTCTCTGTTAGGTTTCTGTTACGTTAGGCCTGGTCTTGCTACCTTATGCCGAGGGCTTTCTAAAAGATTTTTGTTCCTCCTATCAACGGGAAGCAAGAGGGAGAGCAACAGGCAAAACCGATGGCAGAGCGAGAGAGACCGCGGGGAGCACAGGGGGCTGGAGGAACAAAGAGAGGAATGAGGAGCCCCCCCGAGAGACGGAGGGCAGGGAAAAAACAACAAAAAAAGAGAAAAACGGGGCGGGGGGCAGCACGAAGGCTCAGAACAGGAACGAGGACAGGAACAGCGCCGTACAGAACGAAGAACGCCAGCAACGCTGAGCACGACAAAGGCACAGAGAGAGAAGACGAAGGGAGGGAGGAAGGAAAGAGAAAGACAGGAAGGTTGGGGGACAGAGCAGCACGTACAGACACAGAGAGGAAGAGAACAGCGCGGGGACACACACACGAGAGCGCAGCGGGGGGACGGACACACACGAGAGCGCAGCGGGGACAAGAGAACAGCGGGGACAAGAACGGGCCAGAGAAAGCGTGGGGAAAAAGGAGACGGAGGGGCAGGGAGGCACCAGGACACAGAAGCCGGGGACGAGGCCCGAGGGCCAGGGACTCACAGTGGCTCTCGCTTTCGGTGGCTGCCAGGAGGCTTCTAACAGCTCAGACGCTCCTGTCCCCTCCTCTCCTCCCTCGGGGCGCTCGGCCGTCCTCAGCCTAGGAGAACACGGTGGGGTGTCAGGGCTGCTACGAGACGAGGCTTCGGGGACACGGAGCCTCGCTGGCTCGCTCGCCACGCAGCCGTCCCGCTCCGGGATACGCGCACGGACCTGCCGCGCACGTTGACGGCCTGGCCCGCTGCACGCCACGCAGAGGGACCCTTCGCCACCCGGAGAGAGGGGCTCCCTCTCTTGCCCGCCGCAGGAAGCAGACGTCGGGCCGACGGCCCCGCATTTCTTCCTCTTTACCTCTCCGGCTCCAGCCGCGGCAGCACCCGTCCACGGACGGGACGCGCTCCCCCGTCCCTTTTCCCGCCGCGCGCCAGACGAGCCTCGCCAGCCCGAGGCGGGCGCAGCCGACGGCATCCCCGGGGTGGCAGCGAACGGCCGCATCCTCAGCGTGGCCTCTGGGAGCGGGAAAGAAGAAGCGGCAGCCGTTAGCACCGTAGCTCACCCCTGCCTGAGCCTGCTCCTTCCGCACGGGCCACCGGAGAGGTGCCGAGGGCCGGCCTGCCGCCTTCACCGCGGGGCTCGGGAGCGGCCCGGGAACACGGGACGGGTTCGCAGGAGCTGCCGCGGCTGGGGGCGGCTGCACGGGGCGAGCGGGGCCGCGGGAGGAGGCTCAGGGGGAGCTCTGGCGAGCTGGGGACGCACCCGGCATCTGCCCCCGGCCGGCTGGCGCCTCCTGCTCCTCTGCGGCACGATGGGGACGGAGGACGGTGCCGCGTCTCCCACCCGGGCGCTGCTCCCCACCTGGAGCATCCCCGTTCCATTCCCCGCCTGGACTGGGGCGTCTGCTGAGCATCGGGCGTTCACAGCTCCGCCTCTGAAAAACAGAAATTCCAAATTAGAGTTCAGCGGCTGAAAAAAATAGAGCAGGAGAAAGCAGAGGAACTAGTCAGGAGAAGGGACAGGAGAGCAGCTGAGCTAACGCAGGATTCCAGGGAAATGGGCTGCCTCGAAACGCAAGGCAGCCTTGAGAAACCAGAGCGACTGGAGCAACGCCAGACGGCATTAAGACAAACTGACACCGTTTAGGACACGCTCAGTATAAAAGCAAACACTCCCACTGGTGCGGGAAAGCATCTCGCGCCTTCCCCGCAGCAGCGCCACAGAAGACAGCCCTGTGAGGCCACGGGACGGGCTCGTACTGAAACGGAGCAATAAGCGAGACAGCAGAGTCAATGACACTGCTGAGCAGGCAATGTTTCTTTCATCAGCACTGGGGAGCTCCAGGGGTCGTCCTCTGTAAGTGCTCCCACGACTGGATGCTCTTGCATTGCTTATAGTCACACAACTGCTACATATTCATTACAATTTTGGGGAATTTTAAACATACAATATATCTAGCCTAAGAAATTACTGATTATGTTAGTTATAAATGTTTCATTTCCCACTGACAATACATCTATTAGTTAAATAGAAACTAAGCACTCTGCTTCTAAACAACGTGTTACTTAACCTTCCGTCTCCCTCCTCTCATGCAGAAGGATCTACAAGCTGAAAAATATCCCCTCAGCGTGCAGGGGGTCAGAAAGCATTTCCCTCATATCAACTGGTTAATGAGGGTATGAGTTCTATAACTTCATCACAGCATACATTAACTTGGCAGCTTCTCTTGAATTCCCCCCTTTGCAATATACTTGCAAATTCTTTGACAGTATAAATCTACAAAATATTATCATCTCGTGCTGTGGTACAGCACAATTATTTGTTACCCACTAGCAGCGCCAAACAGAACACTGTAGCATAATGTAAGTCAAAATGACTAGCATCAACATCAGACTCATAAGATCAACGCTGATGGAGCTGTGAAGCCGCAGCTCCTGCCGGTTCTGACGGTTCTTTCTTATCTGGCACCTCTGACTGCTTGTGTTTCTTATCTGGCACCTCTGGCTGCTGCGGGGCAAGCAGCGTCTCTGCCCCCTGGCCGTGCGCTGCAGTACCCGAGTTTCGCCACAGGGCGGCAGCACTGAGGCGCGCCGCGGCAGCCCCGGGCGAGCGGTCGCGCCCCGTGTCGCGGGAATCCCGAAAAAAAAAAAAAAAACAAAAAACAAACGCAACAAAACAAAAAAGCACACGGAGCGCCGCGGCACGGAAGCCGCGCCTACAGGACACGGAACCCGCCGCGCCTCGCCCCGAGCTCCCGCCGAAGCGGCGCCCCACCACCGAGCCTGCAACCGCGCCTCAGCTCCGCTTTTAAACGTGCCCCCGCTAACGGGGGCTGCGCCGCTCCCGGAGGGACTGCCGGACCGGGCACGGGCGCTGCGCCGGAGGCAGACGCGGCTCCAGACCGCAAGCCTTCAGCGCACCTGCCCTCGGGCTCGCACGCCGCCCACCAGCTTTGCCAGCTCGGCCGTAAGGGCGGGGGGGAAACGGAGCCCATCCCGCTCCCCCCGTTCCAACGGCACGGTCCCCGTGGCTGCACTCACCTGCCGCGTCTCTCGCCGCTCCGTTCCCCTCGACCTCTCCCGCCGGGCTCCGCGGGCACCGACCCCGCCGGCCGCAGCGAGCGCTCCGCAGCAGCCCCGACCCCCGTTCCCGTTCGCTCCCGGTTACCCCCCCCCCCAACCGAGGCGCTCGCGGTTTGGACATGCGCAGTAGGGATACCGCAGCACCCGCCCCTTGCCGCGTCCCGGTTGGCTGCCTAGGACACGTCAATCACCTCTCTCGCCGCCTATCAACGCTCGCTCTTTGGGGCATGCGCAGTACGGAGCCCTCAACGCCCGCCCCTCCAGCAACCTGATAGGCGGACAGAGTGGCAACTGACGTGCCTAGGCAGCCAACCAGCGCTCCGTCCCTCCAGCCCTCCAGCCCTCCCGCGCCATCTGATTGGCCCGCTCTGAAGCCTCTCAATCCTCACCCGCACGGCCTCTCCTTGGGGAAAAAACATGCCCAAACACTAGGGAGCCGTGGGGAAACCAGTGAGAGACAAGACGGACAGCAGCAACGGCAAGTGCAATCTGGCTTCAATTCTGATCGTGCACTTCAAAGCCTCTCTCAGTCCTACCAATGACTGCTCCTTTTCTGGAAGGACAAACTTTCTTACCTGAACATCCTAAATTGAAGACTCCACGGAACAGAACGGGGATTGAGCCGCAGGACAACGTGCCATCGATTTACACTAACGGGGAAAAAAACCCCTAGAAGTCAACCCCAAATTTAAAATTGCACGTGTCTTTTCCAAGCAGAATGAGCCTGTGATTCCACAAAAAAGGAGGGCAAAGAGCAGGTCAGCTTATCAGAGAAAGGCAGTGACAGGGAGCCAGACAAGGTGACACAGAGAGAGGGAGAGCGAGGCAAACGGGACGGAGAGGCCAAAATGAGCGCTCCACAGCCTCCCCCCCTCGCCCCGAGACACCACGGAAGCGTTGGCCAGGCAGGCAGCTGTTCAAACGGGATTGAGTCGGCGCACTCTGATTGGCTGCTTTCCACCCCACCGCGCCGTCCTCCTATTGGATGCGCCTTCCGCGGTCCGCGCCCAGGTGCCCGCCTCACGTCGGACCTGACTGAGGACTGCGCACATTGGGCATGCGCAGTACGGACACCCCAAAGCCCGCCCCTCCGGCAACCTGATCGGCTGACTACGCACATCAATTGCCATTCTCCCCGCCTATCAGCGCTCCGCCCCTCCAGCCCTCCCGAGCGATCTGATTGGCCCATTCTGAATCCTCACCATTTAGAAACAGCCGCTACTTAGTGGTTCCTTTTTACTTCTCTTTGAAAAAAAAAAAAAAAAAAAAAAAAAAAAAATAACGTTTTGACTCCGTTTGGTTCTGAGCTTTGTTGCCTCCAATCTCATGGCTCTGTTATAATTTAAATACTAAACACTCCCGATTACTTTCCAATGCTGTTTAAAATCTAAAGCTTCCTTACTTTGTTTCCTATGCAGTCATTCGTGCCTGCAGTTTATTTCATAACGGTTGTGCAAATGGAGCTACCAATGACTCCACATTAGTTTTCTGCCTTTACCATTTCAAAGGAATTCCAAACAATGTGGTTTTTAAACTAGGATGCAGATTGGGAATAACTGCTGCCTAGTTCACCAACAAGTAATAGCTGAAATTAAATTCAGTTATTGCTCACGCCTAAATAATTTCATTTATTTACACTTTAACATTTTTATCATTACATTACTACCAGCCAGATTAACTAGCACACATTATTTTTTATTATAAACTAGAGAGTTTTTCTCCACAGGTATTACTTCCAATTAGTGCTCCAGTATTTATATTCCACTCTTTTAAATTTTACTACATCAATTGGAGATAATTACTGTCTGCAGAGTTTTGAGTAACAGCTAGAGTAGATGACAGGCATTATTTACTCCCAAAGACTCTTCTGGTTACTCTTATTCACGTTTTCATTCTAAATGTCTTACAGTAAGTAAGTAGTTACAATCATAAAACACCAGGGCCTTGGAATTTCCAGGAAAACCCACCGCAGCGCCTCGACGCGTCCAGAGATCGTCGGTGCCGGCTCCGCCAACGACGCGCCCAACCAGCCCCACGGTTGGGTGCCGGCTCACCACGCTTCGGATGCCGGCTCTGCAGGTGCTGAGACATTCAAGACTGGTTTTGTATATTTTGGATTATTTTCTCTATTCTTATCAGTAGCATTAGTAAAACATTGTTAATATTTCCAGCTCTCTTCTCTCTGTCCTTCTCCCCCTCCCGATGGCCTGTCCTGAGTGGGACGGGGGGAGAGGGAGGGGCAAAAGGGGGAAGTGGGGGGGAGAGGGGGTTAACAATACACCTGCCAGGGTTTTACTGTCACCCGCAATCTAAGCCCTCGACAGGCGCCAACAGATGGGGGGTCCTGAGAGGAGACAAGAGGGCAAAAATGAGGCCTCTGGGATGTGTCAAGGGCAAATGGGGAAGTTTTGAGGGGAAGAGAGAAAAGAGGGGAATTTAATGGGGCAAGAGGTCAAACGGGCACCGTGATGCCACCAAAGAGCCTGCAGGGACCCAAAGGCAGGCAGGGTCATCGCAGAGGAGCTGGAAGGAAATGGGTTTCTGAGGGAACCAGGGGGCGAGTAAGCTTGTGAGGGGGCCAGAGGCAAAGGGACGTGTCCTGAGGAGAACAAATCGAAAGGTTCTTACCTCCGAGAAGTTGTCCTGGACTTTGGGTTCCACCAGCAGCCGTCCTGTGGGCCCGGCGCAGCCTGGGGATCCCTGACCCGCACCACCGCAACCTTTAACGGGACACTGGCCCGTTCTAGAGCCTGAATGACAAACAGCAAGTATTTCTCTAGGACAGCTTTGATGGGGGATTGTTCTGTTTTCCCTGCAGCGGACAGGGAGAAATTTCTCCTCCCCACACTACCACTGAACACCCTGATTCTTCAGGCATTTTGGGGCTGTGAGCCCCCATCTCTCGCTGGCCTGCTCCTCCGGTAACATCATCGTCATCCCCCGAGTTCCCCCATTGATTCACTCAAAAAAAAAAAGTTAGAAAAGGAAAACAGCCCCAGCGGGCAGCTCATTACTTTAAAATGCCATTCACATACGTACATACCAGAGCCCCCAAACCCGGGGGTCAGCGCCCCGAACAGCCGCAGCCACGTCCCACAGGCCGGCAGCCGCCCCCCGGCACGCTGGGGACGGACGACGGTGCCGCGTCTCCCGCTCCGGCGCTGCTCCCCCCACCGGGGCTGGGGGTCTGCTGAGCATGGGGCGGTCACAGCTCCCCCTGAAACACAGCAATTCCACATGAGAGTTCTTGAAACATAGCCCCTCGTTTTGCACGTTTCCAGAAAGCATTTCTTATGTCAACTGCCTGATGACAGGCTTGTCTTTTGTAACTTAATCACACTATACATTAATTTAGCAGCTTCTCTTGAATTCCCCCCTTTGCAATATACTTGCAAATTCTTTGGCAGTACAAATCTACAAAATATTATCACCTCGTGCTGTGGTACAGCACAAGTATTTGTTACCCGCTAGCAGTGCCAAACAGAACACTGTAGCACAATGTAAGTCAAAATGGCTCGCATCAAAATCAGAGTCATAAGATCAACGCTGACAGAGCTCTGAAGCCGCAGCTCCTGCCGGTTCTGACGGTTCTTTCTTATCTGGCACCTCTGACTGCTTGTGTTTCTTATCTGGCACCTCTGGCTGCTTCGGGGCAAACAGCGTCTCTGCCCCCTGGCCGTGCGCTGCAGTACCCGAGTTTCGCCACAGGGCGGCAGCACTGAGGCGCGCCGCGGCACCGCATTGGGGCGGCCGGGTGCAGCACCGCGCTTTGTCCACAGGACGGCGACACTGAGACCCGCCGCGGCACAAACGTCATTTCTGTCCCCCCAGAAATCCCGGGTCCCTCCCGCACATCCCATTCACGTGAATACTTCATATAAAAGTGGGAGATCATGAGGATCTTGTCCTCTTTGCCCTTTTTCGTCCCTTCTGCTTATGGCGACATTAGGCGAGTAAGCTTGGGAGGGGGCCAGAGGCAAAGGGACGTGCCCTGAGGAGAACAAATCGAAAGGTTCTTACCTCTGAGAACCCCGCGGGTCACACGGCGTCTCTGCACCGGCACCTGCCCCCGGACGGCTGGCGCCTCCTGCTCCTCTGCACTCCTCCAGATGCCCTCCTCAGCTTTAATGGGTTTTCCTTTCCCCAAAATATTACTAGACATTTTTGATGGTGACAGCCATGACTCAGATACCTCAGTAGAGAAAAGGAAGTTCCATTTATTTGATGTGTGCTTGCATTTTTCAGCTCAGAATTTAAAAATACTAATAGAGAGCTTGGCCCTCAATATACTTTTTAACGGAAATTATGTGAATATACTACATATTACAGCAGCCTCTTGACATCAGGAAGGAGACCTGTCTTAACAGTTATGCTGCTGAAGAACATTAAATGAACAATATACATCTTGTCCTGTTAAAGGGCTTTACAGAAGACCATAATAAAGTTTTCTGTGAGATGTGGCTCTGGGCTGGTTCAGACCATCTCTTCCCCAGTCCATCTCTCCTTTAAGTACCAGAAATAAGCTTCCACACGGACAAGGGGTGGTTTAGGAAAAGTCAACAGACTAGGAGGCATTTATATGAAAAGCACTTAAATTATCTAATCTCTGTAGCTCATTTAAGGACTGCTAGGGAAAGAGAAGGTAGAGATAAAGAAACTTAATGAGGTCAGGCCAAAAAATCAACACATGATCAGCAATCAAATGCTTGCTAACTGCTGCCTGGTCACTATAAGTGATGAGTTTGACAGTTTCTCAAGAAGGGAGACCATTACAAAAATAGTAAGAACGTTCCACTAAAAAAAAACCCACTGAGCCAGTATTAAAGCCATAGTAAACAGTGAAAGCCCAGTAAAGCACTGTTAGTCATTGCTAAAGTATCGCTAAGCAACCCTTTAGCCTCCTCAGGACTGGATCAGCTTAATCACAGCAATAACTCACAGCCCCTCAGCCCTGCTTGCAAGGTTTAGTTTGAAGGGCTGTGTAATTTCCTCTGACACTCGAGTGAGAGTAGCCACTCCAACTCCCAGCCCCTACAGGACTGCAGATCCCAGGGGTTCCAGAAGCCAGGCTGCAGAACACAGCAGCCAACTCATCCTAAAAGACACACAATGTTAATTCATCCTCACACTTCAGTTCTTTGCTGGTTGATAATCAGCAGCTGATACCCATTTCAGTACTGATTTAAAGGAGCTCAGCCTTGTTCTTGCCCAAAGCTAGACTAGCTGCAGTCAAGATTTCTGCTAAAACTGGATTTAACTCCAGTAAAAGACTGAAACCAGGGAACTCCTGGGCACAGACCTCATTGGACTATTGCTCTGAGGTGACAGCTTACTGCTAGGCATTGCTACCATTTCCCATCTTTATTTTGTATGCCATTTACATCTGTACCATCTCAGCAGGACCTCCAAAGTGGTCCTTCCCTGTATATTAGTAATAAATCACCCACCACAGTGAATTCAACCAGGGTGCCAGCCCACTTGGTCTAGTCTCTAAAGCAAGCTCCAAAGAAAGACAAAAGGAATAAGTGACTTGACCATCACCAACCTGATGTGAAACTCAATGTGATGAGAGGTCAATTAGAGAAGAGCACTAATAAACTGATACTTCAAAAAAAGCCAAGGAGCCTGAGAAAAACAAGTTAAGCAAGTCTTGCAGGTCTTCCCTAGCGCTGCCCACCCTGTGGTCCCAGGCGCTGGGGAAGCAGCATCCGGCAACACATCCACTTTCCCAGACTGCAGCCAACAACACGGGGAGTTCCCAGACACCTTCCCAGCCTTTCTTTGCCTCCATCTGAACGTCATTCTCAGATTAGCATAGCTATACTAACAACCAAGCTCCTCAGCCTACACAGTGCTTTGACAAAGGTACAGCCACTTTCATCTCCAGTCTGACACATGTGGTTTGTCACCAGCTAGACCCACAGCGTGGTTTTAACGAGCCGTGAGGATTTACTCCTGTAGTTATCTGCTTCCCTTGGCAAGGTGATCATTTCCCGTGAACCAGAATTACTTGTTCACTCCAAAAGTTTAAGTCCATGCCTACAAGAGACATATTTGCTCACAGTAATTTTTATAACAGGAAAATAAAGAGATGGGGGGCAGTATTGCTTTTTAGTGAAATCAGGGTGACAGCTACAGAAATACATACTCAGATATTGCGCCTTTGTCAGAATTACCATTTCAGAGCAGGAAAGAGGCGCCATAGAAGTCAGAAACCATTATATATTATCTTTGCTTGAGGAAGATCCCAAAAAACTCATGCCCTTTCATAGAGCTTGATGTCTGAGGCAGATGGGGCCAGCTCATGTACTCTTACTCACATGGACGAAGAAATGCTCTCCCACCAACACGACGGTCTGGGGGAACTCCTCCCTAATTTAAACAATTCAACTCCCAGCTCACGAAGAAAGAGTTCCTTTCTTTACTTCCTGAAAAGACAATGCACATAAGCAACATACAAGGTGGTTTAGCTTCATTACAGCGACTGCTCCAGATGCTCCCTGAGGGAAAGGAACCAAGAGCAACCCCAGTGAGGGCTCTGCCCAGCTCCCACAGAGCCCAGACACAGCAAACAGAACCACCAAGGGATGAACAGGCCCAGGGCCACCCAAGGAACCCAGTCAGGAGCAAATGCAGACAGGAACAGACAAGCCACAACACACACGCAAGGGGCCATCCAGGAGACACCTACCGACAGCATCAGTCCAAGGAGCACAGGCAACAACAAGGCTGCAGACCAGCACTCCTGCAGCAGAGCTCAAAGAGCAGGTGAGAGCCCTGGGCTGAGCTTAAATAGGATCCAGGGCCTGCGGTCAGGCTGTGGGTGAGGTCCCAGGTGAAGCTGCTCAGACCCATTAAGTCCACCTGACACATAGACCTGCTGATATACGGTGCATTAAGCCATACTGATTTATTCCTGTGTAAGACCAAAAGCAGACACCCGTCACATATCAGAACATCTCCCAAAACAACCCCGTGATAAAATCCTTTGGCTTCCCTGAACCGTGGGTCTCTGGTTGTGAGCAGCCCATTCTCAGGTTAGACCTCGCCTTGCCTGATGAAAATGCTGGGCTGACAACAGGCAGTGGCAGTGCAGATAAATTTTATGGTTTTTTCTGAGTTCCCAAATTTCTCAGGTTAATGCCACCCCAGAAAAAGCACATCACGCAGTTTAAAAACTAAGCCGCCTCCAGTTGAATTTACTTTCCCGCACACCAGCTCCCCTGGGGCAGAGCTCTGAGGAACAGAAATGCCTGGCTTTAGACAGTCAGATTTGAATAAGGCCGTGATAAATTTATTTTTCCTAAAATCCAGCATGTATAGACAGTGTAGCCCACCCTTCCTTTCACGTCTGCCCTATCTGAGGCTGAGCCATCTTCCTTATATTATCATCTCGTGCTATGGTACGGCACAATTATTTGTTACCCAGTAGCAGTACCAAACAGAACACTGTAGCATAATGTAAGTCAAAATGACTAGCATCAAAATCAGACTCATAAGATCAACGCTGATGGAGCTATGAAGCCACAGCTCCTGACGGTTCTGACGGTTCTTTCTTATCTGGCACTTCTGACTGCTTGTGTTTCTTATCTGGCACCTCTGGCTGCTTCGGGGCAAACAGCGTCTCTGCCCCCTGGCCGTGCGCTGCAGTACCCGAGTTTCGCCACAGGGCGGCGACACTGAGGCGCGCCGCGGCACCGCATTGGGGCGGCCGGGTGCAGCACCGCGCTTTGTCCACAGGACGGCGACACTGAGACCCGCCGCGGCACAAATGGCATTTCTGTCCCCCCAGAAATCCCGGGTCCCTCCTGAACTCCTGGGTCCCCCTCCGGAACTCCTGGGGGAAAAAAACATGCCCCTCGCGGTGGGGGGCTGTGCTGGTTTTGTTACAAAACAAGCTTCTCTTTTAGTGAATTTGCCTGTCAGCTAAAGCTTCATATTAGCTGCATTTTCCTGGAGAACCAGATACGTGTTGTGGTAAACAGAGCACTGGAATGCTAACTTGTTGCTAAGGTCAGATTCACATCTTGCAAGAGGGGCAACAAGAAACAGGTGACCGAGAAACTGACCGACTGTGTATAACATCCCATTCACGTGAATACTTCATATAAAAGTGGGACATCGTGAGGATCTTGTCCTCCTAATGGATATTGGTCTCGAAATTGTAGCCTGGGAAATGAAACGATATGCTGGAAGAATCGAAGCAAAGCAAACCCCTTGGAGGAAATGGGGGATTTAAGGAGATCTTGGCAGAATCCTGCCTCTACCGATGCCAACGAACCATGGAAAGCCCCCGATGGATTATTTTGGATATGTGGGAACAGAGCTTAGAATGAGTTAATGCCTAAATGGAGAGGGTCTTGTACAATAGGGATAATTCAACCAGCATTTTTCCTTTTCCCAAAGGAAAAAGGGAGTCATCTGGGGAAACCTCTGTACGAAACTTTAAAGAGAGAGAAGAGGGGTTTAACAAATGTCCCCAGAGGAGGAACGCAAACTTGGAAAGATGATGAATGGCCTGCGAAAAGGATAATTGAATACTATGATCCAGCCACCTGGGCCCAAGATGGAAGCTGGGGATACCGTACCCCAATATACACGCTAAACCGAATTATCCGGTTGCAAGCAGTGGTTGAAATAAGAAGCAACCGGACAGCTGAGGCACTGAATCTCATAGCGAGACAGTTGTCTCAGACCAGGGCTGCAGTGGACCAAAATCGGGTAGCCTTAGATTATCTTTTAGCTGAAGAAGGGGGTGTCTGTGGGAAATGGAATACTTCTGAGTGTTGTTTAGAAATAGATGGTAATGGGGAAGCTATAATGGAAATAGCAGAGGAGATAAAACGAGTTGCGCATGTCCCAGTACAGAAATGGAATTCTATACTTACCAGCCATTGGTGGGATCACTTCTTTGGGGGAGCTGTTTGTACCGTGTATGATCCCGTGCTTTATTCGGTTAACACATTCAGTACTCCAAGCCATGCAAATCTCAGCCGTGCCTATAGATCCTGAAATGGCAACAAAAGGAACATCCTGTCATTTACACGTGCACGTACCACCACCCCCCAAAAGTGGGGGGCTCCCCTAGGAAAACAAAGCGGGGGCAGCGCCCCAAACAGCCGCAGCCCCCGGCCCACAGGCCGGCAGCTGCCCCCCGGCACGGCAATGCTGCTGGCCAGCCTGAGCAGGGAGCTGTTCGTGCCGGCCAATATCGATACCCCCCTTCGCTCTCTCGCGGGAGAGCAAGTTCTTCAGCTTTCTGGGCAGAAGTCCCTGGAGGTAAAGGTTCAGCTCCCATTACCTGCTGGGCAGTCGTCCCCGCACGCCCGCCTTCACGTACCCCTTGCTTTACGCAAAGCTGCTTCCATCGGTGACCCGGGAGTCTTCGGCATCCTCCAGCGGCCGGTCCTTTCAATCCGCTCCTGCTGTTGCCAAGCATTCGTGGGCCACCGACTGCAGGACGGATCCACTGAGGAAAGAAGCCGCGCCGACAACGTTAGCAGTAGCAATATTTACGTCATTAAACGTTCTAAGGAGGCACCGAGGGAGGGATGTTGTCTGCACACAAACAGGGACCTGACCCCCGTCGGGGGGACGGACGCTGACACGCGGAGACCTGACTGCGAACCCCGCGGGTCACACAGCGTCTCTGCCCCCTGGCAGCTTCTCTTCACAAGCGAGAAGAGAAAACAGGGACAGGTATCTGAAAAAACAAGGCAGAGAACACAGCAGCGGGGGGGACAGAGGAAAAGAGGCCGGAAGAGCACCGAGGAACAGGGCAGAGGAAGAAACATATCGGCGGGGCGGAGACGGAGGAAAAAAGCCCGGCACGGTCAATGGGACAGAGAGGAACGCGGCCACGGGCAGGGAGCGGGACACGGGGACGCAGCGAGAAACCACGGGACGCGGGGAGATACCAAAACGTCGGCAAAAAAGACTCTTGAACACTGTTCTGAAAGTGTTAAACGGCAGGCAATTTCAATACAGCGCACCGCACGCTCAAGGATCGCCCCTGTAATCGAGCGTGCACGTGACTCACGCTTCTTGGAATTTATTACGTCTACCTATTGGATATTCATTTGCTCCCAGCGCTTAGTTAATGCATTAGACGGAAGCTCTTTCCATAACCCCACCCTTCGCTGGCAGTCCATCTTTGGTGTGCCAGCGTGTCCACCAAGGGTCTCCAGCGGTCCCCGGTGCCCCCCCGCCCCGGTGTCGGCTTCTCGACCTCATTTCTTGAGCACGCCCACTGTCATTTTGTGCTGCTACTCAAGTAGCTCCTTCTCCATTCAGTGGAACGTTCCATTTTCCCAGCCTGCGAGCCAACCACATCCCGCTTTGCGCCACCTCCAGTCCCTGTAGAGCCAGTTTTTCTCTGTTAGGTTTCTGTTACGTTAGGCCTGGTCTTGCTACCTTATGCCGAGGGCTTTCTAAAAGATTTTTGTTCCTCCTATCAACGGGAAGCAAGAGGGAGAGCAACAGGCAAAACCGATGGCAGAGCGAGAGAGACCGCGGGGAGCACAGGGGGCTGGAGGAACAAAGAGAGGAATGAGGAGCCCCCCCGAGAGACGGAGGGCAGGGAAAAAACAACAAAAAAAGAGAAAAACGGGGCGGGGGGCAGCACGAAGGCTCAGAACAGGAACGAGGACAGGAACAGCGCCGTACAGAACGAAGAACGCCAGCAACGCTGAGCACGACAAAGGCACAGAGAGAGAAGACGAAGGGAGGGAGGAAGGAAAGAGAAAGACAGGAAGGTTGGGGGACAGAGCAGCACGTACAGACACAGAGAGGAAGAGAACAGCGCGGGGACACACACACGAGAGCGCAGCGGGGGGACGGACACACACGAGAGCGCAGCGGGGACAAGAGAACAGCGGGGACAAGAACGGGCCAGAGAAAGCGTGGGGAAAAAGGAGACGGAGGGGCAGGGAGGCACCAGGACACAGAAGCCGGGGACGAGGCCCGAGGGCCAGGGACTCACAGTGGCTCTCGCTTTCGGTGGCTGCCAGGAGGCTTCTAACAGCTCAGACGCTCCTGTCCCCTCCTCTCCTCCCTCGGGGCGCTCGGCCGTCCTCAGCCTAGGAGAACACGGTGGGGTGTCAGGGCTGCTACGAGACGAGGCTTCGGGGACACGGAGCCTCGCTGGCTCGCTCGCCACGCAGCCGTCCCGCTCCAGGATACGCGCACGGACCTGCCGCGCACGTTGACGGCCTGGCCCGCTGCACGCCACGCAGAGGGACCCTTCGCCACCCGGAGAGAGGGGCTCCCTCTCTTGCCCGCCGCAGGAAGCAGACGTCGGGCCGACGGCCCCGCATTTCTTCCTCTTTACCTCTCCGGCTCCAGCCGCGGCAGCACCCGTCCACGGACGGGACGCGCTCCCCCGTCCCTTTTCCCGACGCGCTGCCAGACGAGCCTCGCCAGCCCGAGGCGGGCGCAGCCGACGGCATCCCCGGGGTGGCAGCGAACGGCCGCATCCTCAGCGTGGCCTCTGGGAGCGGGAAAGAAGAAGCAGCAGCCGTTAGCACCGTAGCTCACCCCTGCCTGAGCCTGCTCCTTCCGCACGGGCCACCGGAGAGGTGCCGAGGGCCGGCCTGCCGCCTTCACCATGGGGCTCGGGAGCGGCCCGGGAACACGGGACGGGTTCGCAGGAGCTGCCGCGGCTGGGGGCGGCTGCACGGGGCGAGCGGGGCCGCGGGAGGAGGCTCAGGGGGAGCTCTGGCGAGCTGGGGACGCACCCGGCATCTGCCCCCGGCCGGCTGGCGCCTCCTGCTCCTCTGCGGCACGCTGGGGACGGAGGACGGCGCCGCGCCTCCCACCCGGGCGCTGCTCCCCACCTGGAGCATCCCCGTTCCATTCCCCGCCTGGACTGGGGCGTCTGCTGAGCATCGGGCGTTCACAGCTCCGCCTCTGAAAAACAGAAATTCCAAATTAGAGTTCAGCGGCTGAAAAAAATAGAGCAGGAGAAAGCAGAGGAACTAGTCAGGAGAAGGGACAGGAGAGCAGCTGAGCTAACGCAGGATTCCAGGGAAATGGGCTGCCTCGAAACGCAAGGCAGCCTTGAGAAACCAGAGCGACTGGAGCAACGCCAGACGGCATTAAGACAAACTGACACCGTTTAGGACACGCTCAGTATAAAAGCAAACACTCCCACTGGTGCGGGAAAGCATCTCGCGCCTTCCCCGCAGCAGCGCCACAGAAGACAGCCCTGTGAGGCCACGGGACGGGCTCGTACTGAAACGGAGCAATAAGCGAGACAGCAGAGTCAATGACACTGCTGAGCAGGCAATGTTTCTTTCATCAGCACTGGGGAGCTCCAGGGGTCGTCCTCTGTAAGTGCTCCCACGACTGGATGCTCTTGCATTGCTTATAGTCACACAACTGCTACATATTCATTACAATTTTGGGGAATTTTAAACATACAATATATCTAGCCTAAGAAATTACTGATTATGTTAGTTATAAATGTTTCATTTCCCACTGACAATACATCTATTAGTTAAATAGAAACTAAGCACTCTGCTTCTAAACAACGTGTTACTTAACCTTCCGTCTCCCTCCTCTCATGCAGAAGGATCTACAAGCTGAAAAATATCCCCTCAGCGTGCAGGGGGTCAGAAAGCATTTCCCTCATATCAACTGGTTAATGAGGGTATGAGTTCTATAACTTCATCACAGCATACATTAACTTGGCAGCTTCTCTTGAATTCCCCCCTTTGCAATATACTTGCAAATTCTTTGACAGTATAAATCTACAAAATATTATCATCTCGTGCTGTGGTACAGCACAATTATTTGTTACCCACTAGCAGCGCCAAACAGAACACTGTAGCATAATGTAAGTCAAAATGACTAGCATCAACATCAGACTCATAAGATCAACGCTGATGGAGCTGTGAAGCCGCAGCTCCTGCCGGTTCTGACGGTTCTTTCTTATCTGGCACCTCTGACTGCTTGTGTTTCTTATCTGGCACCTCTGGCTGCTGCGGGGCAAGCAGCGTCTCTGCCCCCTGGCCGTGCGCTGCAGTACCCGAGTTTCGCCACAGGGCGGCGACACTGAGACTCGCCGCGGCAGCCCCGGGCGAGCGGTCGCGCCCCGTGTCGCGGGAATCCCGAAAAAAAAAAAAAAACAAAAAACAAACGCAACAAAACAAAAAAGCACACGGAGAGCCGCGGCACGGAAGCCGCGCCTACAGGACACGGAACCCGCCGCGCCTCGCCCCGAGCTCCCGCCGAAGCGGCGCCCCACCACCGAGCCTGCAACCGCGCCTCAGCTCCGCTTTTAAACGTGCCCCCGCTAACGGGGGCTGCGCCGCTCCCGGAGGGACTGCCGGACCGGGCACGGGCGCTGCGCCGGAGGGAGACGCGGCTCCAGACCGCAAGCCTTCAGCGCACCTGCCCTCGGGCTCGCACGCCGCCCACCAGCTTCGCCAGCTCGGCCGTAAGGGCGGGGGGGAAACGGAGCCCATCCCGCTCCCCCCGTTCCAACGGCACGGTCCCCGTGGCTGCACTCACCTGCCGCGTCTCTCGCCGCTCCGTTCCCCTCGACCTCTCCCGCCGGGCTCCGCGGGCACCGACCCCGCCGGCCGCAGCGAGCGCTCCGCAGCAGCCCCGACCCCCGTTCCCGTTCGATCCCGGTTACCCCCCCCCCAACCGAGGCGCTCGCGGTTTGGACATGCGCAGTAGGGATACCGCAGCACCCGCCCCTTGCCGCGTCCCGGTTCGCTGCCTAGGACACGTCAATCACCTCTCTCGCCGCCTATCAACGCTCGCTCTTTGGGGCATGCGCAGTACGGAGCCCTCAACGCCCGCCCCTCCAGCAACCTGATAGGCGGACAGAGTGGCAACTGACGTGCCTAGGCAGCCAACCAGCGCTCCGTCCCTCCAGCCCTCCAGCCCTCCCGCGCCATCTGATTGGCCCGCTCTGAAGCCTCTCAATCCTCACCCGCACGGCCTCTCCTTGGGGAAAAAACATGCCCAAACACTAGGGAGCCGTGGGGAAACCAGTGAGAGACAAGACGGACAGCAGCAACGGCAAGTGCAATCTGGCTTCAATTCTGATCGTGCACTTCAAAGCCTCTCTCAGTCCTACCAATGACTGCTCCTTTTCTGGAAGGACAAACTTTCTTACCTGAACATCCTAAATTGAAGACTCCACGGAACAGAACGGGGATTGAGCCGCAGGACAACGTGCCATCGATTTACACTAACGGGGAAAAAAACCCCTAGAAGTCAACCCCAAATTTAAAATTGCACGTGTCTTTTCCAAGCAGAATGAGCCTGTGATTCCACAAAAAAGGAGGGCAAAGAGCAGGTCAGCTTATCAGAGAAAGGCAGTGACAGGGAGCCAGACAAGGTGACACAGAGAGAGGGAGAGCGAGGCAAACGGGACGGAGAGGCCAAAATGAGCGCTCCACAGCCTCCCCCCCTCGCCCCGAGACACCACGGAAGCGTTGGCCAGGCAGGCAGCTGTTCAAACGGGATTGAGTCGGCGCACTCTGATTGGCTGCTTTCCACCCCACCGCGCCGTCCTCCTATTGGATGCGCCTTCCGCGGTCCGCGCCCAGGTGCCCGCCTCACGTCGGACCTGACTGAGGACTGCGCACATTGGGCATGCGCAGTACGGACACCCCAAAGCCCGCCCCTCCGGCAACCTGATCGGCTGACTACGCACATCAATTGCCATTCTCCCCGCCTATCAGCGCTCCGCCCCTCCAGCCCTCCCGAGCGATCTGATTGGCCCATTCTGAATCCTCACCATTTAGAAACAGCCGCTACTTAGTGGTTCCTTTTTACTTCTCTTTGAAAAAAAAAAAAAAAAAAAAAAAAAAAAATAACGTTTTGACTCCGTTTGGTTCTGAGCTTTGTTGCCTCCAATCTCATGGCTCTGTTATAATTTAAATACTAAACACTCCCGATTACTTTCCAATGCTGTTTAAAATCTAAAGCTTCCTTACTTTGTTTCCTATGCAGTCATTCGTGCCTGCAGTTTATTTCATAACGGTTGTGCAAATGGAGCTACCAATGACTCCACATTAGTTTTCTGCCTTTACCATTTCAAAGGAATTCCAAACAATGTGGTTTTTAAACTAGGATGCAGATTGGGAATAACTGCTGCCTAGTTCACCAACAAGTAATAGCTGAAATTAAATTCAGTTATTGCTCACGCCTAAATAATTTCATTTATTTACACTTTAACATTTTTATCATTACATTACTACCAGCCAGATTAACTAGCACACATTATTTTTTATTATAAACTAGAGAGTTTTTCTCCACAGGTATTACTTCCAATTAGTGCTCCAGTATTTATATTCCACTCTTTTAAATTTTACTACATCAATTGGAGATAATTACTGTCTGCAGAGTTTTGAGTAACAGCTAGAGTAGATGACAGGCATTATTTACTCCCAAAGACTCTTCTGGTTACTCTTATTCACGTTTTCATTCTAAATGTCTTACAGTAAGTAAGTAGTTACAATCATAAAACACCAGGGCCTTGGAATTTCCAGGAAAACCCACCGCAGCGCCTCGACGCGTCCAGAGATCGTCGGTGCCGGCTCCGCCAACGACGCGCCCAACCAGCCCCACGGTTGGGTGCCGGCTCACCACGCTTCGGATGCCGGCTCTGCAGGTGCTGAGACATTCAAGACTGGTTTTGTATATTTTGGATTATTTTCTCTATTCTTATCAGTAGCATTAGTAAAACATTGTTAATATTTCCAGCTCTCTTCTCTCTGTCCTTCTCCCCCTCCCGATGGCCTGTCCTGAGTGGGACGGGGGGAGAGGGAGGGGCAAAAGGGGGAAGTGGGGGGGAGAGGGGGTTAACAATACACCTGCCAGGGTTTTACTGTCACCCGCAATCTAAGCCCTCGACAGGCGCCAACAGATGGGGGGTCCTGAGAGGAGACAAGAGGGCAAAAATGAGGCCTCTGGGATGTGTCAAGGGCAAATGGGGAAGTTTTGAGGGGAAGAGAGAAAAGAGGGGAATTTAATGGGGCAAGAGGTCAAACGGGCACCGTGATGCCACCAAAGAGCCTGCAGGGACCCAAAGGCAGGCAGGGTCATCGCAGAGGAGCTGGAAGGAAATGGGTTTCTGAGGGAACCAGGGGGCGAGTAAGCTTGTGAGGGGGCCAGAGGCAAAGGGACGTGTCCTGAGGAGAACAAATCGAAAGGTTCTTACCTCCGAGAAGTTGTCCTGGACTTTGGGTTCCACCAGCAGCCGTCCTGTGGGCCCGGCGCAGCCTGGGGATCCCTGACCCGCACCACCGCAACCTTTAACGGGACACTGGCCCGTTCTAGAGCCTGAATGACAAACAGCAAGTATTTCTCTAGGACAGCTTTGATGGGGGATTGTTCTGTTTTCCCTGCAGCGGACAGGGAGAAATTTCTCCTCCCCACACTACCACTGAACACCCTGATTCTTCAGGCATTTTGGGGCTGTGAGCCCCCATCTCTCGCTGGCCTGCTCCTCCGGTAACATCATCGTCATCCCCCGAGTTCCCCCATTGATTCACTCAAAAAAAAAAAGTTAGAAAAGGAAAACAGCCCCAGCGGGCAGCTCATTACTTTAAAATGCCATTCACATACGTACATACCAGAGCCCCCAAACCCGGGGGTCAGCGCCCCGAACAGCCGCAGCCACGTCCCACAGGCCGGCAGCCGCCCCCCGGCACGCTGGGGACGGACGACGGTGCCGCGTCTCCCGCTCCGGCGCTGCTCCCCCCACCGGGGCTGGGGGTCTGCTGAGCATGGGGCGGTCACAGCTCCCCCTGAAACACAGCAATTCCACATGAGAGTTCTTGAAACATAGCCCCTCGTTTTGCACGTTTCCAGAAAGCATTTCTTATGTCAACTGCCTGATGACAGGCTTGTCTTTTGTAACTTAATCACACTATACATTAATTTAGCAGCTTCTCTTGAATTCCCCCCTTTGCAATATACTTGCAAATTCTTTGGCAGTACAAATCTACAAAATATTATCACCTCGTGCTGTGGTACAGCACAAGTATTTGTTACCCGCTAGCAGTGCCAAACAGAACACTGTAGCACAATGTAAGTCAAAATGGCTCGCATCAAAATCAGAGTCATAAGATCAACGCTGACAGAGCTCTGAAGCCGCAGCTCCTGCCGGTTCTGACGGTTCTTTCTTATCTGGCACCTCTGACTGCTTGTGTTTCTTATCTGGCACCTCTGGCTGCTTCGGGGCAAACAGCGTCTCTGCCCCCTGGCCGTGCGCTGCAGTACCCGAGTTTCGCCACAGGGCGGCAGCACTGAGGCGCGCCGCGGCACCGCATTGGGGCGGCCGGGTGCAGCACCGCGCTTTGTCCACAGGACGGCGACACTGAGACCCGCCGCGGCACAAACGTCATTTCTGTCCCCCCAGAAATCCCGGGTCCCTCCCGCACATCCCATTCACGTGAATACTTCATATAAAAGTGGGAGATCATGAGGATCTTGTCCTCTTTGCCCTTTTTCGTCCCTTCTGCTTATGGCGACATTAGGCGAGTAAGCTTGGGAGGGGGCCAGAGGCAAAGGGACGTGCCCTGAGGAGAACAAATCGAAAGGTTCTTACCTCTGAGAACCCCGCGGGTCACACGGCGTCTCTGCACCGGCACCTGCCCCCGGACGGCTGGCGCCTCCTGCTCCTCTGCACTCCTCCAGATGCCCTCCTCAGCTTTAATGGGTTTTCCTTTCCCCAAAATATTACTAGACATTTTTGATGGTGACAGCCATGACTCAGATACCTCAGTAGAGAAAAGGAAGTTCCATTTATTTGATGTGTGCTTGCATTTTTCAGCTCAGAATTTAAAAATACTAATAGAGAGCTTGGCCCTCAATATACTTTTTAACGGAAATTATGTGAATATACTACATATTACAGCAGCCTCTTGACATCAGGAAGGAGACCTGTCTTAACAGTTATGCTGCTGAAGAACATTAAATGAACAATATACATCTTGTCCTGTTAAAGGGCTTTACAGAAGACCATAATAAAGTTTTCTGTGAGATGTGGCTCTGGGCTGGTTCAGACCATCTCTTCCCCAGTCCATCTCTCCTTTAAGTACCAGAAATAAGCTTCCACACGGACAAGGGGTGGTTTAGGAAAAGTCAACAGACTAGGAGGCATTTATATGAAAAGCACTTAAATTATCTAATCTCTGTAGCTCATTTAAGGACTGCTAGGGAAAGAGAAGGTAGAGATAAAGAAACTTAATGAGGTCAGGCCAAAAAATCAACACATGATCAGCAATCAAATGCTTGCTAACTGCTGCCTGGTCACTATAAGTGATGAGTTTGACAGTTTCTCAAGAAGGGAGACCATTACAAAAATAGTAAGAACGTTCCACTAAAAAAAAACCCACTGAGCCAGTATTAAAGCCATAGTAAACAGTGAAAGCCCAGTAAAGCACTGTTAGTCATTGCTAAAGTATCGCTAAGCAACCCTTTAGCCTCCTCAGGACTGGATCAGCTTAATCACAGCAATAACTCACAGCCCCTCAGCCCTGCTTGCAAGGTTTAGTTTGAAGGGCTGTGTAATTTCCTCTGACACTCGAGTGAGAGTAGCCACTCCAACTCCCAGCCCCTACAGGACTGCAGATCCCAGGGGTTCCAGAAGCCAGGCTGCAGAACACAGCAGCCAACTCATCCTAAAAGACACACAATGTTAATTCATCCTCACACTTCAGTTCTTTGCTGGTTGATAATCAGCAGCTGATACCCATTTCAGTACTGATTTAAAGGAGCTCAGCCTTGTTCTTGCCCAAAGCTAGACTAGCTGCAGTCAAGATTTCTGCTAAAACTGGATTTAACTCCAGTAAAAGACTGAAACCAGGGAACTCCTGGGCACAGACCTCATTGGACTATTGCTCTGAGGTGACAGCTTACTGCTAGGCATTGCTACCATTTCCCATCTTTATTTTGTATGCCATTTACATCTGTACCATCTCAGCAGGACCTCCAAAGTGGTCCTTCCCTGTATATTAGTAATAAATCACCCACCACAGTGAATTCAACCAGGGTGCCAGCCCACTTGGTCTAGTCTCTAAAGCAAGCTCCAAAGAAAGACAAAAGGAATAAGTGACTTGACCATCACCAACCTGATGTGAAACTCAATGTGATGAGAGGTCAATTAGAGAAGAGCACTAATAAACTGATACTTCAAAAAAAGCCAAGGAGCCTGAGAAAAACAAGTTAAGCAAGTCTTGCAGGTCTTCCCTAGCGCTGCCCACCCTGTGGTCCCAGGCGCTGGGGAAGCAGCATCCGGCAACACATCCACTTTCCCAGACTGCAGCCAACAACACGGGGAGTTCCCAGACACCTTCCCAGCCTTTCTTTGCCTCCATCTGAACGTCATTCTCAGATTAGCATAGCTATACTAACAACCAAGCTCCTCAGCCTACACAGTGCTTTGACAAAGGTACAGCCACTTTCATCTCCAGTCTGACAGATGTGGTTTGTCACCAGCTAGACCCACAGCGTGGTTTTAACGAGCCGTGAGGATTTACTCCTGTAGTTATCTGCTTCCCTTGGCAAGGTGATCATTTCCCGTGAACCAGAATTACTTGTTCACTCCAAAAGTTTAAGTCCATGCCTACAAGAGACATATTTGCTCACAGTAATTTTTATAACAGGAAAATAAAGAGATGGGGGGCAGTATTGCTTTTTAGTGAAATCAGGGTGACAGCTACAGAAATACATACTCAGATATTGCGCCTTTGTCAGAATTACCATTTCAGAGCAGGAAAGAGGCGCCATAGAAGTCAGAAACCATTATATATTATCTTTGCTTGAGGAAGATCCCAAAAAACTCATGCCCTTTCATAGAGCTTGATGTCTGAGGCAGATGGGGCCAGCTCATGTACTCTTACTCACATGGACGAAGAAATGCTCTCCCACCAACACGACGGTCTGGGGGAACTCCTCCCTAATTTAAACAATTCAACTCCCAGCTCACGAAGAAAGAGTTCCTTTCTTTACTTCCTGAAAAGACAATGCACATAAGCAACATACAAGGTGGTTTAGCTTCATTACAGCGACTGCTCCAGATGCTCCCTGAGGGAAAGGAACCAAGAGCAACCCCAGTGAGGGCTCTGCCCAGCTCCCACAGAGCCCAGACACAGCAAACAGAACCACCAAGGGATGAACAGGCCCAGGGCCACCCAAGGAACCCAGTCAGGAGCAAATGCAGACAGGAACAGACAAGCCACAACACACACGCAAGGGGCCATCCAGGAGACACCTACCGACAGCATCAGTCCAAGGAGCACAGGCAACAACAAGGCTGCAGACCAGCACTCCTGCAGCAGAGCTCAAAGAGCAGGTGAGAGCCCTGGGCTGAGCTTAAATAGGATCCAGGGCCTGCGGTCAGGCTGTGGGTGAGGTCCCAGGTGAAGCTGCTCAGACCCATTAAGTCCACCTGACACATAGACCTGCTGATATACGGTGCATTAAGCCATACTGATTTATTCCTGTGTAAGACCAAAAGCAGACACCCGTCACATATCAGAACATCTCCCAAAACAACCCCGTGATAAAATCCTTTGGCTTCCCTGAACCGTGGGTCTCTGGTTGTGAGCAGCCCATTCTCAGGTTAGACCTCGCCTTGCCTGATGAAAATGCTGGGCTGACAACAGGCAGTGGCAGTGCAGATAAATTTTATGGTTTTTTCTGAGTTCCCAAATTTCTCAGGTTAATGCCACCCCAGAAAAAGCACATCACGCAGTTTAAAAACTAAGCCGCCTCCAGTTGAATTTACTTTCCCGCACACCAGCTCCCCTGGGGCAGAGCTCTGAGGAACAGAAATGCCTGGCTTTAGACAGTCAGATTTGAATAAGGCCGTGATAAATTTATTTTTCCTAAAATCCAGCATGTATAGACAGTGTAGCCCACCCTTCCTTTCACGTCTGCCCTATCTGAGGCTGAGCCATCTTCCTTATATTATCATCTCGTGCTATGGTACGGCACAATTATTTGTTACCCAGTAGCAGTACCAAACAGAACACTGTAGCATAATGTAAGTCAAAATGACTAGCATCAAAATCAGACTCATAAGATCAACGCTGATGGAGCTATGAAGCCACAGCTCCTGACGGTTCTGACGGTTCTTTCTTATCTGGCACTTCTGACTGCTTGTGTTTCTTATCTGGCACCTCTGGCTGCTTCGGGGCAAACAGCGTCTCTGCCCCCTGGCCGTGCGCTGCAGTACCCGAGTTTCGCCACAGGGCGGCGACACTGAGGCGCGCCGCGGCACCGCATTGGGGCGGCCGGGTGCAGCACCGCGCTTTGTCCACAGGACGGCGACACTGAGACCCGCCGCGGCACAAATGGCATTTCTGTCCCCCCAGAAATCCCGGGTCCCTCCTGAACTCCTGGGTCCCCCTCCGGAACTCCTGGGGGAAAAAAACATGCCCCTCGCGGTGGGGGGCTGTGCTGGTTTTGTTACAAAACAAGCTTCTCTTTTAGTGAATTTGCCTGTCAGCTAAAGCTTCATATTAGCTGCATTTTCCTGGAGAACCAGATACGTGTTGTGGTAAACAGAGCACTGGAATGCTAACTTGTTGCTAAGGTCAGATTCACATCTTGCAAGAGGGGCAACAAGAAACAGGTGACCGAGAAACTGACCGACTGTGTATAACATCCCATTCACGTGAATACTTCATATAAAAGTGGGACATCGTGAGGATCTTGTCCTCCTAATGGATATTGGTCTCGAAATTGTAGCCTGGGAAATGAAACGATATGCTGGAAGAATCGAAGCAAAGCAAACCCCTTGGAGGAAATGGGGGATTTAAGGAGATCTTGGCAGAATCCTGCCTCTACCGATGCCAACGAACCATGGAAAGCCCCCGATGGATTATTTTGGATATGTGGGAACAGAGCTTAGAATGAGTTAATGCCTAAATGGAGAGGGTCTTGTACAATAGGGATAATTCAACCAGCATTTTTCCTTTTCCCAAAGGAAAAAGGGAGTCATCTGGGGAAACCTCTGTACGAAACTTTAAAGAGAGAGAAGAGGGGTTTAACAAATGTCCCCAGAGGAGGAACGCAAACTTGGAAAGATGATGAATGGCCTGCGAAAAGGATAATTGAATACTATGATCCAGCCACCTGGGCCCAAGATGGAAGCTGGGGATACCGTACCCCAATATACACGCTAAACCGAATTATCCGGTTGCAAGCAGTGGTTGAAATAAGAAGCAACCGGACAGCTGAGGCACTGAATCTCATAGCGAGACAGTTGTCTCAGACCAGGGCTGCAGTGGACCAAAATCGGGTAGCCTTAGATTATCTTTTAGCTGAAGAAGGGGGTGTCTGTGGGAAATGGAATACTTCTGAGTGTTGTTTAGAAATAGATGGTAATGGGGAAGCTATAATGGAAATAGCAGAGGAGATAAAACGAGTTGCGCATGTCCCAGTACAGAAATGGAATTCTATACTTACCAGCCATTGGTGGGATCACTTCTTTGGGGGAGCTGTTTGTACCGTGTATGATCCCGTGCTTTATTCGGTTAACACATTCAGTACTCCAAGCCATGCAAATCTCAGCCGTGCCTATAGATCCTGAAATGGCAACAAAAGGAACATCCTGTCATTTACACGTGCACGTACCACCACCCCCCAAAAGTGGGGGGCTCCCCTAGGAAAACAAAGCGGGGGCAGCGCCCCAAACAGCCGCAGCCCCCGGCCCACAGGCCGGCAGCTGCCCCCCGGCACGGCAATGCTGCTGGCCAGCCTGAGCAGGGAGCTGTTCGTGCCGGCCAATATCGATACCCCCCTTCGCTCTCTCGCGGGAGAGCAAGTTCTTCAGCTTTCTGGGCAGAAGTCCCTGGAGGTAAAGGTTCAGCTCCCATTACCTGCTGGGCAGTCGTCCCCGCACGCCCGCCTTCACGTACCCCTTGCTTTACGCAAAGCTGCTTCCATCGGTGACCCGGGAGTCTTCGGCATCCTCCAGCGGCCGGTCCTTTCAATCCGCTCCTGCTGTTGCCAAGCATTCGTGGGCCACCGACTGCAGGACGGATCCACTGAGGAAAGAAGCCGCGCCGACAACGTTAGCAGTAGCAATATTTACGTCATTAAACGTTCTAAGGAGGCACCGAGGGAGGGATGTTGTCTGCACACAAACAGGGACCTGACCCCCGTCGGGGGGACGGACGCTGACACGCGGAGACCTGACTGCGAACCCCGCGGGTCACACAGCGTCTCTGCCCCCTGGCAGCTTCTCTTCACAAGCGAGAAGAGAAAACAGGGACAGGTATCTGAAAAAACAAGGCAGAGAACACAGCAGCGGGGGGGACAGAGGAAAAGAGGCCGGAAGAGCACCGAGGAACAGGGCAGAGGAAGAAACATATCGGCGGGGCGGAGACGGAGGAAAAAAGCCCGGCACGGTCAATGGGACAGAGAGGAACGCGGCCACGGGCAGGGAGCGGGACACGGGGACGCAGCGAGAAACCACGGGACGCGGGGAGATACCAAAACGTCGGCAAAAAAGACTCTTGAACACTGTTCTGAAAGTGTTAAACGGCAGGCAATTTCAATACAGCGCACCGCACGCTCAAGGATCGCCCCTGTAATCGAGCGTGCACGTGACTCACGCTTCTTGGAATTTATTACGTCTACCTATTGGATATTCATTTGCTCCCAGCGCTTAGTTAATGCATTAGACGGAAGCTCTTTCCATAACCCCACCCTTCGCTGGCAGTCCATCTTTGGTGTGCCAGCGTGTCCACCAAGGGTCTCCAGCGGTCCCCGGTGCCCCCCCGCCCCGGTGTCGGCTTCTCGACCTCATTTCTTGAGCACGCCCACTGTCATTTTGTGCTGCTACTCAAGTAGCTCCTTCTCCATTCAGTGGAACGTTCCATTTTCCCAGCCTGCGAGCCAACCACATCCCGCTTTGCGCCACCTCCAGTCCCTGTAGAGCCAGTTTTTCTCTGTTAGGTTTCTGTTACGTTAGGCCTGGTCTTGCTACCTTATGCCGAGGGCTTTCTAAAAGATTTTTGTTCCTCCTATCAACGGGAAGCAAGAGGGAGAGCAACAGGCAAAACCGATGGCAGAGCGAGAGAGACCGCGGGGAGCACAGGGGGCTGGAGGAACAAAGAGAGGAATGAGGAGCCCCCCCGAGAGACGGAGGGCAGGGAAAAAACAACAAAAAAAGAGAAAAACGGGGCGGGGGGCAGCACGAAGGCTCAGAACAGGAACGAGGACAGGAACAGCGCCGTACAGAACGAAGAACGCCAGCAACGCTGAGCACGACAAAGGCACAGAGAGAGAAGACGAAGGGAGGGAGGAAGGAAAGAGAAAGACAGGAAGGTTGGGGGACAGAGCAGCACGTACAGACACAGAGAGGAAGAGAACAGCGCGGGGACACACACACGAGAGCGCAGCGGGGGGACGGACACACACGAGAGCGCAGCGGGGACAAGAGAACAGCGGGGACAAGAACGGGCCAGAGAAAGCGTGGGGAAAAAGGAGACGGAGGGGCAGGGAGGCACCAGGACACAGAAGCCGGGGACGAGGCCCGAGGGCCAGGGACTCACAGTGGCTCTCGCTTTCGGTGGCTGCCAGGAGGCTTCTAACAGCTCAGACGCTCCTGTCCCCTCCTCTCCTCCCTCGGGGCGCTCGGCCGTCCTCAGCCTAGGAGAACACGGTGGGGTGTCAGGGCTGCTACGAGACGAGGCTTCGGGGACACGGAGCCTCGCTGGCTCGCTCGCCACGCAGCCGTCCCGCTCCAGGATACGCGCACGGACCTGCCGCGCACGTTGACGGCCTGGCCCGCTGCACGCCACGCAGAGGGACCCTTCGCCACCCGGAGAGAGGGGCTCCCTCTCTTGCCCGCCGCAGGAAGCAGACGTCGGGCCGACGGCCCCGCATTTCTTCCTCTTTACCTCTCCGGCTCCAGCCGCGGCAGCACCCGTCCACGGACGGGACGCGCTCCCCCGTCCCTTTTCCCGACGCGCTGCCAGACGAGCCTCGCCAGCCCGAGGCGGGCGCAGCCGACGGCATCCCCGGGGTGGCAGCGAACGGCCGCATCCTCAGCGTGGCCTCTGGGAGCGGGAAAGAAGAAGCAGCAGCCGTTAGCACCGTAGCTCACCCCTGCCTGAGCCTGCTCCTTCCGCACGGGCCACCGGAGAGGTGCCGAGGGCCGGCCTGCCGCCTTCACCATGGGGCTCGGGAGCGGCCCGGGAACACGGGACGGGTTCGCAGGAGCTGCCGCGGCTGGGGGCGGCTGCACGGGGCGAGCGGGGCCGCGGGAGGAGGCTCAGGGGGAGCTCTGGCGAGCTGGGGACGCACCCGGCATCTGCCCCCGGCCGGCTGGCGCCTCCTGCTCCTCTGCGGCACGCTGGGGACGGAGGACGGCGCCGCGCCTCCCACCCGGGCGCTGCTCCCCACCTGGAGCATCCCCGTTCCATTCCCCGCCTGGACTGGGGCGTCTGCTGAGCATCGGGCGTTCACAGCTCCGCCTCTGAAAAACAGAAATTCCAAATTAGAGTTCAGCGGCTGAAAAAAATAGAGCAGGAGAAAGCAGAGGAACTAGTCAGGAGAAGGGACAGGAGAGCAGCTGAGCTAACGCAGGATTCCAGGGAAATGGGCTGCCTCGAAACGCAAGGCAGCCTTGAGAAACCAGAGCGACTGGAGCAACGCCAGACGGCATTAAGACAAACTGACACCGTTTAGGACACGCTCAGTATAAAAGCAAACACTCCCACTGGTGCGGGAAAGCATCTCGCGCCTTCCCCGCAGCAGCGCCACAGAAGACAGCCCTGTGAGGCCACGGGACGGGCTCGTACTGAAACGGAGCAATAAGCGAGACAGCAGAGTCAATGACACTGCTGAGCAGGCAATGTTTCTTTCATCAGCACTGGGGAGCTCCAGGGGTCGTCCTCTGTAAGTGCTCCCACGACTGGATGCTCTTGCATTGCTTATAGTCACACAACTGCTACATATTCATTACAATTTTGGGGAATTTTAAACATACAATATATCTAGCCTAAGAAATTACTGATTATGTTAGTTATAAATGTTTCATTTCCCACTGACAATACATCTATTAGTTAAATAGAAACTAAGCACTCTGCTTCTAAACAACGTGTTACTTAACCTTCCGTCTCCCTCCTCTCATGCAGAAGGATCTACAAGCTGAAAAATATCCCCTCAGCGTGCAGGGGGTCAGAAAGCATTTCCCTCATATCAACTGGTTAATGAGGGTATGAGTTCTATAACTTCATCACAGCATACATTAACTTGGCAGCTTCTCTTGAATTCCCCCCTTTGCAATATACTTGCAAATTCTTTGACAGTATAAATCTACAAAATATTATCATCTCGTGCTGTGGTACAGCACAATTATTTGTTACCCACTAGCAGCGCCAAACAGAACACTGTAGCATAATGTAAGTCAAAATGACTAGCATCAACATCAGACTCATAAGATCAACGCTGATGGAGCTGTGAAGCCGCAGCTCCTGCCGGTTCTGACGGTTCTTTCTTATCTGGCACCTCTGACTGCTTGTGTTTCTTATCTGGCACCTCTGGCTGCTGCGGGGCAAGCAGCGTCTCTGCCCCCTGGCCGTGCGCTGCAGTACCCGAGTTTCGCCACAGGGCGGCGACACTGAGACTCGCCGCGGCAGCCCCGGGCGAGCGGTCGCGCCCCGTGTCGCGGGAATCCCGAAAAAAAAAAAAAAACAAAAAACAAACGCAACAAAACAAAAAAGCACACGGAGAGCCGCGGCACGGAAGCCGCGCCTACAGGACACGGAACCCGCCGCGCCTCGCCCCGAGCTCCCGCCGAAGCGGCGCCCCACCACCGAGCCTGCAACCGCGCCTCAGCTCCGCTTTTAAACGTGCCCCCGCTAACGGGGGCTGCGCCGCTCCCGGAGGGACTGCCGGACCGGGCACGGGCGCTGCGCCGGAGGGAGACGCGGCTCCAGACCGCAAGCCTTCAGCGCACCTGCCCTCGGGCTCGCACGCCGCCCACCAGCTTCGCCAGCTCGGCCGTAAGGGCGGGGGGGAAACGGAGCCCATCCCGCTCCCCCCGTTCCAACGGCACGGTCCCCGTGGCTGCACTCACCTGCCGCGTCTCTCGCCGCTCCGTTCCCCTCGACCTCTCCCGCCGGGCTCCGCGGGCACCGACCCCGCCGGCCGCAGCGAGCGCTCCGCAGCAGCCCCGACCCCCGTTCCCGTTCGATCCCGGTTACCCCCCCCCCAACCGAGGCGCTCGCGGTTTGGACATGCGCAGTAGGGATACCGCAGCACCCGCCCCTTGCCGCGTCCCGGTTCGCTGCCTAGGACACGTCAATCACCTCTCTCGCCGCCTATCAACGCTCGCTCTTTGGGGCATGCGCAGTACGGAGCCCTCAACGCCCGCCCCTCCAGCAACCTGATAGGCGGACAGAGTGGCAACTGACGTGCCTAGGCAGCCAACCAGCGCTCCGTCCCTCCAGCCCTCCAGCCCTCCCGCGCCATCTGATTGGCCCGCTCTGAAGCCTCTCAATCCTCACCCGCACGGCCTCTCCTTGGGGAAAAAACATGCCCAAACACTAGGGAGCCGTGGGGAAACCAGTGAGAGACAAGACGGACAGCAGCAACGGCAAGTGCAATCTGGCTTCAATTCTGATCGTGCACTTCAAAGCCTCTCTCAGTCCTACCAATGACTGCTCCTTTTCTGGAAGGACAAACTTTCTTACCTGAACATCCTAAATTGAAGACTCCACGGAACAGAACGGGGATTGAGCCGCAGGACAACGTGCCATCGATTTACACTAACGGGGAAAAAAACCCCTAGAAGTCAACCCCAAATTTAAAATTGCACGTGTCTTTTCCAAGCAGAATGAGCCTGTGATTCCACAAAAAAGGAGGGCAAAGAGCAGGTCAGCTTATCAGAGAAAGGCAGTGACAGGGAGCCAGACAAGGTGACACAGAGAGAGGGAGAGCGAGGCAAACGGGACGGAGAGGCCAAAATGAGCGCTCCACAGCCTCCCCCCCTCGCCCCGAGACACCACGGAAGCGTTGGCCAGGCAGGCAGCTGTTCAAACGGGATTGAGTCGGCGCACTCTGATTGGCTGCTTTCCACCCCACCGCGCCGTCCTCCTATTGGATGCGCCTTCCGCGGTCCGCGCCCAGGTGCCCGCCTCACGTCGGACCTGACTGAGGACTGCGCACTTTGGGCATGCGCAGTGCGGACACGCCAAAGCCCGCCCCTCCGGCAACCTGATTGGCTGACTACGCACATCAATTGCCATTCTCCCCGCCTATCAGCGCTCCGCCCCTCCAGCCCTCCCGAGCGATCTGATTGGCCCATTCTGAATCCTCACCATTTAGAAACAGCCGCTACTTAGTGGTTCCTTTTTACTTCTCTTTGAAAAAAAAAAAAAAAAAAAAAAAAAAAAAAAAAAAAACGTTTTGACTCCGTTTGGTTCTGAGCTTTGTTGCCTCCAATCTCATGGCTCTGTTATAATTTAAATACTAAACACTCCCGATTACTTTCCAATGCTGTTTAAAATCTAAAGCTTCCTTACTTTGTTTCCTATGCAGTCATTCGTGCCTGCAGTTTATTTCATAACGGTTGTGCAAATGGAGCTACCAATGACTCCACATTAGTTTTCTGCCTTTACCATTTCAAAGGAATTCCAAACAATGTGGTTTTTAAACTAGGAGTCAGATTGGGAATAACTGCTGCCTAGTTCACCAACAAGTAATAGCTGAAATTAAATTCAGTTATTGCTCACGCCTAAATAATTTCATTTATTTACACTTTAACATTTTTATCATTACATTACTACCAGCCGGATTAACTAGCACACATTATTTTTTATTATAAACTAGAGAGTTTTTCTCCACAGGTATTACTTCCAATTAGTGCTCCAGTATTTATAGTCCACTCTTTTAAATTTTACTACATCAATTGGAGATAATTACTGTCTGCAGAGTTTTGAGTAACAGCTAGAGTAGATGACAGGCATTATTTACTCCCAAAGACTCTTCTGGTTACTCTTATTCACGTTTTCATTCTAAATGTCTTACAGTAAGTAAGTAGTTACAATCATAAAACACCAGGGCCTTGGAATTTCCAGGAAAACCCACCGCAGCGCCTCGACGCGTCCAGAGATCGTCGGTGCCGGCTCCGCCAACGACGCGCCCAACCAGCCCCACGGCTGGGTGCCGGCTCACCACGCTTCGGGTGCCGGCTCTGCAGGTGCTGAGACATTCAAGACTGGTTTTGTATATTTTGGATTATTTTCTCTATTCTTATCAGTAGCATTAGTAAAACATTGTTAATATTTCCAGCTCTCTTCTCTCTGTCCTTCTCCCCCTCCCGATGGCCTGTCCTGAGTGGGACGGGGGGAGAGGGAGGGGCAAAAGGGGGAAGTGGGGGGGAGAGGGGGTTAACAATACACCTGCCAGGGTTTTACTGTCACCCGCAATCTAAGCCCTCGACAGGCGCCAACAGATGGGGGGTCCTGAGAGGAGACAAGAGGGCAAAAATGAGGCCTCTGGGATGTGTCAAGGGCAAATGGGGAAGTTTTGAGGGGAAGAGAGAAAAGAGGGGAATTTAATGGGGCAAGAGGTCAAACGGGCACCGTGATGCCACCAAAGAGCCTGCAGGGACCCAAAGGCAGGCAGGGTCATCGCAGAGGAGCTGGAAGGAAATGGGTTTCTGAGGGAACCAGGGGGCGAGTAAGCTTGTGAGGGGGCCAGAGGCAAAGGGACGTGTCCTGAGGAGAACAAATCGAAAGGTTCTTACCTCCGAGAAGTTGTCCTGGACTTTGGGTTCCACCAGCAGCCGTCCTGTGGGCCCGGCGCAGCCTGGGGATCCCTGACCCGCACCACCGCAACCTTTAACGGGACACTGGCCCATTCTAGAGCCTGAATGACAAACAGCAAGTATTTCTCTAGGACAGCTTTGATGGGGGATTGTTCTGTTTTCCCTGCAGCGGACAGGGAGAAATTTCTCCTCCCCACACTACCACTGAACACCCTGATTCTTCAGGCATTTTGGGGCTGTGAGCCCCCATCTCTCGCTGGCCTGCTCCTCCGGTAACATCATCGTCATCCCCCGAGTTCCCCCATTGATTCACTCCAAAAAAAAAAGTTAGAAAAGGAAAACAGCCCCAGCGGGCAGCTCATTACTTTAAAATGCCATTCACATACGTACATACCAGAGCCCCCAAACCCGGGGGTCAGCGCCCCGAACAGCCGCAGCCACGTCCCACAGGCCGGCAGCCGCCCCCCGGCACGCTGGGGACGGACGACGGTGCCGCGTCTCCCGCTCCGGCGCTGCTCCCCCCACCGGGGCTGGGGGTCTGCTGAGCATGGGGCGGTCACAGCTCCCCCTGAAACACAGCAATTCCACAGGAGAGTTCTTGAAACATAGCCCCTCGTTTTGCACGTTTCCAGAAAGCATTTCTTATGTCAACTGCCTGATGACAGGCTTGTCTTTTGTAACTTAATCACACTATACATTAATTTAGCAGCTTCTCTTGAATTCCCCCCTTTGCAATATACTTGCAAATTCTTTGGCAGTACAAATCTACGAAATATTATCACCTCGTGCTGTGGTACAGCACAAGTATTTGTTACCCGCTAGCAGTGCCAAACAGAACACTGTAGCACAATGTAAGTCAAAATGGCTCGCATCAAAATCAGAGTCATAAGATCAACGCTGACAGAGCTCTGAAGCCGCAGCTCCTGCCGGTTCTGACGGTTCTTTCTTATCTGGCACCTCTGACTGCTTGTGTTTCTTATCTGGCACCTCTGGCTGCTTCGGGGCAAACAGCGTCTCTGCCCCCTGGCCGTGCGCTGCAGTACCCGAGTTTCCCCACAGGGCGGCAGCACTGAGGCGCGCCGCGGCACCGCATTGGGGCGGCCGGGTGCAGCACCGCGCTTTGTCCACAGGACGGCGACACTGAGACCCGCCGCGGCACAAATGTCATTTCTGTCCCCCCAGAAATCCCGGGTCCCTCCCGCACATCCCATTCACGTGAATACTTCATATAAAAGTGGGAGATCATGAGGATCTTGTCCTCTTTGCCCTTTTTCGTCCCTTCTGCTTATGGCGACATTAGGCGAGTAAGCTTGGGAGGGGGCCAGAGGCAAAGGGACGTGCCCTGAGGAGAACAAATCGAAAGGTTCTTACCTCTGAGAACCCCGCGGGTCACACGGCGTCTCTGCACCGGCACCTGCCCCCGGCCGGCTGGCGCCTCCTGCTCCTCTGCACTCCTCCAGATGCCCTCCTCAGCTTTAATGGGTTTTCCTTTCCCCAAAATATTACTAGACATTTTTGATGGTGACAGCCATGACTCAGATACCTCAGTAGAGAAAAGGAAGTTCCATTTATTTGATGTGTGCTTGCATTTTTCAGCTCAGAATTTAAAAATGCTAATAGAGAGCTTGGCCCTCAATATACTTTTTAACGGAAATTATGTGAATATACTACATATTACAGCAGCCTCTTGACATCAGGAAGGAGACCTGTCTTAACAGTTATGCTGCTGAAGAACATTAAATGAACAATATACATCTTGTCCTGTTAAAGGGCTTTACAGAAGACCATAATAAAGTTTTCTGTGAGATGTGGCTCTGGGCTGGTTCAGACCATCTCTTCCCCAGTCCATCTCTCCTTTAAGTACCAGAAATAAGCTTCCACACGGACAAGGGGTGGTTTAGGAAAAGTCAACAGACTAGGAGGCATTTATATGAAAAGCACTTAAATTATCTAATCTCTGTAGCTCATTTAAGGACTGCTAGGGAAAGAGAAGGTAGAGATAAAGAAACTTAATGAGGTCAGGCCAAAAAATCAACACATGATCAGCAATCAAATGCTTGCTAACTGCTGCCTGGTCACTGTAAGTGATGAGTTTGACAGTTTCTCAAGAAGGGAGACCATTACAAAAATAGTAAGAACGTTCCACTAAAAAAAAACCCACTGAGCCAGTATTAAAGCCATAGTAAACAGTGAAAGCCTAGTAAAGCACTGTTAGTCATTGCTAAAGTATCGCTAAGCAACCCTTTAGCCTCCTCAGGACTGGATCAGCTTAATCACAGCAATAACTCACAGCCCCTCAGCCCTGCTTGCAAGGTTTAGGTTGAAGGGCTGTGTAATTTCCTCTGACACTCGAGTGAGAGTAGCCACTCCAACTCCCAGCCCCTACAGGACTGCAGATCCCAGGGGTTCCAGAAGCCAGGCTGCAGAACACAGCAGCCAACTCATCCTAAAAGACACACAATGTTAATTCATCCTCACACTTCAGTTCTTTGCTGGTTGATAATCAGCAGCTGATACCCATTTCAGTACTGATTTAAAGGAGCTCAGCCTTGTTCTTGCCCAAAGCTAGACTAGCTGCAGTCAAGATTTCTGCTAAAACTGGATTTAACTCCAGTAAAAGACTGAAACCAGGGAACTCCTGGGCACAGACCTCATTGGACTATTGCTCTGAGGTGACAGCTTACTGCTAGGCATTGCTACCATTTCCCATCTTTATTTTGTATGCCATTTACATCTGTACCATCTCAGCAGGACCTCCAAAGTGGTCCTTCCCTGTATATTAGTAATAAATCACCCACCACAGTGAATTCAACCAGGGTGCCAGCCCACTTGGTCTAGTCTCTAAAGCAAGCTCCAAAGAAAGACAAAAGGAATAAGTGACTTGACCATCACCAACCTGATGTGAAACTCAATGTGATGAGAGGTCAATTAGAGAAGAGCACTAATAAACTGATACTTCAAAAAAAGCCAAGGAGCCTGAGAAAAACAAGTTAAGCAAGTCTTGCAGGTCTTCCCTAGCGCTGCCCACCCTGTGGTCCCAGGCGCTGGGGAAGCAGCATCCGGCAACACATCCACTTTCCCAGACTGCAGCCAACTACACGGGGAGTTCCCAGACACCTTCCCAGCCTTTCTTTGCCTCCATCTGAACGTCATTCTCAGATTAGCATAGCTATACTAACAACCAAGCTCCTCAGCCTACCCAATGCTTTGACAAAGGTACAGCCACTTTCATCTCCAGTCTGACACATGTGGTTTGTCACCAGCTAGACCCACAGCGTGGTTTTAACGAGCCGTGAGGATTTACTCCTGTAGTTATCTGCTTCCCTTGGCAAGGTGATCATTTCCCGTGAACCAGAATTACTTGTTCACTCCAAAAGTTTAAGTCCATGCCTACAAGAGACATATTTGCTCACAGTAATTTTTATAACAGGAAAATAAAGAGATGGGGGGCAGTATTGCTTTTTAGTGAAATCAGGGTGACAGCTACAGAAATACATACTCAGATATTGCGCCTTTGTCAGAATTACCATTTCAGAGCAGGAAAGAGGCGCCATAGAAGTCAGAAACCATTATATATTATCTTTGCTTGAGGAAGATCCCAAAAAACTCATGCCCTTTCATAGAGCTTGATGTCTGAGGCAGATGGGGCCAGCTCATGTACTCTTACTCACATGGACGAAGAAATGCTCTCCCACCAACACGACGGTCTGGGGGAACTCCTCCCTAATTTAAACAATGCAACTCCCAGCTCACGAAGAAAGAGTTCCTTTCTTTACTTCCTGAAAAGACAATGCACATAAGCAACATACAAGGTGGTTTAGCTTCATTACAGCGACTGCTCCAGATGCTCCCTGAGGGAAAGGAACCAAGAGCAACCCCAGTGAGGGCTCTGCCCAGCTCCCACAGAGCCCAGACACAGCAAACAGAACCACCAAGGGATGAACAGGCCCAGGGCCACCCAAGGAACCCAGTCAGGAGCAAATGCAGACAGGAACAGACAAGCCACAACACACACGCAAGGGGCCATCCAGGAGACACCTACCGACAGCATCAGTCCAAGGAGCACAGGCAACAACAAGGCTGCAGACCAGCACTCCTGCAGCAGAGCTCAAAGAGCAGGTGAGAGCCCTGGGCTGAGCTTAAATAGGATCCAGGGCCTGCGGTCAGGCTGTGGGTGAGGTCCCAGGTGAAGCTGCTCAGACCCATTAAGTCCACCTGACACATAGACCTGCTGATATACGGTGCATTAAGCCATACTGATTTATTCCTGTGTAAGACCAAAAGCAGACACCCGTCACATATCAGAACATCTCCCAAAACAACCCCGTGATAAAATCCTTTGGCTTCCCTGAACCGTGGGTCTCTGGTTGTGAGCAGCCCATTCTCAGGTTAGACCTCGCCTTGCCTGATGAAAATGCTGGGCTGACAACAGGCAGTGGCAGTGCAGATAAATTTTATGGTTTTTTCTGAGTTCCCAAATTTCTCAGGTTAATGCCACCCCAGAAAAAGCACATCACGCAGTTTAAAAACTAAGCCGCCTCCAGTTGAATTTACTTTCCCGCACACCAGCTCCCCTGGGGCAGAGCTCTGAGGAACAGAAATGCCTGGCTTTAGACAGTCAGATTTGAATAAGGCCGTGATAAATTTATTTTTCCTAAAATCCAGCATGTATAGACAGTGTAGCCCACCCTTCCTTTCACGTCTGCCCTATCTGAGGCTGAGCCATCTTCCTTATATTATCATCTCGTGCTATGGTACGGCACAATTATTTGTTACCCAGTAGCAGTACCAAACAGAACACTGTAGCATAATGTAAGTCAAAATGACTAGCATCAAAATCAGACTCATAAGATCAACGCTGATGGAGCTATGAAGCCGCAGCTCCTGACGGTTCTGACGGTTCTTTCTTATCTGGCACTTCTGACTGCTTGTGTTTCTTATCTGGCACCTCCGGCTGCTTCGGGGCAAACAGCGTCTCTGCCCCCTGGCCGTGCGCTGCAGTACCCGAGTTTCGCCACAGGGCGGCAGCACGGAGGCGCGCCGCGGCACCGCATTGGGGCGGCCGGGTGCAGCACCGCGCTTTGTCCACAGGACGGCGACACTGAGACCCGCCGCGGCACAAATGGCATTTCTGTCCCCCCAGAAATCCCGGGTCCCTCCTGAACTCCTGGGTCCCCTCCGGAACTCCTGGGGGAAAAAAACATGCCCCTCGCGGTGGGGGGCTGTGCTGGTTTTGTTACAAAACAAGCTTCTCTTTTAGTGAATTTGCCTGTCAGCTAAAGCTTCATATTAGCTGCATTTTCCTGGACAACCAGATACGTGTTGTGGTAAACAGAGCAATGGAATGCTAACTTGTTGCTAAGGTCAGATTCACATCTTGCAAGAGGGGCAACAAGAAACAGGTGACCGAGAAACTGACCGACTGTGTATAACATCCCATTCACGTGAATACTTCATATAAAAGTGGGACATCGTGAGGATCTTGTCCTCCTAATGGATATTGGTCTCGAAATTGTAGCTTGGGAAATGAAACGATATGCTGGAAGAATCGAAGCAAAGCAAACCCCTTGGAGGAAATGGGGGATTTAAGGAGATCTTGGCAGAATCCTGCCTCTACCGATGCCAACGAACCATGGAAAGCCCCCGATGGATTATTTTGGATATGTGGGAACAGAGCTTAGAATGAGTTAATGCCTAAATGGAGAGGGTCTTGTACAATAGGGATAATTCAACCAGCATTTTTCCTTTTCCCAAAGGAAAAAGGGAGTCATCTGGGGAAACCTCTGTACGAAACTTTAAAGAGAGAGAAGAGGGGTTTAACAAATGTCCCCAGAGGAGGAACGCAAACTTGGAAAGATGATGAATGGCCTGCGAAAAGGATAATTGAATACTATGATCCAGCCACCTGGGCCCAAGATGGAAGCTGGGGATACCGTACCCCAATATACACGCTAAACCGAATTATCCGGTTGCAAGCAGTGGTTGAAATAAGAAGCAACCGGACAGCTGAGGCACTGAATCTCATAGCGAGACAGTTGTCTCAGACCAGGGCTGCAGTGGACCAAAATCGGGTAGCCTTAGATTATCTTTTAGCTGAAGAAGGGGGTGTCTGTGGGAAATGGAATACTTCTGAGTGTTGTTTAGAAATAGATGGTAATGGGGAAGCTATCATGAAAATAGCAGAGGAGATAAAACGAGTTGCGCATGTCCCAGTACAGAAATGGAATTCTATACTTACCGGCCATTGGTGGGATCACTTCTTTGGGGGAGCTGTTTGTACCGTGTATGATCCCGTGCTTTATTCGGTTAACACATTCAGTACTCCAAGCCATGCAAATCTCAGCCGTGCCTATAGATCCTGAAATGGCAACAAAAGGAACATCCTGTCATTTACACGTGCACGTACCACCACCCCCCAAAAGTGGGGGGCTCCCCTAGGAAAACAAAGCGGGGGCAGCGCCCCAAACAGCCGCAGCCCCCGGCCCCCCGGCCGGCAGCTGCCCCCCGGCACGGCAATGCTGCTGGCCAGCCTGAGCAGGGAGCTGTTCGTGCCGGCCAATATCGATACCCCCCTTCGCTCTCTCGCGGGAGAGCAAGTTCTTCAGCTTTCTGGGCAGAAGTCCCTGGAGGTAAAGGTTCAGCTCCCATTACCTGCTGGGCAGCCGTCCCCGCACGCCCGGCTTCACGTACCCCTTGCTTTACGCAAAGCTGCTTCCATCGGTGACCCGGGAGTCTTCGGCATCCTCCAGCGGCCGGTCCTTTCAATCCGCTCCTGCTGTTGCCGAGCATTCGTGGGCCACCGACTGCAGGACGGATCCACTGAGGAAAGAAGCCGCACCGACAACGTTAGCAGTAGCAATATTTACACCATTAAACGTTCTAAGGAGGCACCAAGGGAGGGATGTTGTTTGCACACAAACGGGGACCTGACCCCCGTCGGGGGGACGGACGCTGACACGCGGAGACCTGACTGCGAACCCCGCGGGTCACACAGCGTCTCTGCCCCCTGGCAGCTTCTCTTCACAAGCGAGAAGAGAAAACAGGGACAGGTATCTGAAAAAACAAGGCAGAGAACACAGCAGCGGGGGGCACAGAGGAAAAGAGGCCGGAAGAGCACCGAGGAACAGGGCAGAGGAAGAAACAAATCGGCGCGGTGGGGCGGAGACGGAGGAAAAAAGCCCGGCACGGTCAATGGGACAGAGAGGAACGCGGCCACGGGCAGGGAGCGGGACACGGGGACGCAGCGAGAAACCACGGGACGCGGGGAGATACCAAAACGTCGGCAAAAAAGACTCTTGAACACTGTTCTGAAAGTGTTAAACGGCAGGCAATTTCAATACAGCGCACCGCACGCTCAAGGATCGCCCCTGTAATCGAGCGTGCATGTGACTCACGCTTCTTGGTATTGATTACATCTACCTATTGGATATTCATTTGCTCCCAGCGCTTAGTTAATGCATTAGACGGAAGCTCTTTCCATAACCCCACCCTTCGCTGGCAGTCCATCCTTGGTGTGCCAGCGTGTCCACCAAGGGTCTCCAGCGGTCCCCGGTGCCCCCCCGCCCCGGTGTCGGCTTCTCGACCTCATTTCTTGAGCACGCCCACTGTCATTTTGTGCTGCTACTCAAGTAGCTCCTTCTCCATTCAGTGGAACGTTCCATTTTCCCAGCCTGCGAGCCAACCACATCCCGCTTTGCGCCACCTCCAATCCCTGTAGAGCCAGTTTTTCTCCGTTAGGTTTCTGTTACGTTAGGCCTGGTCTTGCTACCTTATGCCGAGGGCTTTCTAAAAGATTTTTGTTCCTCCTATCAACAGGAAGCAAGAGGGAGAGCAACAGGCAAAACCGATGGCAGAGCGAGAGAGACCACGGGGAGCACAGGGGGCTGGAGGAAGAAAGAGAGGAATGAGGAGCCCCGCGGAGAGACGGAGGGCAGGCAAGAAACAACAAAAAAAGAGAAAAACGGGGCGGGGGGCAGCACGAAGGCTCAGAACAGGAACGAGGACGGGAACAGTGCCATACCGAATGAAGAACGCCAGCAACGCTGAGCACGACAAAGGCACAGAGAGAGAAGACGAAGGGAGGGAGGAAGGAAAGAGAAAGACAGGAAGGTCGGGGGACAGAGCAGCACGTACAGACACAGAGAGGAAGAGAACAGCGCGGGGACACACACACGAGAGCGCAGCGGGGGGACACGCACACGGACGAGAGCGCAGCGGGGGGACACGCACACGGACGAGAGCGCAGCGGGGGGACACGCACACGGACGAGAGCGCAGCGGGGACAAGAGAACAGCGGGGACAAGAACAGGCCAGAGAAAGCGTGGGGAAAAAGGAGACGGAGGGGCAGGGAGGCACCAGGACACACAAGCCGGGGACGAGGCCCGAGGGCCAGGGACTCACAGCGGCTCTCGCTTTCGGTGGCTGCCAGGAGGCTTCTAACAGCTCAGACGCTCCTGTCCCCTCCTCTCCTCCCTCGGGGCGCTCGGCCGTCCTCAGCCTAGGAGAACACGGTGGGGTGTCAGGGCTGCTACCAGACGAGGCTTCGGGGACACGGAGCCTCGCTGGCTCGCTCGCCACGCAGCCGTCCCGCTCCAGGATACGCGCACGGACCTGCCGCGCACGTTGACGGCCTGGCCCGCTGCGCGCCACGCAGAGGGACCCTTCGCCACCCGGAGAGAGGGGCTCCCTCTCTTGCCCGCCGCAGGAAGCAGACGTCGGCCCGACGGCCCCGCATTTCTTCCTCTTTACCTCTCCGGCTCCAGCCGCGGCAGCACCCGTCCCTTTTCCCGACCCGCTGCCAGACGAGCCTCGCCAGCCCGAGGCGGGCGCAGCCGACGGCATCCCTGGGGTGGCAGCAAACGGCCGCATCCTCAGCGTGGCCTCTGGGAGCGGGAAAGAAGAAGCAGCAGCCGTTAGCACCGTAGCTCACCCCTGCCTGAGCCTGCTCCTTCCGCACGGGCCACCGGAGAGGTGCCGAGGGCCGGCCTGCCGCCTTCACCATGGGGCTCGGGAGCGGCCCGGGAACACGGGACGGGTTCGCAGGAGCTGCCGCGGCTGGGGGCGGCTGCACGGGGCGAGCGGGGCCGCGGGAGGAGGCTCAGGGGGAGCTCTGGCGAGCTGGGGACGCACCCGGCATCTGCCCCCGGCCGGCTGGCACCTCCTGCTCCTCTGCGGCACGCTGGCCAATACACTGACAATACACCTATTAAATAGAAACTAAGCACTCTGCTTCTAAACAACGTGTTATTTAATCTTCTGTCTCCCTCTTGTCATGCAGAAGGATCCAAAAGGTGAAAAATATCCCCTCCGCGTGCAGGGGGTCAGAAAGCATTTTACCTCACATCAACTGGTTAATGAGGGTATGAGTTCTATAACTTCATCACAGCATACATTAACTTGGCAGCTTCTCTTGAATTCCCCCCTTTGCAATATACTTGCAAATTCTTTGACAGTATAAATCTACAAAATATTATCATCTCGTGCTGTGGTACAGCACAATTATTTGTTACCCACTAGCAGTGCCAAACAGAACACTGTAGCATAATGTAAGTTAAAATGACTAGCATCAACATCAGACTCATAAGATCAACGCTGATGGAGCTGTGAAGCCGCAGCTCCTGCCGGTTCTGACGGTTCTTTCTTATCTGGCACCTCTGACTGCTTGTGTTTCTTATCTGGCTCCTCTGGCTGCTGCGGGGCAAGCAGCGTCTCTGCCCCCTGGCCGTGCGCTGCAGTACCCGAGTTTCGCCACAGGGCGGCAGCACTGAAACCCGCCGCGGCAGCCCCGGGCGAGCGGTCGCGCCACGTGTCGCGGGAATCCCGAAAAAAAAAAAAAAAAAACAAAAATCAAACGCAACAAAACAAAAAAGCACACGGAGAGCCGCGGCACGAAATCCGCGCCTACAGGACACGGAACCCGCCGCGCCTCGCCCCGAGCTCCCGCCGAAGCGGCGCCCCACCACCGAGCCTGCAACCGCGCCTCAGCTCCGCTTTTAAACGTGCCCCCACTAACGGGGGCTGCGCCGCTCCCGGAGGGACTGCCGGACCGGGCACGGGCGCTGCGCCGGAGGGAGACGCGGCTCCAGCCCGCAAGCCTTCAGCGCACCTGCCCTCGGGCTCGCACACCGCCCACCAGCTTTGCCAGCTCGGCCGTAAGGGCGGGGGGGAAACGGAGCCCATCCCGCTCCCCCCGTTCCAACGGCACGGTCCCCGTGGCTGCACTCACCTGCCGCGTCTCTCGCCGCTCCGTTCCCCTCGCGCTCTCCCGCCGGGCTCCGCGGGCAGCGACCCCGCCGGCCGCAGCGAGCGCTCCGCAGCAGCCCCGACCCCCGTTCCCGTTCGATCCCGGTTACCCCCCCCCCAACCGAGGCGCTCGCGGTTTGGACATGCGCAGTAGGGATACCGCAGCACCCGCCCCTTGCCGCGTCCCGGTTGGCTGCCTAGGACACGTCAATCACCTCTCTCGCTGCCTATCAGCGCTCGCTATTGGGACATGCGCAGTAGGGAGACCGCAACGCCCGCCTCTTCGGCAACATCATTGGCTGCCGGCTGCACGCCAATCACCATGTTCTCCGCCTATCAGCGCTCGCTCTTTGGGACATGCGCAGTACGGAGGCCTCAACGCCCGCCCCTCCAGCAACCTGATAGGCGGACAGAGTGGCAACTGACGTGCCTAGGCAGCCAACCAGCGCTCCGCCCCTCCAGCCCTCCAGCCCTCCCGCGCCATCTGATTGGCCCGCTCTGCATCATCACCCGCCCGCTCACCGCTCCCAAACACTAGGGAGCCGTGGGGAAACCAGTGAAAGCCAAGACTGACAGCAGCAACGGCAAGTGCAATCTGGCTTCAATTCTGATCGTGCACTTCAAAGCCTCTCTCAGTCCTACCAATGACTGCTCCTTTTCTGGAAGGACAAACTTTCTTACCTGAACATCCTAAATTGAAGACTCCACGGAACAGAACGGGGATTGAGCCGCAGGACAACGTGCCATCGATTTACACTAATGGGGAAAAAAAAAACCCTAGAAGTCAACCCCAAATTTAAAATTGCACGTGTCTTTTCCAAGCAGAACGAGCCTGTGATTCCACAAAAAGGGACAGCAAAGAGCAGGTCAGCTTATCAGAGAAAGACAGTGACAGGGAGCCAGACAAGGTGACACAGCGAGAGGGAGAGCGAGGCAAACGGGACGGAGAGGCCAAAACGAGCGCTCCACAGCCTCCCCCCTCTCGCCCCGACCCCCGTTTCCCCGTTAACTCCCGCTACCCGCGCCGAGACACCACGGACGCGTTGGCCAGGCAGGCAGCTGTTCAAACGGGATTGAGTCGGCGCGCTCTGATTGGCTGCTTTCCACCCCACCGCGCCGTGATCCCATTGGATGCGCCTTCCCGCGGTCCACGCCCAGGTGCCCGCCTCGGGGTTGGACCTGACTGAGGACTGCGCAATTTGGGCATGCGCAGTACCGACACCTGAACGCCCGCCTCTCTCGCAATCTCATTGGCTGCCTACGCACATCAATTGCCATTCTCCCCGCCTATCAGCGCTCCGCCTCTCCAGCCCTCCCGAGCGATCTGATTGGCCCATTCTGAATCCTCACCCGCCTGCTCTGCCGAGACCCCCACGCCCTTTGGCCGCGCGGCTTCCAGCAGCCGCGTTTAAAATGGAACAACAAACCCCGCTCATTTGCTTTACACTGAAAAGGGCGGCGGGTGGTCACCTACCCATAAATTCATTGTGAACAGAGAGAGCCCTAAGGAGCTCCGGCCGGCAGGTTTCTCTTCCCTGTGCCCGGGACCGAGGAGACGCCGCCGCCTCCTGCTGCCGCCTCGCCCGTTCCCCTCGCAGCGGGGCTGCCCCCGGAGAGCCGGGGGCCTCTTTGTTTCCCGGCGGCTCGTCCGACCGCTGCCCCCCCTTTCTGACCGGCACGACCCCGCCCGCAGCGGCAGCGCCGCCTCGTCCCCCGGCACGGGCACAGGGCGCCGCTCCCCAGCTGCAGTACCGGGATGTGGCCACCAGACGGCAGCACCGAGCGCGGTCACGCAGCACCCCCCGGGCCCCGCAGCGCGGGCCCTTTTCTTGACCCGTGGGCAGCCTGAGCTCCCTGAGCGCGCTTTCCCAGAGCCGCGGACATGGCAGACACACTGATAAAAGATAAAACCCCGACATTTATAAAGTATTATTTTTCCTCAAGATGTCTTCTGGCCTAATAAAATATATTGCCTCTGCCTGTGCCCGTGTCTTGTCTGCAGCAATAACTCGGCTCCTCCGCAGCTGTGGCAGCTCTGGGGCTGTTAGGGGTCAGTTCCAGCCCTTACCCGCAGCTGAGCAGCAGCCGGGCAGGTGTTGCTGTTCTGGGCGCTTCGCATCCCTCAGGAACGGTTCTCAAACGATCCTGCGCAGCGATGCCCAGAGCCAGGACAGCCCGCGGCGGTGGGACAGGAGCACACGGCGGGGGCACGTCCCGGCTCGGGGCTGTTTCCGCAGTCGCTGTGAGTTGCTCCGTGAGCTGGAACCAACCTCCTGATGCCCCGGCCCGGCCCTTTGTCCCCGGCTTTCCCAGGGCAGCCCAGCGGGTCGGTCACACAAACTGTTCTCTGCTGGCACCACCCAGCCGGGCCACCTGTGTCTGTGGTTCTGGGGACACCCCACGGGCTCCCTGGAAAATGGACAGCACAGCACTGACAGGGGGCGTTCAGGAGCCTCTGCGCTTTCGGGTTGGTTTGTTTGGGGTTTTTTTGCCTCTTTTGTTGTTTTTATCATTAGCTTCTTGTTGTTGGTTTGTTTGTTTTTAAGCTCTTACTCTATATAGCTCATCCATGGTGCTTATAGAGTATGGATAAATCTACCCTGCTTCCTCACAGGAGACAAGCATCTTGCTTTACAACAGGTGACTGAATCTGCTATAGAAAAGTTCAACCACCTCCTGTACAGCAAAGGATAAAAGAAAGTATGGATTTTTGTTACATCTAATTCATAATGCAAGTACCAATTAACAATACATTAGCAGTGGGTTCCTTCAAATATTCACTGTGAAGGCAGTTCCTGGCCCGATTATATTATCATTCTTACTATTTTACAGGAGAAACACAGGGCACGGCTGATTTTGCCCACGTGCAGCGCAATGATCACACGGGTGCGGTGAACCGGGTGAAAGGCCCTAGAGAAGGAAAATCGGGCTCCGTGTGCTACAAGGGGTATAAAGCAGAAAAAAGAGCAGTGAATGTGCATAATGACACAATCAGATGGTTTTTCAGTTCCATGATGTGCTCTTCTACTAACAGCATCTGCTGGAGTTGATATCCTGGACACCAACAGGCGGTTCCTGGCGTTGTGCCCACGGTGATTCCTCCACTGTGGCCGTGGGTGACAACAGACACAAAACCTTGGGAGGGAGGTGATCACAAGAAAATGCTTTAAGATAATGAGTTAGCAGACTTGATTTAATCTTTATTTAAAAATACACATGGCTGCTGTCTTTTCTCCAGTTTAGCTAGGACGGGCTTCAAGATCTCTATTAATTCTAATTACAATATGTGACAAAAATTAAGGGGGGAAAGCTTTATTTTTACAATGGTGTTTAAATCACAATTTGGGAAACAGATAAAGGGGTGTAGCAAATGAGGCACGGACTCTAAGATGCGAAGAGACATTTAATACAAACTCAGGTTTGCATTTGAAACATCGCGTACCTCTGTCCCTGATGTACCAACCCCGTATCAGTCCCTCTGTCCCTGATGTACCAACCCCGTATCAATCCCCTATCAATCCCTCTGTCCCTGATGTACCGATCCCGTATCAGTCCCTCTGTCCCTGATGTACCAACCCCGTATCAATCCCTCTGTCCCTGATGTACCGATCCCGTATCAGTCCCTCTGTCCCTGACGGTTCATGTCCCACACAGTCCTTGCTGCGTGTGTTGTTCCACCAGCGCTTGTTCTCACACTGTGACTCTTGCAGTTTCTCACACGCCTGATGTCACAACCCTGCCACATCTCCCCTTCTTTGTTTAACAATTGCAGCCGTAGCAGCGTGTAACCGCACAGCCACTGCACCATTAAAGCTTTTTTCAACCATTTGTTGTGCACAAGAGAAGACACATGGTACACAATCAATAAGTACCAGACTCCACATACAAACATCCTAAGCAGCGGGTTAAAGGGCCGTGTTTGGCAATTTTCGTGGCACCCATAACTGTTACAGAATCACTACTTAATATTCCCTGCATAGTGTTTAACACAGAATAATGAGCTCCCAGTCAACTAAGAATTCTCATTCTCTGTTCTCCAAGTCAGGATCTATATTAATATATTTCTGAGCTGTCGGTTTAAGACGGTGTAAAAACTCAGTGGGAGACTCCTCACGATCCTGTTTAATCTCAGAAGGTTTTGGCATATTTGCAGCTTTAGGCACAGCGTGTCTAATCCCGTATAAAATGCGCTGGCGATACCAATGCAGCCTGTCCCCCGACATAAGGACCTTAGGATGCCACCCTGGACTGACCGAGGGACAATTCTGATCTCATGTTCTCTGTGTATTCTACACCAATATCTGTTCTTCAACAAACCTTTTACTGGTTTCAATGTCTGATTATCCTTTTTCAAAACAAATGGATCTGACAGGGATAAATACAATGCATATGTAACATTATGTATTGTGTAATACACATTATGTAATATGCAATATATGATTTAAAATATAGATCTTATTATATATTACATGTAGTGCAGTACTATACTACACATCTCAAAGTATTCCCACCTAGACCTGTGCAGCATATTAATATTATTTACAGTGGCCACCATTAATTACAATATTTAATCAGATTCCCCCTGGTTGCTGTTCCCCAGAGAGTCAAATGATCCTTTTCCAATGTCACAAAACACAGCCCGGGGGGAATTTCTCCCAAATCCCTCCTGTCAATTGTACCACTACCTATTTCATAATCACAATAACAGACAATTGGTGAACTGTAAGTATTGGACTACAAAATCATCCAAGACACAAGTAACAACAACAACAGATCACTGAAGACACAATCATACAATTGCTAAGGCAAAAACAGCAAAATCACTAAAGGTACCTTTACCAAATTACTGTTCCCTCGTTTTTCTCTTTTATTCATTGTTTTCTCATTTTCCCCTTTAATTTTTTATTTCTTTTTAAGTTCCCCAGTTTACAAAATGCGCAGACGCGGATGCGCAGACCCAGCGTGCTGGTGCCGCCCACATCTCGCGCAGGCAGCTGCCAACCCAACCAGACAATGGAAGTGCCGTATCCCATTGATGGGGCTTTACCCGCGTCCCGAGCTGGGCCGAGGATCTGTGGTCCCTTCCGGGAATTCCCCGGTGCCGGCACAAGGTCCCAGAGATCCTGGGATCCACGGGAGGTCAGGCAGATTATCCCATCCTCGTCACCAGAAAACGATACCGAAAAGTCGGCAAACAGACTCTCTAACATTGTTTTGAAAGTGTTAAACAGCAGGCCCTTTTATTACAGCGCACTGGGCACTCGGGGATCGCTCCTCTAACTGAGCGTGCGTTCCGCTTTCCTGTTTTTACATATCGTGGAACTCCTAAAACAGCAAAACATGTCAACCAATGTTACAGACGTCTCGTGCTCTTTCACCAGCGCGTGCAGCAGCAACGAGAAATCTGGAATGAGCGTCTACAGAAACACGTACGTATCTACCCAATTCAGAACAATGCGTTACATCCGCTGGCCGTACTTCATTGGCAGTAACCCCTCCTGGACTAACACCCTCTGTGGATCACGAGTGCCAACTGCTGGCAATCAGGGCAGGACAAAAGAACGCTCCTGGCCTGATCCACTCTAATTTGAAATTGTCGTTTTAATGACTTTGCATTCCGGTGAAATAATTTATGTGATAATTTACGTTGCTCCAAGGCTTTAGGCACAGTGAGCGGCACAGCTCGTGCATCGGCCCTCCTATTGCCTTCCGCAAGAGGTCCTGGAAGGGCCGTGCGAGAGCGGGTGTGCATTGCATAATAACCATGATGTCTATGATCTATTAGAAACCATAGCATTCTCAATTCAGCCATCAAAGAGGATTATCCTCTTCCTTAAGAAAAGAAGCTTCCAGGCGGTTAAGTATGCCAGCTGCATAATATGAGCCAGTGACAACATTCAAAGGTTTGTTACAGAACACCTCAAAGCAATCCCAACAGCTGTGAGCTCAAGAACTTGTGTGACCCTTGGTCTCTTTTTTCTACCCTGTGTTTGCAACACTGGGTATCTGAGTTTAGCCACGTCATTACAACTTTACGTGAGCGACCAGAGGCATCAGTAAATACAGTCTTGTCGCTTACTGGTTGCTGCTGACAGCAGCATTTGCTGCACAACGGTAAATTACCAATTTCAGCCCACAGTTTATGTTGAGGTCAATAAACTGATATGTTCCCTGCACACGTTGCCAATGCAATCTGGAAATTCACATCCCCAGTTAATTATCATTGCGAATTCTCCTTTGTTGTAGGAATAAATATACCTTCAGGTCTATCCCATACATAGCATATAAACATTCTCTGCCTTTACTTATCGGTTTTGCATACATTTCTTTTATTATCCAAACTGTTTTCATTGGCGTGTGAGCTAGAAAAACCCATACGGCCACAGTCACCTTTCTCCCTCCTTGAGCTCTCCTGACCTGTGGTTCCACCACCGGTGTCTTCCTCCCTGATCCCTCCTGACTGGCAGGTGCGCTCCAACCCTCTTTATCCATCACTCTTCCTCACAGGTTCGCCTCCTTCCTTGCTTTTCCTTTGCACGCTGCTCCACCTGAAGAGAAACACACGGAGGACTGAGCTACACCAGCAGGGACAGATTATGACAGACAAAAGATGTGTTATTGGCAGTAACTTTGGTGGGAACACAAAATACATTGCTTATGTAACGTCTAACTTAGCTAATCAGCAAATGCTTGAGCAAGCATCATAGCGAGTATAAATGCAAACCTGAGTTTGTAATTAATGTCTCCCACGGCACCTTACCGCGAGTCCACGCCAGACTCGCTACACTCTTCCTCACAGGCTCACCACCTTCCTCTGCTTCCTTTTTCCTTTGCACGCTGCTCCACCTGCAGAGAAACACACAAAGGACTGAGCTACACCAGCCCAAGGGCACTACAGTCAGACAGGGGACAAGTCTGGGGGCTGACACCTCCCCACACCCCACAGCGCGCCCACCGTGCCTTGGCCCCGGCCCCTCGCACCTGCCTTAGAGATGTCACAGCTCAGTACAAATGCCCGCGGTCCTCACCTGCTCTTTGGTACTTGCTGGACCCCAATGTCACAGGTTAGAGATGTCACAGCTCAGTACAAATGCCCGCGGTCCTCACCTGCTCTCTGGTACTTGCTGGACCCCAATGTCACGGGCTAGAGATGTCACAGCTCAGTACAAATGCCCGCGGTCCTCACCTGCTCTCTGGTACTTGCTGGACCCCAATGTCACGGGTTAGAGATGTCACAGCTCAGTACAAATGCCCGCGGTCCTCACCTGCTCTTTGGTACTTGCGGAGGGTCCTGTCGCTGTGCCCCAGGGCACTGGCCTGCACGGCCCTGCCCGGCAGCAGGAGCGTCTGGAGCTGCGGCTGGTTCTCCAGCTTTAGGGTCCCCCGCAGCAGCCCGCTCTCCTCAGCTCTGCACACCCAGCCAGTTGCGCCACCCAGGCAAAGTCAGCTTCACCCTCTGCCTACACCTCACCTGCAAACAGCCAACTCTTCAGCTGACAACCGCCCAAAACCCACCGACAAACTCTCCAAATCTCAGCCTTTCGCTTTCAGCTGCTGCCTCTAGTGCATCTCACAGACAAGCCTCCAAAATCCCCTCATCCTGCAATAATACTCCTGCGCTGATCGCCTGCGGGAACAACTGCCACAATACCATGCAAACACCAACCAGTTCTGGCACGGAAATATCGCTTTCTCCTCAAGATTCCACCTACATCAACTGCTGACAATCACACGCTGTCCTCACCAAAGCCAAACGCTGCAACAACCAGCGACAACTCAAATCTGCGTGTGCAGCGCAAAATCGCAGGTGTGAGCTAACGCAGAGCTGGGCTTGAGAGCTGCAGAGTGCGCACCCTGTGGTTTAACGTGGCCAGTTACTGCCATTCTGCCTTCCCCCTGGGAGAAGCGCGTGAGCAGAGGCTGCTTCAAGGCACGATGCGAACGGTTTGGTTCTCCGGGTCTCTCAGGGCGAGAGCGATAAACGTGATCTGTGTCGTGGCGCAGGAACTTCCCGTCCACTTGCTCCTCCATTCGGTCTCAGGTGCTGCAAGAGAGGGACAGAGAGATTCAGGCCAAGATTGACAACCTTGGCATTCCCGTCCCAGCCACGGGTCACCCAAACCTGCAGACATCCCGGGAGGCCCCATAACATTTATGCTCCCCTATCCCCCACCCTCGAAGCCTGGACATCACCAGAACCACAGAGCAAGTATTTCTGGAGGAGGCACCCAAAGGGTCCGTGTTCTCTTTCAGGCAGATGCTAGCGCAAGATTGCAAATCATCTCACAGCTACCAGGAAGGTTAAAAATAACGTCTCAAAATGGAAAAGGAACAGGTATTGTTTCTCTTCATCACCTCACTCAGTGCCACGTTATCAAGGTCTCCCGCAACGTTCCACAGGAAACTTGAAGCTTGGAATTCCCAGTATTCTGAACCTGGGCAAGAAAGGAAGAAAAGCATGAGACTGAGCATAAAGAGGGTGGCTGCTCGTAACAAGAAAAGAGCAATAAAAAGGCAAAAAGGTATCACTTTTACTTAGAGAGCTCTCAAAGCTGCCTGTTAAGGACAAGAAAAACAAACTTAAAGGGGAACCAAAGAAAATATTCACAGAAAACATGGTGATAAAAACATAGTATACGTCATGCAGAAAGTGACGGATCGTCAGTTAAAATGCAAGGCCCAGGGAGCGACCTCATGTGCATTGAAACATGGGCCACGAGACAGTGGAAGTGCCACGAGCTGAGACTGAAGGGACAGCGGATGGATTTCCAAAGAAGTTTAGGTTTCGATGTCAGAACAGAAAATTCTACGTAATGAAAAGATAATGCAGAAGTCGGTGTAAAACCAAGTAAGGCAGCAACTATAAATGAACTCCCAGGCGCTTCAGTCAAAAAACCGGATCATTTCTCACCTGCCCACCTGCCAAACCCCAGCCTATTGCCCCTGCTTCCAGCTTCCCTGAGCCCAGATTAAAGGAGGATTTCAGAGGCCACGCCAAGTTCTGCTTCTCCTCGCTCTGGAGTTGCAGGTCAACCGCCTCTTCCTGCAAGAGAGGGAGAGAGAAAGAAAAAGTTAGGACTGGTTTAACAACCTTATCATCCCTGTCCCCAAACCTGCAGGCGTCCTAGGAGGCCTGATCTAAGTTTGGCTCTTCTCCCTCTCTTTGCTGGTTTACTGCAGAAATTTCTGTCATGAACACTCTCAACCAGTCTGATGTGTTCACAGTTCCCAGCCCAGCGTCCATTCCTCAAGGTACCTCAGCATTTCCCTTTGAAACCAACCTCAGTGCCATCCCGTCCTGAGCTACCTCAGCACTGCCCACTGCAGCCTCCCGACGCCATCTCCTCCCTGCGGTCCCTCAGCCTTTCCCGCCAAAGCCTCCCCGATGTCACCCCCTCCCTGAGGTCCCTCAGCCTTTCCCGCCAAAGCCTCCCCGATGTCCCCCCCTCCCTGAGGTCCCTCGGCCTTTCCCGCCAAAGCCTCCCCGATGTCCCCCCCTCCCTGAGGTCCCTCAGCCTTTCCCGCCCAAGCTCCTCCCGCGCCGTCCCGCCCTCCGGCTCCTCCGCCGCTCCCCCCGTTCCCGGCCCCTCCCCGCGGCAGCGCCGCCCCCGCCCCTCGCGCCCCCTGGCGCCCCCACGGCGGCCCCGGCCCCGCCTGCGCCGCTCCCGCCCCGGCGCTGCCCCTCCCGCTCGCTTTCCTCCCTCTGCCCTGTGTCCCCACGGGCTCCCCCTCCGCCCCACGGCCCCGCCCGAGCCCCGCGCAGCGCTCAGCCCGGGGCTCCTTCCCTCACAGCCGCCGCGTGTTTCCCCCTCGCCCCTTTCTCGGCCCGGCCCGGGGCCGCGCTGTTGCGGCTGCCTGCCCCTCGCCTTCCTCCTGCCGAAACCAGCCCGTCCCTCCCCCTCCAGCCTCCCCCCTCGGCCGGGACCGGGGCGGCCCCGTCCAGTCTCCCGGTGTCCGCCCGCCCCTCGCTCACCGCCGGCCCCGCCGCTCCTCGCGCGCTGCTCCCGCGCCGCACCGGCGGCACGCGCTCCTCGGCCCGCGCGCTTCTGCAGCGTGGCCCCGCCCATCCCGCGCAGGAGCCAATCCCGTCCGCGCCCGCCACCGGGCCCCGCCCCCCCGCCTCCCGGCCCGAAACCACCGGCGGCCGCAGAGCCGGCAGCGGGGCCGGGAGCGCTCGGGCTGCGCCTGCCCGGGAAGGCCCGGGACCGAGGGCTCCGCCGCCTGCCCGGGACGGCCCGGGACCGAGGGCCCCGCTGCTGCAGCCCGTTTCGTGCCGTTTGCACCCCCGGCTTACACGGCTGCAGCCTTCCTGCTGCTTTAGCTCACACATCTTTCTTCCTTCTAACTGCACAGCAGTTCACACTCACAAACGTTCCGTGCTAGTTGGCATAAGAGTATCTGCATAAGAATTTACAAACATTACAAAGATATACCACGGACCACAGCTTTCTGAGCTTTCAAGTTAAAGTTCCTGTAAATATCCATGTTTAAATAAAACAGACGATACCAGTAGAGCTGCTACCTCTGCCATCTTTGTTCAGAAAGAAGTGACAACACCAGAAAACACATTGGCAGCCGGTGCTTTGAACAGTGAAGGTGGGATCTACAAAAGTCTGATTAAACCAAACAGCCTGAGGTCTTTATCAAGTTGCAGATCTGCCAGGAATGCTGAAATGCAGTATTCCACAATGGAACAGCCACTTAATATCAAATATAATCTCAAGGTTCCAAACCAGTACATTAAAAAGCTATCACTAAGTATGATAAAGCAATAAGATCTTGCAGTGGTCTTCTGAGTTAAATAATAATTTTTCAATAAACCAAAACCCAAACAATTTCTAAAGTCTCTTGCTCATCCTCCTGTTCATTCATTAGCACTGCAGCAATCAGTTTTTATACAATGTGTCAACAGAGGTGTTTAAAAAACCCCAAACAAAACTTATTCAAGTCCACGGACACCCCCACCCTCCCTGCCCCCCCTCACCCTGAGCCCCACGACCAGCACTTGGGAGAGGAGCACAACTCGACAGACAACACCAGAAATCTGACTGCAGTGAGAAGGAAACATCAAGGTTGTTACAGCTTCCTTAAACATTCCAAATCTGATGTCTTCCAAAACAAAGCGCATCATCCTCATCATTTAGAAAGCAAAGTTGCTTTGTACATGTCTGATCCTCACACAGCTGAGTGGTTCTCAGGTCCGCTGAGTTCCGCTGTGCAGCCACCCCCGTGTCTGTGTCCCCTTGTCTGGACGTCCCCAGTCGCGGGACAGTGAGCGGGGTTGGACTCCAGTGATAAAGAAAAACACTGAGTCAAATTGGAAAAGTAATTAAAACAGAACAATGAACAGAAAATGCACACGCTCACGGGTCTTGTTCAGTAGTTTACACACTATTCTGAAATGAGACACTGATTTAATTGTTGCACGGTACATACTGTCACTTTATACAACTTGGAGAAATAAAGCAAGCTCATAATGTTCATACTCCATACATCAGGATAGGAAGTTACTCATAAAATGCAATCATCTCTGCCAGATACAAGCAAATGTATATATTTATTTGAAGCAAATTCCAATCTTATACCATCATCTCAGGTCAAATTCTGCTATCAGACACAGGACACAGAGCTCAAATGCCAACAGCTCATAAGAAAGCTTCACAAGAGAATGAACTAAAAATACAGCTATGGAATCAAGTGTGTTTTATCAATACGTCAAATGCAACTCTAATTCCCCTAGGCCCTCACATTAATAAAAACCCCACAGAGTTTCTAGAAAGAATGTCCATAAAATTGACATGCAACATTACACTCAGTGAGTCTCCTGAACCAGACGGCAGAGCAACCGACCCGCAGCAAGGACAGCACAGAATAGACAGTTCTGTTGGAAATGCAAGGAACGGATTAAAAGTAACAATTCTGCATTACAGAATTAATGCATTGTGTCACTTTGTGTGGGTAATTCACCCATAAAAATTAGTAAATATGAAGGTCACCCTTATTAATAAATGCCTGTATATTTGTAGTCATGTTTAGTACAACACACACCTTGTGAGGGTTTTTTGACTCAAGAAGGACACTGGATGACAGAATCACAGAATCAATGTCGCTTTGGATTATTTCTGTAAGTAGCCATAACTTAACAGAAAGATAGCGTTAAGAAAGCATGCAATTAGCTGTTAATTGGACAAATTAAGTGTAGTTAACACACAATAAATAGTTTTAAATGGTCTCACAAGTAGTTCATGTGATACATTTCCCTCAGGGATTCCTGACATCTTCCATTAATTTTTATTAAACCTGCTGAAATGAAGCTGTATGTGTGTTTCATTTCAGTGACCTACAGGGAATTCAAACTAACAATAAGAACTTGCCATATTTTCAGTCATAACTATACAGACTGTACCAAAGCATGCAGTGATTATTTTACAGGTGGACATATATCAATTCGAGCATTCTTTTAGTTTGATTGAATCACATGTCTCTTGTGATAAAGATCAAGATTACACGATCCAGCTCCATGTGCACTGACTCACACTCTGCTGGTGTGTTTTGTTTAGTTTGTCTGGACCACTATGAAGCAACAGGAAAAAATATCCATACACAACAAGTATAACATCAGTGATGCCTTTATTTGTTTTTAATGTATACATTATGTACACTCGAATACTTCCACCTAGTCATAGAGGTAGAGACAAACTCACATTCTTTGAAAAAGGTATTGGCTGACTTCTACCCATTTAATCTGAGAAATTCACTTTTCTTAGCAAAATATTTGAAAAAAAAATCACTATCATAATAAAGATTACTTCCACTATGTGTCACCTGACAAATCATTAAAAAATTCAAACATTGAGTCACATTGCATACTTTCACAGAGTAGAAAAATAATGTTTTAAAATAAATTTAATATGATGCATCAAAAATAAACTACTATGTTGTGGTTGAGACGGACAAACGACACAGACCAAGCTCTTCCAGGATGAAAGTAGCAGATGCCATTTATTGCCACAAGTGCATTTTTATACAGTTTTACCAATCACGTGCCTCTTCACTATTGCTTACAAGTTACAGCAGTGACATCTCACTGGCTATTTTTGCTGTCATCGACGTTATTCTTCTACTCCCTTCTCTCTCACGGGTACATCCTTAACATCTCCGGATACTCTGTTACTCCCATCTTCCTCACGGGTGGGCCTTCATATCCTCAAGGCTGATTTCCGTTCCCGTGCCCCCCGTCAGGGAATCCACCCACCCACTGCAGCCCCACAATTCCCCCTTTTTGGATTTGTGCTAATAAGACTGCCTTCATTGTCTGCTGCAGGGCCCTTTGCAGCAGAGAAATCACGCATGGCAACATTAATAACACAACCACAGCAATCGTCAAAAAAATCAATCCTGTTTTCACTACTGATAACAACCACCCTGAAAGCCCCCACCCACTAAACAATTTATTTAACGAATCCCATCAAAATCTTCATACCCATGTCCTTGAGCTAATACCAAAAAGTCTACTGCGGCTCTGTTCTGCAGTGCAGCATGTCTTACAGAATCCACATCTAACAAAAGTCCACTTAAAGCCTTAGAAGTTCTGTCAGTTTGCTTAACTAGCCAGCACCCTAATTTTTCTAAAGTATTTAAAGCTTTAGCTGTGCCAACACCAGATACAAGAGATCCTAAAACCCTTAACCCTGATCCCCAAAAATCTACATTATCATCACATTTTGACTCATATACATGCAAAAAGTGTTTTTCCCGTCTTGCTCTTCTGTGATCTATTATCATAGATACATTGGGCATGAAGAGAGTTAATTGTCCCAAAATACACAGTCCTCCAACAGCATTAGAAAGAATTCCTGGCCAGGCTCTGTCTCCACAGATCAAAAATACACCATACAGGAGGTTTTGAGGTCGCTGTCCCACATTATCAACACCCCCCCTTGGATTCTTCTGCGAGGCGTTACACCATCGAGTTTCATTTCTATAGCCACCAAGGGCAGCATTAACATTTTGCAGTTTATCCATTCATTTTCTTGCATATTGTTCTGACACTTTTCACAAACCAGATTGACACAAGCGTCCATGGGCACAGATGCCAGCAATTCCAGTTCCTGTGGTTCAGTATCTGCCTCCGGGAGGCAATTAATCCAAAGCGCCGTGTTGGTGTTATTACGGTTCGTTGCAATACCTCTGCACAGACCACTATTGTGAAACAGTCGTGTGATGCCGCTGTCGTCATCAAGGGGGACGCCAACCCAGCACGTGTGGAACGGGTTTTCTGGAGATGCCATAGCCAGGCATATAGAGTCCTAGTCAGTCATGTTGGCTGAAGTAACACACATGTTAGTCTTGTCTGCACAGGCATCCAAACCGCAGCAGCTGCAGCAATCACTGTCAGGAGGATCACACAGGTTTCACATTTCATGCCGGTAACCATTGCGGCCCTTGACCTGTGAAGACACAAGCAGAGCCTCTCCCCAGGTTATCAATTGATGTGGCCTTTTCCATTGACCATTAACTAGAGATTTGACCTTAACTAACGTAGGCTCTTTCTGATTTACCATGTTTTTGGGTCATACTTGCAAAGTGTTTCATCACAGGGCAAATTTGGGCTGCACCACTTAGATATAAGTGATTCATCACATACAACGCTTTTGACAATTGGTTTTGTGGTGTTTCCCCTACTTCCCCCCTTTCTTAAAACAAACAAACAAACAAACAAAACCAGTTCAGAATCAGATACGTGCGTTGGACCTTGACTACGTACTCAGAATCACAAATCAAATTTAGAGGTTCCTCCTTAAAAAGCTCTAAGTAATGTAAAGCTGCGCCAAGTTCTGCTCATTGGGTTTGTCGAGGGTTAAGATTGCGGGGTGACAATAAAACCCTGGCAGATATATTGTTAACCCCCTCTCCCCCCCCACTTCCCCTTTTTTTTGCCCCTCCCTCTCCCCCCTTCCCACTAAGGACAGGCGATTGGGAGGGAAAGAAGGACAGAGAGAAGAGAGTTGGAAAAATTAAAGATGTTTTACTAATGCTACTAATAAGAATAGAGAAAATAATACAAAATATACAAAACCAATCTTGAAAGTCTCAGCAACTGCAGAGCCGGCACCCGAAGTCCTGGACTGGACTCTGCAGCCAACCGGAGCTGGATTCAGTCTCTCACTAGGCCTCAGTTCACAGGGATGAGTAGCAAGGTCCTCTGCTAATGTCAGCCATAAGGAGAAGGGAAAAAAGGGAAAAGGGACGAGATCCTCGTGTTCTCCCACTTTTATATGAAGTATTCACGTGAATGGAATGTTATACACAGTTGGTCAGTTTCTTAGTCACTTGTTTCTCGTCGTCCCTCTCGTGAGATGTCCATCCGTGCTTATCAATAAGTTTGCATTCCATTGCTAGGTTTACCAAAACATGGGTCTGGTTCTCCAGGGAAATGCAGCTAATATGAAGGCTTTAGCTGACAGGCAAAATTCACTGAAAGAGAAACTTGATTTTAACAAAACCAGGACAGGGTTGAACCTTCAATAATTTTTACAGAATGATGCCAATCGTTATCTTCACACCAGACCACAACAGCTTTATGAGATGGCCCAGAACCATCAACAAAAACTGTGCGAGTACGCAGGATCAGACCAGATACACGTATGGTCTGTGACCTGACGTTAAAGACTTGCAGGTTCTGCAGCAACTTACATTTACATGCCAACAGCTGTGCTGTTAGGAAAACCAGCTGGTGCAATTTACAAGGACACAGACTGCAAATAAAAAAATCAAAATTAAATTTCACAAATGGTACATATATAACAAAAGGATCATGGCCTATTAAGACTTAAATTCATTCCCTGCATTTCTCGATCAGAGTAACAATAGATATATGTCTGTTAGCAATCTCATCATACTGTCCCACAATAGCCACAGGTTGTTTCTATGTTGTAGCTATAAATAGACAAATCTGCAAGTCCAATCAAATGCAGTCAGCCTGTAAGGTTGTCAGAAATTTATTCCTCAAAGTTTCTAACTCCATTTTGGCTGTCATATTTATTGGATATTGTTTTCTCTTACCGGATCGAAGTCCTGTTTCAGCTCCACCAGTGCAGTGTTTGCTTTATCGAGACATTGGCTGTTAATACTAGTGGAAATAAGGCATTCGGAATTTCCTTGGAGATTTCTCACTTGCACAAGCAGATCTGCACCATCCAAGCAGCTTCTTATAAGACATGCAGCTAAACAGAATTCTCAGAAAATGTTATTTGAGCTTACAATTCACTTAACAAATCTTGACCCAAGGAAAGTATAGGGCTTTCTGGCAACTACAAGAATTCATATGGTAAAACTTTGTTCCAAATTTGGCATTCCATTGGTCTCAACAGCCAGCCTTTCTTTCGTTCTCTCCCATGACCTCAAAAACTAGCACGGTGAATTTACTGAGAAGCCTCTTACAACCAGTTACCACAGAATAAGTCTATTAAAAAAAATTTTGGTTTAATTTCCCAGCTTCATTAGGGCTATGGGCCCCTGGCGATGCCTTTACATTTCCCCCCAGCCGCCTTGCTGCGGTGTGACAGTTCTCAGCGGTGACACCGGGGGAAGCACAGGGCCAAGCAGCGCGAGTGGGAAAAGCGGGGAGAAGGTTTTACTGCGCACTTATACCAAAAAGAAACAGTTTAACAACCACCAGTAAAACAATTCACATTCCCGACAAGCTGCTTGATTGTCAGAGAGGCAATACACCGGAGCACGTAATATGTGCTGTAAAACTCGCAGATAACACGTTGATAGCAAACATTAGCATCCTCTACTGCTAATTTCAACACCAGTGCTTTCTTAGCTTCTAAGTTTTCAACCTGCTTATTGATGGCCTCTTGAAGATGGTCAATAAATTGCATGTAATTCTCATTGAGACCCTGATTAATAGTTGCAAATGATTTGGCTGCTTTGTTGGTTTCAGGCACCTCTTTCATAGCTTGATATGCGAGGTCTGCTGCCTGCCTCAGGATTTCAGAAACTAATAGCGCCTGTAATTGTGGTGTGTCAATTAGTGTCTGTTCCAAGAGTTGGGGGATAGCCGCCCCTTTCAACAAGTCCCCATCCTAAATGATCTAGAGCTGTTACATTGCATAGGTCTAATTTTGCTTGAGTCTTTCATGGTTTGTATCTGATCTTGGGGCAACACGTACACATACTCCTTTTTCTTTTAACTTTTCAAGAAAATGCTGCAGACCCCCATTCTCATCTGAGTCATCAGACAACGCGGACTTGAACGGTGCTGGAGAATCATCAGTAATGGGGGGTTTGGGGTTTGGAACAGTGCACTTTTTTTTATTCAAATCTAGCCCAGGGAAGCCATCACCCCGCTCTGCTGTCTCTGCCTGTTCCCGTTGCTCTTGTAATCCTCCCAAAGTCTCTAGCAACAAGTGCCATGTTGTTAACAGTTCAGTTGTTTTTTTGGATCTTTCAGCAGTGCTTTGCCCCATAGTAACGTCCTTCATAAAGTCAGTTCCAGAAGGCTAACACCCCCTTCTTCAGAAGCAACTTCCATGTAGATAATATAATACCCTGTTCTTTAGATAAGTTCTGCCCCCGTTCCCGGTATCTCACCAGCTCTTGGCGCGGCGCCCCTGCCAGGATCGGGATCTCCGGCGGCTCCCCCTGCTGCTCGGGCAGCTGCACCGGCTCCGTGTCACAGCTCGTCTGCGCTGCCGCAGCTTCGCCGCTGGCTCCTCATGCGAGATCCTCTTCATGCAGGATCACGTCGGGGTCACCAGATGTCATGTTTGAGACGGACAAACGACACAGACCAAGCTCTTCCAGGATGAAAGTAGCAGATGCCATTTATTGCCACAAGTGCATTTTTATACAGTTTTACCAATCACGTGCCTCTTCACTATTGCTTACAAGTTACAGCAGTGACATCTCATTGGCTATTTTTGCTGTCATTGACGTTATTCTTCTACTCCCTTCTCTCTCACGGGTACATCCTTAACATCTCCGGATACTCCGTTACTCCCATCTTCCTCACGGGTGGGCCTTCATATCCTCAAGGCTGATTTCCGTTCCCGTGCCCCCCGTCAGGGAATCCACCCACCCACCTCAGTCCCACACAATCGCTGTCTCCTTCTCCTCAGTATCTCTGTGCACAAAGTGAAGAACCAGTCAGTTGGTGGTGTCTCATACAAGGAAACAAAGTCATTACGCCATAATTGCCTTTCCAGTAATCAGGAATCCTTGGCCTCCGCATAGCCCATTCCCTCACAGGACTCACACGTTATGGGAAGCAGAAAGAAAAGAAAATAAAAAGAGGAACAGAGGTGAAGAAACTGGCTGGATCACTTATGGGAGGCAGAGAGCTGAGCAAGGACGACCTCCAGAGCACCATCCCAGCGGGGTCCCGGCCGACACAGCCCCCCTTTCCAGAGCTCAGCCCCAACATGGAGACGCCCACATCCAGGACTTCCACACCTTGTCTGTCCAGTCCCAAAAAGCCTCCCCTAATAGCACTGTCTGTTGCTGTGACACAGCAGCACGTGGAGCAGTTTAGATCTACAGAAGCAGGAAGAACACGCTGAAGAGCAGCAGCAGCTCACGAGACAGGGCGCCTGCTCCCCGATCACAGGCTTTTGGGTTCAGTAAAGCTCTGGAACTTGCTATTGCGACCACCTGGTCTTGCTGGGCAGCCCCAGCCACACAATAGTGTTTAAAAAAGTCTGGTCCCTCCTGTGTCTTCTTCAAATTTAGTTTCTCAATGAGAATGTAATGCTGTGGTTTTTCTCATTAAAAGCTATTGAAGTAGATTCCAACATGTATTTAAACAGTAATTTTATTGAATCTGGCAAAAAATAAAACAGAATGAATTCTATAAAGAAAACATGATTAGGCTATTCAGATATTCCAGTGTGTCACCAGTTATTAGGTGGAGGTTTGGTTGTTGGTTTTACCAGCTTTGATCAGCATTTGCGAGCACATGTGCATTCTGTACATGTAACAAAAGATCTTGCTTCGCCCACTATTTAGACACTTGGTACTATTACCAATAAAAAGATCAATAATAAACACCTGACAGTTAATACGTTTCAGGACCCACCTTTCCCATCAGTGATGGCAGATGACATTCTGAAATTTTACAGTTAAAAGCAATCCACTTTTCAGACCAACTTCCTCCGTGGTCCTGTTAATACATTGACTTTTGCCGCCACTGGGCTCGTGTACATGTTGCTCGTCATAGCAACATACGGTTACACAACCAGCAGCATTTGACTGATACATAAATTCAACATAATTCCTTCAATACTGAGGGATGTAAAAGATGCACATGGCTTTGCCACATCATCTTTCTTTCTAGAACTGTTAATAATGGAATGAAAAACAACTAACAGAATGCTCTAACCAGTCATTTTATGAAAAGGAGACAAATTATTTTGAAAGGTCATGAATGCTAATTCACACTGAACACTAATTCACTGCAATTCTAATGTAGCATTACACTAACAAATTAATTGAAAAGGAAAATAAAGGGAGAAAAATCTTGGAGCACTGTTATAGCACCATGTTTTAGCCTGGAAGGCACTTCAATGCTTTACTGAAATCTATAGAAGGTAAGTAGGTAATAATCTACTATTTGCTACAAAGTCAAGTTGGCTGATCAGGTGTTGTGAACGGGACGGCGTGAGAACACTTGTGCTTATTCGTAAACGAGTATATGTGACCAGGACTTCCCACGTAAGTAGCCAGACGGTCGTACTGCACCACGAGTGATCACCGCTTTCCTCTTCGCTCATGAGATTAAAAAACGACATGAACTTTGCAATATCTATTATGGCCTTCTCACCCAAAAGGGAGCATAATTAAATTTAATGTAGATTTTTTAAACCCCGTGTTTTATAATCAATGAGTAAAGTTCTAGAACTGAATATTTAAACGAAAAGAACCTCGTTCCATGAAGTGTCACGTCAGCGCACACAGCTGCACAGCCAGGCCCGCACAGCTCAGCTCTGTGTGACCTTAGCAAAGTGTTCTTTCTTTTATCATAAAAAGAAAACAAACTTCAGCTTCCATTTTATACGCCGGTTGAGATTCTTTGTGGTCATTCCTTCCATACCTGCTCTGCAGCTCTCAATATCTCAATTTCCTTTCATCATAATATCCATATGCTGTGTTTTACAGACCTACTGGTACACTTTGACACCGAGGCACTAATTACAACCTGGAATCATATGCTAAGGCTGAGGAAATAAATACATGTGGTTATGAGGCATCTAATACTGAAAATCTCAAACAACCTAGCCAGAAATTCCTCAAAGCATAATACCAATATAAATACACCTGAAACTGTCCCAGAAATTGCAAAAATAAAACTAAGAGAGATACAAGGAAAAAAAAAAAAAGAATAAAACTAAACACAAGCACCATCAGATTCTAAACTCATGACCTAAGATCACATGCAGAAACGTTGCCATCCAGATTATGATGGTAAAACTGTTGCTAAAGAACCAAATTGTTTGGGAATGGAGCTGGTATAGGAAGAGCTTGATAAGCCATTTGTCCAACATATAAATTTCTAGAATTTCTGAAGATAGTACCGTGTTGGTGTCTCCTCTTGATTTTGAGTTTATAAGTTGCCAGCTTGTTGTAGATGTCACTGGCTTTCCAGTGAACAGTCCATCAATGGGAGCATTGGAGGGAACAGAGAGCATAAGATGATCTCCAAATCACATTAACTTCCACTATATGCTTTTTTAAAGTTAAGCCTGCAAGTCATGTTCTGCAACACAGAAATGCATTGCAGCCTCCCACCCAATTCCATTGTCACCCCAGCAACCTCTCCCAGGTACACGAGGTTACACACATCTACAGAAACCAGCACCAGAGCTTGTACCAACTCCTTTTCCAGATGTCCCCAGCCTTCAATATCACACCAGTTGCACCATGTAGCCATCAAGCATACACGGTGGCCCACAGGGATCATCCCCCCATCATTTTTCAAACAAGAAACACCCAGAATTCCACACACACAACCCACCTGACTCAAGAAGGGAGTTCAGTTGGAAGGGACCTACGACAACCAGCTGGTGTAACTGCCTGGAACAGATAGCACTGGAGTGGGAAGGGCACAGGGCTTAAATCTCCGTGGTATCTCATTACCTGCTGGGTGACCCACAACTCCAGGCTCTTCTGAGCTCCCTGATAGTGGTATCGAGCCTGAAGTCACTTCCTCATGATGGAAGAGCGGCAGAAAAGCCAGAACCATGGCCAGGTTTGGGACAATGCACACAACAAAGGACATTTGAAACAACACAACCCAGTGCAGTGTAAGCAACCTGGAACATAAGGCTGGCACACAACTGAAGAGTAGCACTCACACAGTAGCAAAATTCAGAATTGTGACATGGAAAAACATGTACTCCCTCTAACTGCTGACACAGGAGCAGCCGTAGAACCCCAGGATGGACACTTGAAGCATCTATCTCCATCTGAGGGAGCTCCCGCCCAAAGGACTCTCAACAGCACTGAGCAACCCCCGTGGGCCACATCAACCTTGCAGCTCATAACTTGCCCCAAGATGAGAGGAGATGCTCAGCTCTGCAGCTGCTTCCCATCAGCCTGGTGCCGTCCACACCTGGCTCAGTCGTTACTGACCCCACTGGGGAGATCTGGGCCCAGCAGTGAGGGTCAGGTACACCTGGGAACAGCTGGGGCCAGCAACAAACTGTGGCCATTCCCCACGTCTCCAAACCCAGAGAAAGAGGATGGTGCAGACATGAGACAGCACCAGCAGACAAGACCAACACCTGCTTCGACAGCCACATGCATGGACACAGATGCTGCCATGGACAGAGATCTCACAGCACAGGTGTGTGCGAGACAGCAAATCCCAGCTGCTCCGGCCCTGCCCCTCGGCACCGCTCTCCTGGGGCAGCTTTCTGTCCAGTGCGTCAGACCCTCTGCTCTTGGCCCATCCCACCACGATATTCCCATGTCCCACCCTCATTTGCACTAGAGCTCAACAAGGCTGCAAGACGAAGTGACAGTTCACTTGAATCAAATTTAGACATGGAACTGCAGCTACTGAAATTGCTCACTTCCATGGAACGTTTGTTACAAGGACAGGAAAAAAAGTTAAAAATACTCTACTAAACTGATGACTTGAAGGATATCAGAGCTCATGCTTGTAACTCTAAATGTGTTGAGCACACATAAAATACTGTCTGCTTCACTGTACAATGTTTTATTAAGCTATACCAACTAACTCAGAGAGAATTAAACATTTAACTTCTATTATAAACCTGAATTAACTTTCTTCAGAAATGACTTCGAAACATTTTCATGAATGCCTGGACCTTCACTTTTCAAATTAGTGTCTAAAAGAGAGCTGTATTTCAACTACTTGCTAGAATGATACTTTTGAGTGTGGGCGCTGCACATCCAGCCCTAAGGTTACCTGAATGAGTACAAAAATGTGCCATTTCCTTCAAACTCCATCTTCTTTCCAGCCTGATGACAGGCCATCCCATGTAACGCCAGCAAAGGTAACTCTTAACATCACAAGTTCATCTTGGCTGTTGAGGCATGTCCTTTCTTCCCCCTAAGTTAGTTCTACATACAATAAACTGAACTCAAGGTGTTTCAATATACCTCACTCTTTGCAGATACATTGTTACGGTAGTAATTTTTAAAAGCTAATATAAATATTTATAGCAAATACAATTCTAACATAAGTATGACAATTTATTGTACCACCATTAATATAAAGCATTTCAATCCAAATTGATCAGAAACAATCATAAATATCTGCATAAGAATTAACAAACATCAGTAACGATATACCACCGACCATAGCTTTCTAAGCTTTCAAGTTAAGGTTCCTGTAGATATCCATGTTTAAATAAAACAGACAATACCAGTAGAGCTGCGTACCTCTGTCATCTTTATTTAGAAAGAAGTGACAACGCTAGAAAACACATTGACAGCCAGTGCTTTGAACAGTGAAGGTGGGATCTACAAAAGTCTGGTTAAACTAAACAACCTTAGGTTTTATCAAGTTGCATATCTGCCAGGAATGCTGAAATGCAAGAGTTTACCCCTGCAATATTCCACAATGGAACAGCCACTTAATATCAAATATAATCTCAAGGTTCCAAACCAGTACATTAAAAAGCTATCACTAAGTATGAGAAGACCACTGCAAGATCTTATTGCTTTTTGAGTTAAATAATAATCTTCCAATAAACCAAAACCCAAACAATCTCTACAGTCTCTTGCTCATCCTCCTGTTCATTCATTAACACTGCAGCAATCAGTTTTTATACAATGTGTCAACAGAGGCGTTTAAAAAACCCCAAACAAAACTTATTTAAGTCCACAGACACCCCCACCCTCCCTGCCCCCCCTCACCCTGAGCCCCACGATCACCACTTAGTGCCAGGAGAGGAGCACAACTCGACAGACAACACCAGGAAGCCAACTACAATAAGGAGGAAACATCAAGGTAGATATAGAGCTCCCTTAAATATTCGAAATCCGATGTCTTCCAAAACAAAGCACATAATCCTCATCATTTAAAAAGCCAAGTTGCTTTATACATCTCTAATCCTCACACAAGCTGAGTAGTTCTCAAGTCCGCTGAGTTCCGCTGTGCAGCAGTTGATTTTGAATTCAACAATGCTTCAGATACTACAGTAATATCAATGCACTTTTTACTAAGGAGAGGAAAAAAAACAAATGTATTTTGATGTTGTTCTTGCCAGTTCAGCATTTCTGCAGCAATTCCACTTGTCTCTTGCAGTATCAAAGTTCTGCTGGCATCAGTCTTCAGAATCATCCTCAGAAACTGTTGAACAACACAGTATAATCAGCAGCCTTGACAAAGGTCTGTGAAATTAGAGCACTTTAAGATCAGTAGAGGAAATAAAAGTAGTTTTATAATGTTAAATAGCACATTGTAATACTTGCCCAAACCCTGTGTAATTAATTTTTAAATGCATCTCATGTCTGAAAAATATGGCATTTTCAAATCAAAATTCAACATTACAAAATGCAGTCTCCTCCTGCTGTCCTTCCTCAACATAAAAGGAAGAAAACTTAATTACGCCAGAGATTCAACTTTTATGTAGTGTTTACAGCAGCTAATTCCAACAGTAGTCAGAGGAGAGTTTATTCAATCCATGACAGCAGCACCCAGCACAGGGAAAGAAATGGCTCACAAAGTTAACAATTTGGATACTAAAATATCTAGAAATGTCCAGCAGACTAAACTACAGAGAGACTCCTAAATTCTCATATATACGTTGCTTAATGCAGTAAAGCCAGGCCTACTTGGAAGCAGCTCCTCTCTCCACCCTCATTCTTTCAACATATGCAAAAGGAACATAAAGCCCACATATGCATAGGATTTTACTGTCACAAGGTGAACTAAAAGACAAATACACCCTTGTCAACTAAATAATGTCAGTACAGACAACTAGAATAAGTTTGCAAAGCATTAGCTTGTCTGTAACAGGAATTTAATCTGTCCTCTTAAGCAAACTCTGGAGTCAAGAAAGTATTTCCACTTGAGTAACTCGTTCCATCTCTGAACACAGAAAGCAGCAAGGTCTGTCTCCTCACTTCTCCGGTTCTTCAAAGAGAAATGTGAATAAAATAGTACCTATAATAAATCTAAAACTCAGTATTCCTCATCTGCAAGTCAGATAAAGTCTGAATCAAATACAGATTTAATTTTTTACTCTAAAAGGATGCACATAATTTAGGAATAAATTCTAAACTCAAGTCTACCTTTGGCTGCCATGAATGTAAAAATAATCATCTTCTCCTTGAACCAAAACTTACACACACACCCACACCATTCCTTATCATACTCCAAATGCGTCCCGTGCACTGAAAATTCATATACAAACTTTGAACGTTGACATTCACATGCACATTAGAGGGAAAACCAAAAAAGGCAGATCAAGTACCCTTCTACTGCCTGTTCATCTAGTGCCTGAGATCCTGGGTACATGCACCACAAGTCAGCACATAGTTTTTCATTCAAGCGCACTGAAGAGGCCATTAGGTGAAGAGCAGGGTGGTCCTTTGTCACAGCTGGCAACTGTTCAATTCCATGCCTGAAGTGCATGGTCTGATCAAGTGATGCACACAACTGAAAAGTGTGTGGATAGGAAAAAAAAAAGAAGCAGGTGGTAGAAAACATGGCAAAAAAACAAAGGGGAGAAGAAGAAATGGCAGGAGAAGTAGGATAATTGAAGTGCAATTCAACTTCAAATGTTTCTTTCCTGCTAGGACTCATGTAAAAGGCTACAAGCTGAACGTCACCACCAATTCCATAACTTCATATTGCTAGAATTCAAATAACCAAGCTGTAACTAGTCATGAATCTCATTATCACTTGCAGAAAACACTTCTGTGGTCTAAACAAATCTATGCTGTTGGGAAATTAGTCATGGAGAATTAAAACCAGTTCCCTCTTGCAATAATGCTACTGATAACGGAAAAAGGACTGCTGGGTAAAGTCAAATTTTCAGTAATTAAGTTCAGTATTATGAATCTTGGCAAGGAGGATTGTACTCATTTAATTTTGAGTTGCTCTAATGGGAGGGGAGGGGAAGAGGGGAAGCACCTACTTTCAATATCTTCCATATGTGCCTGAAGAGTTCTTGCAAGGTTAATAAACTAGAAACAAGGCAGAGAGAAAGTAGTTTAAAAGTTGCAAAGTTATCTGCAGAAATTTGCAACAAGTTAGCACAGTTTTCTTCACTTTTTCATCCCAAAGCTTTGTCCCAGATGCTGATTATCCTAACCCATTTGCCCAACTTAGAAAAATCAGTGCAAAATTTAATGCAAATGCCCACATATTAGACTTCAAATTGCTACTGCAGAGTTATTCCAGCTTCCACTCTATGTCAAATGTTTCTGGCAGCAGTTGGTGGCATCATCTCCACGTTCTACAGTCTGTAAAACACATCAGTTTTGAAGGCAGCACACATAAGCAAGGGCCGGTTTTACGAAAACCGTTCCTAGAAATTGTAATGCAGAAAACCATAATCTGTACAGATGGCATTAGCTGGATCCTTTCAACTCAACATTAATATGTCAAAACACAGCCCTCTGAATTAGGATAATGAAAAATGCATACATACACTTAAGATTTTAGCTGTAATAAACAAAAAGTTCGAGAGCAGGATTACTATTAGGCAATGGTGGCAGTTCAGTGTTAGAAGTCTGTGGTACCACAATCCCTTGGAATACAAGTTCCTCAAGCAACTTCCAAAGTCTCAACCAAGTGTTTCTTGTCAGTGACAATCTACACCTGTTTCAGTGCTAGTGCACATGTTGAGACACACAAATAAAATGGAACAAGACTACTACAGTTTCCATAGCTCAGCTGTATGCTCGGTATTGAAGACGCATCAGCGCCCTCAATGGTTCGAAATGCACTGGCACACAACTGCGCAGCGCCACATCTGACAGAAGAACAGTAAAAACACCTTATTTCTGCAATACACCCAATATAATAACCTGTACTGAGGCTGGCTACTATTAGACTATACGTCTTTTTTGTCTCTACAATTGTAGCAGAGAAAACCGGACATGCCATTTGTGGATCATGGAATACAAGCTCTACATTATATGTCTACAGAAAAGAGAACCACTGTTCTAACACAGTGAGAGGTTAGAGTACAGTCCTGCCCCAGGGACCTAGTACCTGCTCTCAACCATTCCAGTAAGTGTTGGACAAACTTAATACGGTCCATTCTTTGTATGTAACTAAGAAAACAAATTGGCTTGTAGGAGCTTAGCTGAGGAAGAGCACCACTTCATTATCTAGTATCAAATAAACATGTAGAATATAGGATTTCTGAATGAGCCACTATGCAGAAATAATTGTGTATGATGAGCTCTTACTGGTAAAATGTGTACTTATTGCATTTCTAAGCCAAGACATTTAAGTGACAAGAAGCTAGTCAAATACAACTAATAAGAGTTTTGACTAATGCCAGAAAATCATATCATAGCCACTCAGCTTCAGAATGTAATATGAAGGTACATATTTAGGCACAATCCATCTGACAAGCATTGCAAGGTCCAGATCTTTGCAATATTGACTGACATAATGAGAAAAGTTAATTGAATAAGACAGTCCAACATTCTCTAACTGCATGTCCTGTACAGAGGGAGGTTAATCTTCCATGTTTACGTAAATTCAGAATAACCACGACAACACATGTATAAAGCAACGTATTACCAACAACCTTGACAAAAAATTATTTTGCAACACTAACTACAATAAAGCAGCACCTTCAGTTTCAATTCAAACGTGGTGTTACTCATTGACAAACCCAGACCATTTTAGAACTAAATCTGTTAAATAAGCACGCTTCCCGGATATCGAGCTCCTAGGTCACTCAAGGTAACATTCTAGTTCCAAGTTCTCTGTATGAGCAATTCCTGCCATAAAATCACTGTACTTACTCTGACACGTGTGCTGGCCTCACTGGCAGTTCCCAGCATATCAGAAAAGCGCTGCTCACATAAGTGTAACAACACTACAAGGTAGAGACCGGAGCTGATGAGTTCATAGTCTGCCTTAAAGGAGATCAAAACAGACATTCCAGATGTCAGTATTAAGTCCGCATATACAATTCAAGAAGTAGAATAAGAATTAAATTTTACTGGAAACATGTATTTGATCTCTGGTTGTTCGAAGAAAATTAGGGAAATGTAACACTTAAAACAATTTTAAGTACTGAAAGTATTTATACGTTTGGTTCCTGCCACCCACCCCAGATGTAACATGTTATCCTTGAAGACAGAGTTCTGTAAATAAAATCTCACCATGGTTAGTTCACAGGAAGGAATCTGAAAGTCAGAGTATTTACCACTGGGGAAAAAAAAAAAAACAAAAAACGACAACAAACGGTTCTGGTTTCTTTTCAGTGCTCCCAAAGCTTTACAGAAAGCCAAAATAAAAGGAAATGTTGTAAAAAACTTTACGACGCTACGAATATTTTTAGAAATTATTTTCCCTAATAAGATAAACTTTCAAGATGCTACTGCCAAACTGGTCATTTAGAGTCAATTCTTTAAGAAAAGGTTTTAAAGCTCTTATTTCTATCGAAGTATAATGACAGTAACCACCGCTAGAACATAAGGTGAGGGCACTCTCTAGAAAGACTTTGCAGAGTCTGGCGCAAGTGACAGGCACGACAGTACCAGGGCAAGAGCTCACTCTAAATAATAGGAAAATTAGACACTGATGCTTGCCCTCAAAACTGGTGTCACTTTGTATCTTCTTTCAACTTCTGTGGTAGGGAAATGTTTAGTCTTTCTATATTCACAAAATACAAGCCAGAAAATGAGGAAAAAACCCTGAACTAAGTTAATTAAAACACCATAATTTTGTTATTAACTTTTAAATACTAAACAATCCAGTAGTTCCAAGATAATGTATTTATATAACAGTAGTAATACTAATGGCCTTTAGCTGTTCTAAATTAGGAAAGGACTTGAAGGAGCAGCAGGAAGCTGTTAGAAAACAGGTTAGTTTCTACCACTCCGATGAAACAAGTTTTTAAATGTTTAGAACAACTGCTTAAACGCGTTCAAAAAAAAAAAAACCAGCTCAAAGCAAAGAAAATTAATGACGACGTGAAATTCAATCTAACCATACCAGTATTCCCACTGCGCCTACGCAGCAGAGACACTGGACTGCAAAGCTCAACGACAGATCCGCAAGTAAGAAACGGATAAGAGATATGAGACACTTACTGAAAGCTCAGCTATAGGAAGCACAGCAGTAAGATAGAATTTGTCTGCATATTGAGGAAAAAAATATCTGTTCCATGTTGACATTACTTTAGGTGCATAACAGTCCTTCTGAAAAGGAGACGCATTTTCCTTCCCTAAAGAAGAGCGCCCTCCCAGCACAAAAGCAACACTTACCAAGCTACGCAAAATATACTAACTTGTTCATTAGCATGTGCCCTATAGAGCTCATGAATGTCAAAGTCTTCCAGATTCAGGTGCAGCTTCTCCTTGCACAGCTCACATGTTGTTACTGCTTCCAAAGAAGAACCTGGTGGAGAGGAGCAGAGGGACAGTCAGTGTGGAGTTGCAATAATCTCTAACATATGACAGACAAGCGTTACAAACCGTAACTAATTCTTGACTTCATTTTGCAGAGCAATGTTAGAAGAAAAGCAAGCCTCTAATATGAATGCAGTGACTATCTGCTAGTGTCAGAATTTAAACACTATAGAATGTTTATTCTCTGCCTCATGTTCATTCTGGACATGCATCTTACTGCAAGTCTGGCATAAAATCACTGCTTGGGCTGTTTGAATTTTACAGTGTAACCCAAATATACACAAAAGTTACAATAAATATACTGGAATAGCTTAAAGTTATTGCTAGAGTAATATTTTGTCATACAGTACAAGGTTTAAAACAAGCTGCTCCATAAGCAAAAAAATGAATAAAGTTTATGGTAGATCTATGTCTTACATGGTTAAATACCTCATATGAATTTCTCCTGCAGGCAGGGGCTTCTAATACATCCCTACACTGTTATGAGTCTTCTGATACTGAGTAAAAAAGTAACCAGATGCCAGCACCTTCCTTTGGTAAAAAGTATACCATGATGTTCATGTCTTCTACCAAGACACCCATTTTTAAGTCTTAAAAACACTACAGATAACTTAGTTATAAACTAGCCAATCTACTACAAAAACAACTGTACAGTGTGCGATTTCTAAAGCGTTTCTTAAAAAAAAATTCTATATGCCCTCTGAAGTAACTTTTTGAACAAGCAGTTTTAACGGTCTTGAACAGGTGTTAGTACCCTAAAAAAAAAAAAAACACAACAAAAAAAATAGTATATATATTTAAATATAGTTACAACAGAAAAACATTTTTGGATTATCAAATTCCTATCACTCTACTACAGGCAGCCTGGCTATAAAAGTCTAAAAAACTAGAAGCACAAGCATGAGGAATGGTGGGGAACAAGCTCACCCAAAGTGGTAGAGTAACTCTAAAGCCACACTTCTGCAGGGTTATATTTGGCCTAATATCTTTAGTAGACGATCCCAAAAATATAATTATCTGAATGAGAAACACAGTTCTTGGAACTAACATGGGAAGCTGTGTAATGACAATAAGCCTGGAAGTGCCACACTCTTGTTTGTCCCCAACTGCTTGTTTTTCAAACGAATACCTCCATGTTAGTAATCTCCTGCTAAGCCTCCCAGTGTACCTGGAAGTCTGCTTTACCTGAATTAATCTTTGACTGCAGCCACTTTTTCATGCACTCCTGGTGAACATACTGCAGACTTCCAGTGCATTTGCATGGCTCTATTAAAAGGTTGTCAGAACTTGCAGAGGACATCTGACAGATTCTGCATAAGTCACCTTCTTCATCTTCAGAATCTTCTAAAAGCAGGCTGAATAGGAAGGTATATCAACAAATGCTGTGACACATTTCATGTAAGACTTTTTATAATGACAATTCCATTCATCCAACTGTTCTCAAACCAATGAGATTTAAAACAAGTTTCTCCAAAGACAAAAGTGAGAACACAGATGACAGAGAACGGAGTTGCCACCTTCCCTGAAGGAAATTTTCCTTCTAACTTCATGGTTACAGAAAACCCTCTCATGGTAAATCAGGTACATTCTATTATCTCAAAAAAACCCATAGTAATTTACCTCTCTTTAATTTTTTGGAGCCTTTCCGGATCTCTTGAAGGTGGTACTTTAGACTTGCCACTTTCTTGTCCATCAGACTGATTCCAGCCAGAGGGAATAATATCTACAGTTATCATAAGATTGTCAGACAGACTGCTTCCTAATGCTGGAGGCACTGCAAAGCGAAAGAGAGAACCAGGCAGAATTCCAGAACTTCTCCTGCTGTGGGCCGAGTCCGGTGGGGAGGCAGGAGCTGTAGGAACACCAGATACTGCAGGCGTTGGTGACCTGCTAACAGAAGCCCGAGGAGAGCTATCTGATGCTTCAAGAGAGGTCTCGTCACCTGGCTCTCTTCTTCTGAAGACATGTTGTGACCTAGCAGTTGTATCGGAGGTAGAGATCCTTGCAGATTCATCTCTTCCTTCTCTTCTTCTTCTGGAAAAGAGAGGTGTACATCTGTTCCTCAAAGATGATGACAACCAGGATCCTGTGCTCCTGCTTTCAGAGTCTGGTCTGTAACTTTCCCCATCTGAATCAGAGTTATGATTTTGTGAAACTCCTGATAAACCCCACCTTCGTCTAAGAAAACTAAATCCCTGAGAAGCTTCAGATGTCTGAAGTCCTGGAACATCTGGAGTCACAGCTCCACTACTACTTGATAAGGTAGAAGCCTGAACTCTTGGGACTACTGTTGACTCTTCAGAGCTTAATGATCTTGTGTGCAATGAGTCTTGGCTAGACCGTCGAGAGAAAAATGTGGATGACATAGTAGATGCTAAACGAGACAGCAGCTGTCTGGTTGTGCGCCTCCCTTCGCTGTCGGCTGCAGGCTCGTTCAATGGCCTCCGAGAAGATAGAACCCTTTCAGAACCACTTGAGGAAGGAGTTTCGTCTCTAATGGCAGTAAGAGAAAATGCTGGCTGCATGGTCCTCTGGGGAGATTCCAATTCATTTCTCCTTTGTCTTGCAGAATAGCTGGATCTTGAAGAGCTCAAGTTAGAGTCTCTGTTGAAAAAGGATGGCTGATGATCAGAAGGCAACTGGCGGTTCATGGATGCATTCAGCCTCAAAGTGCTTAATGAGCTCTCTTTTGGTCTTGCTCCCTCTGCATACGAAGAGGCAGGTCTGTCTTGAAGATCTGGTGCAGAAAAGCAGAGGAAATACCATGAAAAGATGCACTCCAACTGTTACATTCCAGATGGATAATGCTACAGCTCTCTGATAATTACATTCCAGATGAATAACTCTAAAGTGTAAATGCAGAAGTTCGGGATTTCGTGATCCTTATTCAAAACTGCTTCAAATTTGGCAGGCAGATTCCAGAGCAGCATTAAGTTTAAATTTAGTAACCAGAGTTCTAAAGTTGAACTAAAACCTACACTGGTTTCAGTCTGGTAAATCTATTTGGAATCTAACACCCCCTAAGTCTTCAGATTATCAAGGTATGACTCACTTTCTTATATGTGACTATGAGGGTTTTGACCATCTTTCAGAAGCCACATAACAGCATCTGAATTAAAACCAGCAAATTATATAGGATATTATTTATAACTTAAACTTTATAACTGCCTGTAGACTGAGAAAGATGGATTAATCAAAATTTCAGCAATGTAGCAGACACCAGGGCACCTGAAGCAGACACATGGATAAAGCCACATATGTTCCTCATCTATTACAAGCTCCCCATACTCTTCTCACCATAAGAACATCAAGAACTGCAGCTAAAAACACTACTTAAAGGTAGCATAAAAAATATTTACTTTGGATAATAGAAATGGAATAGTATCTAAATCAGATGGCTATTCTTATTATGTTTGAAACCAAAACCTCAAAAATAAAAATACCCTAGAAATACTCGAACTGCTCCAGCCCCAAAGGGTTATCTAGCTATTGCTATCGATGGAACGACTAAGCAAGTTCACATGTTCAACTATGCAACTGGCTTAGCACAATCAGACTTAACCATTCTGTGTCAGTAATCTTGTCTGCTCTCCCAATTACCTTGATTACCTATAACCAATTAGATAACTGTCACTACATTGTGTCCTCTCCTGCTTTTAAAGCCTACATTTGATCACCCAGTGTTTCCCAGTGGCCAGCAGGTGGAGGGAGGAGATTCTTCCCTTCTACTCCGCTCTGCTGAGACCCCCTTGCAGTGCTGTGTCCAGCTCTGGGGTCCCTGGTACAAGACAGACATGGACCTGCTGGAGCAGATCAAGAGAAGGCCACAAGAGTGATCAGAGGCTCAAAGACCTCTCCTGTGAAGAAAGGCTGAGAGAGCTGGGGTGTTCAGCCTAGAGAAGAGAAGCCTCCAAGGAGACCTGATTGCGGCCCTTCAGTACTTATTAAAAGGGGTTGATAAGAAAGATGGGAACAGACAGCAGGGCCTGTTGTGGGTGATGGTTTTAAACTAAAAGAGCAGAGATTCAGACTGGACATGAGGAAGAAATTGTTTTTACAATGAGGGTGGTGAGAGCCTGGCCCAGGTTGGCCAGAGAGGTGGTGGATGAACCATCCCTGGAGACATCCCAGGCCAGGCTGGACGGGGCTCTGAGCAACCTGAGCTGGTGAAGATGGCAGGAGGGGCTCTGGGGGAGCTGGGAAGGTCTCTTCCAACTCAAGCCATTCTACGATGCTTATAAGCACATTTCTGTAAATACTGTTTAAGTACCTCAGCACACTAAGAAGAATTCTACTGTAGCTGAACTGTGGTTACCATTACTTGAAGCAGCTGGGGCGGCAAACATCAGCCAGCCTCCTTACTCAAATGGCTGGATTTGAGGGGCGTGGAGGGGGAAGAAGGACACAGCTGAAGCCTGCTAACCTCGTAGGAAAGGAAAGTTATTGAATATTTCAAATACTTAACAAGCACAAGTAGATTAAGGTAGGAGGTTTAGCTTTCTCAACGCATTCTGGAACTGAAACCTTTCACATTTGTAGGTTTGTTTTGGTTTGTTCTTTTGAACAGCTTCTGCAATGCAATCACCATTCAAGCTGAGGTTTATGCACGTGGCAGATTCTTACTAAAGAAACATCTGCATAGATGCCAAGAATCTGTCAAATGGCTTTGATTACACACAGGAAACAGTTGCGAGTTATTTTTGTAGCACTTAACAGTGGCACTACTCCTAGAAATGCAGCACGGACAGCGAGGCTGTCCACCCATCCATTTCACCCTTTAGGGTCAATCAGGCAACCTCCAACCATCCACTTACTAAAGAAATGTAGAGTATGATGATGTTAAACACACTCTTGTGGAAAGGCAAAACTGCAAGATGAAATGTGGAACTAGTTTTTGTCTTTTCTGCTTATCTTCTATAATTGTAAAAAAAAATATTTTTTTTTCTAAATGCCACATTATAAAATATCACTAATATATCTGCAAAAGGTGACAGACCACGACTGATGACGGGCTTCTCCTGAGACAGCTGTAAAAGGCCACAACACTCTGAATGGAAAGTGAAAAGAGTGCAGAAGTCTGTACTACTCCTAGCAGTTACCCTGGAACAAACCTCTCACCTCATGTAAAGTGTAAGTTTATTCATTTTTATTTTCAGTGGTCTAGCAGTTTTCCCTAATAACCACTCAAGAACCCAAAGGGAAATGGAGAATACAATATGGGAACCTACATGAAAACCCTTTCTTGAATTAAAGTTACTTCTTTCCCCATAGCTAAATACAAAGAGATCTTAAGATGAACAAGAAGAAAATAGGCTTGCTGACTATTCACACAGTTCCAGTGGCAAACACCAATATGGCATTTTCTTATGACTGAACGCATCTGCAAGCTAGACCATTCATGTATCCTTTGAAGGTTTAGCCAATGCATGGAAAGCAGCCAACCAACTTTATTTTTAAAAGGAAACCTTAAAATTAAATATGTCTTTTGGCTTTGTATTTTGAAGAAATTATTAAAAGAACATGTGAAGAAACTAACAGGTACACAACCTATGGGTTTACAAGCTTTCAGTTGTACAATACATACATGTTGAAGATGAAAAGTCACTGTTTCTGTAGCTGTGATCCACCAGGTTATTAACAGACAGATCTGTTCTTCTTTCTAACTCTCTTCGCTCTCTCGCCAGCTCAGTTCCAAGGGAGCCAAGCATCACTGAAGAAGATCTAGGAATCCTACTGTACCTCCAAGAGGAATCTAGAAAGAAAAAGTAAATACATTCCCTGGTTTTGTCATAATTTAAAAATCCATTAAAGCTGGTACTTACGCATGCATTCTGGTTATACCATATCAAGGAGAATTTAACAATACCACTAAGCTGATCAAGTGTCAGCCACCAGCATAAAGCCAAGATAAAGCAGCACTCTGCTGATGCTGGCACTTATTTAATCTTGCAGTGAGTTAATTCTGAAACCTAAACTGGCAAAAAAGTAATAATACTTTTGTGAAGAGTCAGACCCATTAACACTCATACGGGACAGGAGGAGGAAAAGAAATAGCATCTTGCTTTCTGATGCTAGCTAGTTACTAAATAGGTTTCACAATACGGCAAAACAGCAGCTTGAGACTTAGTAAATGCTGCTGTTCTAATGATGCTTCTTAAATGCTCCTAAAACTAATTTTCCAGAGAGATAGCTGAAGCTTAAATGCCACTTAGACACGACTTTAAGAACGATTAATACTCTTCTTGCTCATACTGCAGAGTAAACCACTTCGGTTTAAAAAGGGATCTTTGCTTTTTTTTTTTGCTAACAGCTCCAACAACTAAACAGGGAACTGTACATACTTCAGCTGTGAACCAAGTGCTTGTTCCAAAACAGCATTTTTCAACAGCTCTGAAAAATCCACCTTGATTTCATTTTACTACTAACTTATAAATCCAAATTTAAGCATTCATTGGTTGGCAGTGTGATGACCAACAATTGATAAATAGAAAGACTGAGTCCTACAACATAATGAGAAATTTTAGTGGTCATTTTAGCATCAACAGTACTGGGTTTTGAACAATAATTTATTCACTTTTATTTGGATGTCTGTGCGGTTCCACACAGGGTTGTAAAAGAACGCTGATCCACACTCACAAGGGTAATCTGAATGGATCTAACAGTCTGTTTCAAAACGTTCTAGAACTATTTTCAATGTAAGTTTTTGACGCTATTTCCTGACCTTTAGACTGCCATCAGCATATTGGTTAGCCTACATCTATCCAAGTATCACACACATAGTTAGAGCTTCAATGAGAATCTCAGTTTTAAATAAACATTCTCAGTGTGGGATGTTTATTTTCGCTTGGCCTATACAATGAGTTTAGGCCCTGCTGCTAAAAAAGAACTTTCTTCCAGCTCTAACAGGCCACAACACTGCACTTCTGGAAACACAGAGCTAAGCGATGCAGATACCCCTTCTGCTGTCCCTGGCACGTGGAGGTTTACCAACACAATCCGACTCACAACAGCAGCTGTACTCATTCTTTCCTTGACATCTCAACCAATTAAGACATATTTGAGGCATAAAGTTCAGCTTTACTGCAAATGGAATAGGTACAGGTAATAATTTTAAAATGACATGCATACAACTGGGTTTTCAACAGACCACGTTAACAGCAATCTCAGTACTTCCAGTGCTGCTACCAGTGCCAACATACTCTCCCGTTAGGTACAGGCTTTCAATATTTAAAAGTAACAAAAGCGTAACATTTCAAAGTAAGTTTTTAAAAACTTGATAAAACCTCATCTTACTACTTAGACAAATTTCACGTAACTCAAGCTCTAGTAATCAACTTCTCACCTGAAAAGGCAGACAAGCCATTACTTCTCACAGAAGAGGTAGATGTACAAGACAGCTTCGGTCTCTTTGAATCGCTATCTCGCTGCTGGCTGTGCAGTCTTGAATATGCTCCCTGAGTTCTCTCAGACTCACCATAACACACAGATGTAAAATGAGAGGAAGACGACGTAGACTGAAATAACATTTAAAAAAAATACAGACACAGTATTTGAGACGTGCTTACACTGAACAAAAGTGTACATAATGCAAGACTCACAAAAATAGTAAAGAACAACTTTAAGATGCAAGCCTTATTATTTAAAAATAACATAGGATTTATGCTTGTGCTCTCAATCAGTATTACCAGGTTTACTCAAGACAGTCCTACTAACAATAGCTGGTTTCTATTACAATCAGCATTATTTCTACCTTTATAGAGAGATGTGGCTTACAGTGGAAAAAGATATTCCTGACTTGTAAAATGCTATAAACATGATCAAATATAGCTTTACAGATCTCCAAGGAAACATAATTTTGCTGTCCAGAAATGGCCAAAACTGACCAGCTTCATTAGGTTATTTAGTAGTTTAGTAAAAGAAAAGATGGATTAATTAATCTAAAATAGTATACTAAGGAGTCAGCTCTAGCTTCCAGTAAGCTATCTAGACCAGATGTATTTTTATTATATTAAGTTCAAGTGCAACTGAAACAGTTCAGAGTGAAGAACGGGTACAAAACAATTTTTGCAGTATACAGCACTGAAATAAATCAGTTTTCAGAAGCAGTACTAAAATAAAATTAAAAACTAGAAATCGGGATAGCCTATAAAGCTGTTAGTCTGGTTACCCACAGCCAAGGAATTTGTTTTCTATTTGAAATGTTTTTATTTTATTTTTTAATATAAAAACCCTTGAGCTCTATCAAAAAGCTCAGCTGAGCTCCCACAAAGTACCTACAACCAGGATCCTTTAAGTATGAACCAAATTATAGTAGTCATTATAGTTGTGTTTTATTTATATTTTATGGTTTTTTACTAAAGTCATGTCACTACTTTTTACTCTTTAAAACTAAGAAGTATCTAAGTACCTCTCTTATCCCATCATAAGAGACAGATCGGGAGACACAGAAACAAATGTCACAAACCAAGTACAAAACCAGGCTGATTTCCCTCACAAATCACCTTTTCAACATGTAACTTGTCTTTTAATCATTTGCTATTCGATAAGTGGAAGTTTCAGGGTATCTTCAGCAGTGTTCACTGGCATTAGAACTTAAGAGAAAAATTAACCTCAATGCGAAAAACTCCGTAATTTTGAAAACTCTACAGCACCAAGTTAACTAGATAAGCAGGCCACTTAAAACCACAGACTCCATTTGTATTTCACCCATGTGCAGACACCTACTCTAACTTCCCCTGAAGCCAGCAACTCCACCCTAGTTCCTCACTCCCCCTAATTAAAGGGTCTTCACCTGTGAGTCACAGTAAACTGCCTAGATAAGGTGAGAGCACTCTCAAGTACAAAATATCTTTCCGTTTCAAAGCGAGCAGGATTTTCACTTGTTCACTACCTTCCCACCAAGCATCTTCACAGTTTTCTGCTTTTCCCATCCTACTATTGCTACTGCAGTTGAAAGTGTTTTAGTGCATGAGCATGTCACAGAAGCAAGCTATTTTCTTTTCGGAGTTATGAAAGCACATTCTAGAGCCCAGTTAAGCTGTAAGGGCCTGAGCCCTGGAGCTCAATCAGCGGGCAGCTCGCTGTCTCTCAGGGTATCTGAGAGCAGCACACCAGCAGGCACAGTCAGGAACTGCTCCTCCACAGCAACCTTACTACAGCAGGTGGCCAAAACCATGAACTTCGTGTTAACCCACGAAGTTGATACCATCCAAAAACCACAACCCCTAAAAATTCATGATGGAACAAGCTGAGTACAAACAAGATTAATTCTGCCCTCCATAGGACTACAACATCAGATTCTAATCACCCTCGTTTTTTCTTTTTAAATGGATACTTGCAGAGCCACTCTCACTTCAAATCTATTTCTTAAATACTTGTAAAACTAATATACATTATTATTTTCACCCTCTGAACTATCTTCTTGCTTTCCCTTCATCTTGACTTGACAAGATCTACTTACCTAGAAACATTACAGTGAGCGCCTGCTAGCAGCTTTTCAGATTGGCAAGGGTAAGGTAAACCTCTGATTTTTTAAGTATTACACATTAGCAATCCTCACCAGTCTGCTTCTGCTTCCCAAAAATCTTCCAGCATGTGGATGATCAAGTGTCCCTGAGTAGCGAGTTGGAGAGGACGTTGTAAGCTTCCAAGGAGTTTCGTGGGTGTCTCCTTCTCCAATTCCCCAGTCTCTACTGGAACTATTCAACACACCGGACTCCTGAAGAACAACATGCTTATCATATGCATCCTGTCTGATCTGAATATTTAAAATACAGAGACATGAAGGGACTAAGACATCTGGAAACCTTTCGTAAGAAATCTCAAGGGATACCCAACAAAAAATTAAATAGGCTTGAGAGGGAACCACTAGCAAAAGGAAAGTTTTTTGGTTTTTTTTTTTACATTACTTTCTAGTAATTATCAGCTCCTTTATCTGTCCTCATATCTGACTGCAGACAACAAAAACTTGAAATGTAAGGCTTTTGTGGCATTACCCCAACTTAGACACTCCAGCTGCAGGGCAGAATTAAGGACCTCACTTTAAAATGTTAAGTAAAGAAACCCCAACGTGCAGAAAAAGTGTCTATAACAGGAAAAGTGCCACAGCAAAAGTGGCTTTTTGGCCACTAAAGCAAGCTGTCTGTCTTGTCCTGGTCATCGGTTCTAATGTGGGAAAGAGTGGCTGCAAAGAGGAAGGGGGGGAAAAAAATAAAAAAAATCAATTTCAGGTCTATTAACAGATAATTATTTTTACATAAGCAGTGTATTCTGTCTTAGTGAAACACATGGTACAAGAAATGCAAAGCATGTCATCAAGTTGTTATTCCTTAAAAAAACATAGCATAGTACTGCAGATGACACAGTATCTTCTCCCAGTCTTAAACACTTCCCTTTTACCATTGTTTAAGTTTTTTATTTTAGTAAAATTAATAGAAATAACGGAAATCCAACCATTTTATTACAGCTAAGCAGAGTTCCTAGGTGACTATTCGTCCATCCTCTTCCTATTAACTATTAATACTACAACTACCATAGTCTCTATCACTATTTCTTAAAAGTTGTAGTATTAGGATGTAAAAAGCTGAAGGAACATTCATGCTCATCATTGTCACAGGCAAAACTAAACCTGAAAATAAAGTATCAGCCAGTAACTTTTCTCGTGTTTCAAAGTCTCAGTAGGATTCATCAGGTTTCCAAATTATTTCTTATATGGATGATCTACCCATGAGCATAAGGCTCCAAAACTTCAAGAGAAAAGTAAAGCTCTCTTAAAACATTCTTAATAAGAGCCATGCCTGCAGATTTAATTGGTCCTGAAATACGTGCCTTTCCTTTTTCTCCAGCTGTTAAGATTCTCAAGATCTTTGAATTTTGTCTTATTTTAAGTGTCTGGATCGCCACAGTAAAGACCTTAATCCATGAACAGCACACTCACAGAGCTCTAAAAGACAGTTCATGGAATTACACTGTCTACCGTTCTAATGCCCACACAGCTTTTGGGAGCTGCGGCATCTCTGTACTGTGCTCATTTCTTGTAAAGATGTCCCAAAGGCAAAACAGAAAGAAAAAAAGCAACATATTTGGTATCCAAAAAGTGGCTTTAAGAGAAAGTAATCATCAGGCATGACGTGAGGAAAGCTCAACCTAATCACTATATCTGAAACTTAAAAAGGGTAGGACTACTAAACATCCCTCATCAGAACTTAATAATTGAAGCATTATAAAGGTATTCTATTTTTGGTGTCTATTTTCATTAGCATAAAAATGTCATGGGGAAAACACTCAAAATTTTATATATTACACTTGACACTATTACACCATTAAAAAGACAAAACCAAAAACCAACAAACTTCCACTTAATTTCTCACAAAACGCTTAACAATGTTGTATCATAAAGCACAGGAATTTTTTTCTTCGTGCCATTACACTAACTTGATTTTTGTATTTTAAGTCACCTAGAAACAGCGCTATGTCACATACATTAGATCATACAGTTTACAATTAACCCGTTTGTTATGCGTCCTCAAATGAGCAGAGGCACTGATCTCAAAAGTATATGACACACAAGAATTCACACCTATATGAAAAAAAAAGGTAAGGGCAAGAAGAACAAACCCCCCTGATAGAAACCTTTATTTTTCTGGCCCAAGTCAAAACCAAACACTTGAGGTTTGACTGCTCAGTCACCAAAAGTTTTTGAGCTAAGCTATAATCATGGTCTCTAGCTGTAGAAATGGGTATATTACAAAAGCAAGGCTCCAAGTTCTCTTGCCTCTGAACACCCAAAGCACTACTGACAGTCATACTACTACTTCTTCTAAATGACGTATCTTCTACATGCTTTGGAACTGAAGCAGTTCTTAGTATTTTAAGGTAGGCTTCTGAGTGGATTAACAAAGCAAAAAGGCCTGCCCATTCTGTTCCTATCTGACCAAACTTAATCTCATTTAGACTATTTGTTTCTTCTTGTTCCAGCCACTTGTAATCTTAAACTGCAATCAATAACTGAATTTGCTCCTACCAGCTCTGTAAGTACCGAAAGTTAGCCAAGAAAGGCAGCTTCCCTCTGCTTTTATCACTAAGCACTAGTCTTGGGTAACAAGCTCTCAGTCTACCTTCTATGAATTTGAGTGAAAAGACAGGATACAACATGATCTTCTGTACAATTATTTTCCCTTCTGTTTTAACCTGAAAGTGTTATCAAGATCATTCCTCGGAAGCACTTTGCTCAACAGAAAATAATCAAAAAATAATACACAGTGCAGTGAATACACTGCAGTTCATGTCATAAATGAAATACATAACTCTCTTGTGGTTTAACTTCAGACCAGGAGTAACACATCTAACTTCACAGCACCAGATCAGCTCATCTTGTCATCTACAGCTTTCAGTGTGATACATACATCAAAATTCCGATGAAATCCTCACTGCCCCTCAACAGAAAACCCCATTTACCCAGGGTTAAGACTGCAGTGCCTTGTGCCAAAACAGACCCATAGCATCAGGGTGACCTTCACTCATTGAACCAATGATTTTTAAAGGTACAGCTACAAACAAAAGCAAGTAAAGATGGCAAACCTAGAACTACCCACTCACACTGCAGAATACTGTAATTGGCCTGGTTATTAAATTCTTGCACTTTAGAATTAATCTTCGGTTTCGTTCGCAAATGCAAGGCCATGGGTGCGGTTTTTCCTTATATTTCCCTTTTTTGTCTGGGTTTTAGGGATTTTCTGGATAAAACCAAGATATTAAATCAACTTACACTTCACAGAAAGCAACAAAATATATTACCTGGTATCCAGATTCTAATCTCCGTGAAGATTCTCTTGCACTATATGCACCAGCTAAACTGTTTCCAGTCAATGCTCTAGATCCTAGTGGAGAGCTGGAGGCCGGAACAGATATCCTTCGAGGAATTCTTGAGGGTTTTGACTCCATTCTTTGCATCCTGCATAAGGACACGCTTAGTTTTTCTTTAAGAAGCAGGGACCTACATGCAAAACACACATTAGTCATTCTGAGTGTATCATAAATATGACTCACACATACAAATACTTACACAGCACTGTGGTCTGACTGTGCATGAGTAAGATGGGGAAATGAGTTCTTAACCTAGTTTTTGTAACCCCTTCTTTACATGTCCTCCCAATTCCATACTAGAAAACTAGAAACATAGCCCCTTTTGCTATTCTTAAGATTCTTGCTATTGTACTACAAGTAGAACTCCCTTAAGAACTCTGCAGCACTAGTATTAACAGAAAACGAGCCAGGAGCCAGGGAAAGAGTCCTCAGATTTCCTAAACGCATACATTACTTTTCTGTTAGTGAACCACATCTCAACACTTGCAGGAACTACACTCAGACTTATCCTTCAGTCAGAACTATGAAGCTTCACTCTCCCATGAAAAAAATACATTTCCTGTCTCCCTGCCTCAGACAAACATTTAGCTTCTCCAAAGACAACTCCCATGAAAATTAATGTATACAAAAGAGCACATGATCTCTCACATACACATATATAAGTTTACCTTTGTCACTGAGTGTTTATTTGCTCTTTTGGTATTTCTAGGCATTTCAAAAGAAATGCTGATGCCTTTTCCACATGAGAAGTGATCCTGTAGTCATTCCTGTCCCTGAAAGGATATTTTGACTTAATGTTGCTCAAAGGCTCCAGAGAGATACCTAACCCTTTCAGTAACATTCCCAGATTCTTCCTCCTCAGGATAGTACAGACAGAATCAGACCACAAAAGGTATCTCTTAAGAAACTTAAGAAAACTGGGTTATCCTCCCTGGTGGGATGCAGGAAGAGTAGCAAGATAATAAACAACTCTAAAACAGACAGCCAAGAACTCCAGTGCTATAAGGTATTTTGCGGAAGTGGTAAAGTGGTACAACCTCTGTGATTTAACCACTTTTAGTTCTGGCCTAACCGTCTGAGAACAAGTTATATCAAGGAAAAAAATGAGCAAGGCACATTTTTTTCCACACATTAGCCATGCTCACCAGTAACAGCCTGCAAAAAGCTGTTGCATCCATCCAGACGTACCTTATGTCTGGGTGCAGTTTCAAGTTGAGTTCACATACTCAGGACTTCTAATCCGAGCTGGAGGTCACTCTGCATTACATACTCTACCTGGTAAATGTGAGTTTCTACAGAACTCTATTGACCAAACAGTTGGACAGCTGGGTTAATTTTCCATAATGGAAGGTTTTTAACCAGTGTTCTGGTGCATGTTCAGTTGATAGCTTTAAAACACAGGTGACAACCTAAAGTAGCCTAAATGCTTCATCTTGCAAGTAGGACTTTTTTAATTTGGAAGGGGGCGGGGGGGGGGTGGAAATCAACGACAAATCAACCACTAAGCATACCAAGTTTAGGCAAACGTTTACATTCACGTAAAACAGAGCTACTGGCTTGTATTACAGAGAAGCACACCAGCTTCTAGACCACGCTCCAGACATCAGCAACACATTTGCCTTTGCCAGAGACATCACCAGTTAAAAAAGATCAGTTCAAGAATCCAAAATTCCCACTTGCCCAACTTTGGATTAGGAACCTGAAACCATGAATTTGTCACATTTCTCAGATTACATTTAAACCCCGAAGTAAATATGGAGCAATGGTATGCAATTGTCAAAGCTGTATTGGTAAGAATGCTCTAAGCAGTGTTCTGAAGTACAGAAGAACACAGTCAATCATGGAACTTTACAAGAAACTCAGTAAGGACAAACCTAATAACCTCAGCTACACACTTCAAGTGGATTGTTCCTGCATGTAACATCAAAATGTAACAATCATACTTCTTATTTGTAACATTAGATATGACACTGGAAGGATGACTAATTTAAGATTTAGAGTAATCTGCCATAATGTGCACTGCAAATCTAGCACTTGTCCAAAACTGCACTGAGAGTGAAAAAGTAACTATTCAAGTTGCAAACTGTGAGGCTAAATTAATGTACTATACACTAGGGTATATGCTGGACAGGACAGTTGTAGGTCTTGATGAGAACTGACATCCAAAACACTGCTAATCTACATTGTACCCTGATACAAAATATAAGAGACAGACGCAGAATAATGAATCCGATTCTCTACTAATAAGTACTTGACAAAGAACACCAGCGCTACCGCTATCACTTTAGTTATGGATCATTCTGCCTCTGGATCACTTTGCTTCAGGTAAGTGTGGAACCAGATGAATGAAAGAACATAGATAAAAGTCAGACACATACATATGTAGAACATGTAAAAGTTCTAGAAGAAGGGATGGAAGCTCCTACCAGTAGAAACTGATGTCTGGATGAAGAGAAGGAAGAGACGGAAGTGTAAGAATTTATAACAACGTCAAGACTAGAGATAATTTAATACTTATCACCAGCCACAGGACAAAATGAGCAGTCTGATAGGAAAGGACAGGGTAGAAGTCTGTGGACACCAGAGTCAATTATCTCTAGAAGCTGAAATGGAGTCCAAGATTAGCAAATCGCTTCTACAAACATACATAAAAAGGCACAAGACTCCTCCAGCGTTAATTCCAAGAGGACACTCTTATCAATCATCTTAATCTTGTAAATGAGCACAGGTTGTGATTTCAACCTGAATATGTCAGGATGATCCTATCTATATAGTATTTTCTTTCTCTAAGTGAAGAAATACTGCAGAAGCTATACACAAAAAATGACTTCATAAACAAACTAAAGGTAGCATGTTAGAAAATACAAAATTTAGTGTCAGTTTATGCATACAAATTATGATTAATTTCTGCAGTCATGGCCTCAGCCAGCAAACAAGAAGGATCTGCTATCAAGATGAGTCAGAGTTGTATAAGAACAGGCATCTGACAAGAGGAACGCTGCCTTGTTCAGTGCAGAGGTGGAAAGGTACCCAAAAAAGGCTTTATGGTCTAGGCAAATAACTTCTGCTCAAGGAAACTGGATTTTATCTTTGCCTTTCAATAAAGATTCATAAAATTTACCTGGAATCCAAGTAGCAGAAATCATGAAAGCATGTATGTGCAACTGAAGTGAATGGAGCCATGACTTGAATATATTAAATAGATAAAACCAGATACTAGATGTCGCCACTTTGGTAATCAACACTAGTAAGGGTCTTCTAGTTTGTGTTTTGTTGGGTTCTTTTGTGTTCAGAGTTTTCTGAAAACCATTTTAAGCACTGCACCTCTGAAGCTTGAGAACTGTCTTCATAGCTGGCTTGAACACACACAACAGACACGTAAGGCTAATGCTGATCACGGTAACACGAGGAGGTGGCCAAGGTGAACATGCTATCAGAGAAGGCAAGGCAGAATGGGACAGTGGTCTCGCAATTTAAAAAGAAGTCATATTATTAAAGCCACAATAATACTTTTCTGCAAGAGGAATATTGTGTTTTTATAGATATCTTGGAATGAGAATGGCTCCCTTTTACAGTATCAGCATCTGAAGGGTTTTTTTGAATGAGCACAAAAACACTCAAATTAAAACCGTGAACATCTTTTTTTACCCACACTGGAGTTCAACAAATCCCAAGTGGTAATTAACATGCTGTAATGAGTTCTACAATGACAAAGTAGTCACCTCAATTTTCACAGAAGGTAGTGACACCAAAAAAAACCTGAAATTACTTCTCTGAGGAACAAATACAAAAAAAAAATGCAACGCATTTCTTCGGCTCATGTCGTGTTACACAACATAGCAAACCTTCATGGAAAAATCTGGAAATAATTCTTGTGTCTACTGGAATAATGGATGCCTGTCATACCTCTCAAGAGTTGAAAGAAACCAAGTTCTGAAATAAAACTTTAAGTTCCAGGTTGTACCTGGGAAACAGATGACCAGCTTGTAAGGAGAGGTGGGGCTGAACAGCCTATTTTGAGTACACAGCTCAAGTGTCCTGCCCTTCTTGATCTGTCACCCCTCCAACTACATTATAAAAGACCAACTAGACCTAACATAGCCACGGGATAGAGATAACAGATCCAAGAAGTCTTTACAGGAAAGCAGTGTAATCTCAAAAGGTAAAAATAACACAAACAGCAAGCACTGCAAATAAAAACCTCTCCTCCTCTCTTCTGCCCTGACCCCCTCAACTGAGAAATTACGGGCAATGGGAGGCAGTCCTGCCCACCAGGAGCAGAAGCCTTTACCAACTTCCATGCTTTCTGCTAACAGCTCAAGGTACCTTCAATCAGGAAGAACCACACGCTTTGCTCCCAGCTCCTAAATTCACTTTTCTACCTTGGAACGTGGTGACACTCCTACCTAAGCCTCGAGATTTTATGACTGCAAGTTTTTGTACAGTTTGATATATACCTGTTCATTTCTCCCAAGCAACTTCTGATCATGAATCTTCCTCAGCGTTTACTCACAATCAATGTTTTTATGACAAACAAGATGGAGTTCAGGAACAATTCTCTCAGTTTTCACAATTATTTGTTCAGGCTATTTTTTCAACCTCCAGCCAAGAAAGGCTGACCAAAAACTCCGCAGCCTCTCGGGAGTCCCATAAGCGAGAACAGTATTTACCGACGTCGACCGTCCGCTGGAGCAGCCGCTGCAGGACGCAGGGCTGCCGTTCGAGACGGGAGCCGCGGGCTCCGCGCAGCGGGCGTTCCGCGGGGCCGCTGAAAAGGGCGCTACCCCGGCCGGCACGGAGAGGCCCGGCCCGCAGGCTCCGGCCAACGCCGACCCGGGGCTCGCGTCAGGCTGCGAGTCAGCCCCGAGCGCTCGGCCCGGCCCCGCGGGGCAGAGGACCCCCAGAGGGAGGACCGGAGCACGGGACGGGGTGTCGCGCTGCTCCGCTGCGGAGGAGGCGAGCGGCCCTCAGGGGCCTGGCGGAGGAGCCGGGCGCCAGCCCAGACAAAATGGTTCCCCCGGCCCTGGCGCGGAGCCGCCGGCCCCGCACACAGGCGGCAGCTGGGCCGTACGGGGACACCTGCCCCTCCCCGGTACTCACTGCCGCGGCACAGCCCTCACGACGCCGACACGCAGGAGCGGAGGATCCCCCGAAGGGCCCGGCCGGGCCTCCCCACCGGCTGACACGCCACGGCCACCGCCGCTCCCTGCAGCACAATGGCGACCGCGCGGAGACTGCGCGGCTGTCAATCACCGCCCGCGCCCCGCCCACGCGCAGCTCTCGCGAGAGCTACGGCGGGGGCCCGCGGGGCCCGGGCGCCGATCGGCAGCGCTCCCCGCGGCTGCTGGCAATTGAAAACACGCTCCGCAAACTGCGGGCGGTGTGGAAACCCTTCGTGTTAAATACAGGATTTCTTTTTGTGGAGAAACATCCCAAAAGCCACAGTTTGAATCGGCTTGCATATTCAACGTTCAGCCTTAAAACTGCAAGCAGAGGATTTGAGTCTGCTCCTTATGCTACGTGTTCCCGTTTCGATGTTGTTTATAAATGACTCGCTGCCTCTCGTGAGCCTGGGTTTGATTTCGGCTCCCTGGATGAGGAGGCTGGAGAGAGCCTCCCCAACTGCAAAGTGACGGAAATGCCCTGCGTTTTAATTGTGTTCAGACTTCAGCTTCATCCTCCTGAATTGGCGTTGGCAGACATTTGTACTTGAGGGGAATATTTTGCATGACTTTATGAAAGCAGGAGATAATCTTATCAAACACTGAAAATGCCAAGCCTTCACAAAACCTGTCAGTCCTGAGCAAGTCCTGGTTCCAGCGTCCCTGCCCACTACAGAGATGGCACAGAGCTCACACCGCTGTATTTTCTGAACCAGGCTCTGAAGAAGACGTGTTGTTACTATGGAGTGTGGCCTTCTGGCACTGCAGTCACAAATCTCAGTATTTCACTGATTCAATATCCATCTGTCACCAGTCTACAGCAGGGCTTTCCCGAATCCCAATATTATAATGAGTGTCCTCAATTGCATTGTTGCAATTCAGATAAAGTGGTGTGCAATAGTACCAGGCTGCTCATTCTTTAAGGGAAGCAAAAAACAAAAACAAAACCCAGAAAACATGACCAGACACCCTGGCACAGGGCTACAACACATAGAAATTCCATGCATGCATGCCTAATAGCTCTGACAGATCTGGGACACGTGTAGGACCAGCCGGGCTGGTTAGAAACTGGCCAGGTGGCATCCCTAAATAATAGGGCAGTCCTATGTTTAGCAATATCCTTCACTCTGCTTCTCATTTATGCTTTTAAATGTGTTTTTCCATATGTCTAGATTGTGACAGGGTTTGTTCACCAATTCTCTTTCATAGAGAAATGTTGGGCAAAGTATCAGTGAATTGGAGACAAAGAACTGGGAACAGCTGTAAGTAGAGAGAGAGGCAATCAAACAAAAACTGGTAGGAGAGAAAGGCTGCTGGGTTTTTTGCTGATGGGCATGTTGCCTTTCACCAGAATGCCCCAAGCAATGCTTATTGGCCATGGGAAAATCTTGTCTCTAGCAGCCAGAAGCAGGCTGCTGCCCCTGCCAGGACCACTTATTTGGCCTCTCTGTCTGCAGGGACGGAGGACGGCGGCGAGCTGACCTCATGAATAATTCCCGCAGTAGCAACTGCCCTTTCTCCTGGTTAGCAAACAAGAACACTTCTAGAAAGAGTTAGATCTGTGTTAAATTCAACACTTAAAGGAGGCATTCTGCCTTATAGTCATGCACAGGTCAGCTGCAATGCATAGATCAAGCGAACTCACTGTGAATGTAGCACAGAGCCACAGCAGATCGCGGCCACCACGAAGCAGGTCGGTTATGCTTTATTTTTAACAGCGAGTTAGAAGGTGAGTAGGGTAAGCTCTATCCGACACAAAACCTCAGAGCTCTTTGAGTCAGTATCACTGTCATCAGGAGAGGATTTACTGGGGTTGCTCAGAAAGATGTGATACCATTCCATTCATTAGCCCTGTTCGATACAATGCACCATCCGTATTACTTGAGGGCTGATGCAATATCCCTTTCATTAGCCGTCTATGAGCCATTTGTTGGCCATACTCTTGTCACAACTTTGTTCCTCTTCTTAGAATAAAAACCGATGCTATCACCTGAGCTCATAGGCTTGCATATTTTTTTCTAATCTGCATAATGGATCAAAGATCTACCCTGTAATATTGCGTAAGTAAATTAATTCCATTACAAATACACAAAATTAGGAAAGCTTAAGGTACAATGACCAATATCACCACATTGCACAAAGACTGCTCTGCGTTGTGAATCATTGCTAAAATGACAAAATCTAATGAGCCTGAAATACAGTTTGGGATTTGCCTTAAGGAAAACGTCCAAATGTTGAGTGATAACAGCTGAAGTCACGAAAGCCTGTGTAAGAACGTGCTTGTAAATGGCAGAGCAGCAGGTTTAGAGCACATCTGCTTCATCATGCCATAACCATAGCAAGAATATGGAAATAGATTCAAGTCAGAGTTACTATCCCTAACTCTTCATTCTTACACCCTCTGACAGAAACTGTCCACAAACAACTGAAATTTTGTAGAGTCTGTCCTTAGCTTCAGCAGATCGTTGTCTGAAATTTTAAGATAAACTGAAACTGATGTCTAGTTGTCAAGTTTTAATCTACCCATGTTGGTAAGTCATACTTAAGTAAAATTAATTTCTAATACCCATCTGGAGATAGACACTTTCCAAAGAGTTTTCATAACATTTCTGACCAGACTTCAAGAATTTTATTAGAGAGCACCAGTTCATGGTTTGGTTTGGTTTGGTTTTTTAAATGAAGTTTAGATTGCATCTTGAATATTAATTTGTTATGAAGGACTTCAGGCAATATCATAACAATTTTTACTCTCTCCTTTCAGTGAGAAATGGCAGCAGGAAGGTCTGTGGTAAACATTACACAGAAAGGTTTCTGAGGGTGGACAGTGGACCAGAAAGTTGCCCTCTGAGGACAAATGCAAATCACAGTCCACAGTGGAACACACCTGGGAAGTGCAGTGGCTGCGAAAGGCGCATTCCAACCACCCAAACTGAAAGCACACAGTAGGAAAATGGAAAAAAAGAAACAAAAATGGACATAGACACAAAATAATTTAGAACAGATAAAACCTTAAAGAAACTACTGTAATAATACCAGCCAGAAACATTTCATAATTATTATAGAAATAAATTATTTATCAAATATATATGTTCAACCTTTACAATGCAGGCATTTTGAACATAGTAATTTTTTAAGGCAAGGTCAAAATCACTGCTCTTAAACTTTTTGGTATAGGAAACTAGTTTAAATAAAAACTAATTTTGATACAGGAAGCTTTGAAATGAAAAGACTTTCAAACTTTACCTAAACCAAACGAATCTTCCATCTTCCTGCCCAGGATGCTGTCTTCAGTTAGGGACAGTGCTTGCTGATCTGAGAAACCTGATCTCTGCAGGTTCAGGTGATTTCTGTTGATTAACCCTGCCCAGAGCAGTGGAAATTACTCCTTTGAAGATTAAAATGTCTTTGCTTATTGCCATTTAGGATGAAAATTTTGCTACTGACAACTTAGTAAAACTTGGATATCTTTAACATATCTTTCTCTGTGCCTACGTTATAAGAATCAAACAATTGTACAAAGCCACAGATATATTATATATATATATACATAAAATGGGGTTAAGAAGATTTTTAACAAAAAGTACAGCAATATAAATGTTATTGAAATCAATCTGAGCTCTCTTACTGGGGACAGTGTGTAACTAGGGTGGGGAGTACAGTATGTTTTACCACTGCGTTGATGAGAATGGATTGGAATCCAAGAACAACATAATTATTGTTGTTGTGTTGTTGTGACTAATTTAATGTTAAAGCAGAGAAGGAAGTGGGAGGGGCAAAGCATCAGGAATTGTTAGTGGCACGTACACACAACAAGGGGATCGTTGTCCTTTGCCAGTAACTGAAGCTGAGTTCTCTCTCTCTCCCTCTCAAAATAGCTGCTTGAATTTATCTATCTATTTATCTATCTATCTATCTATCTATCTATCTATTTATTTTCCTTAAGGTAGATTATGTCCATCATTTTTATGGGTAGTAAAAAATGACTATGATTAAAACAGAAGACATTTTCAACCTATGGCTGAAAAAATCAATATCCCTTTCTTGAGGTTCAACTAAGAAAAAGACAAAATGAACAACTGTGTTTTGCTGTGCACTTAATAAGACCAGAGCAAATATCTTCTTCTTGTGCCTAATACAAGTAAGAAAATAAATATCAAGAGGACTTGACTAATAAATCAAATGTGGGATTAGGAACGTAATCCTAGCTTCTACGGTTATCATAGAATCATAGAAGGAACCCCATCAAACCCCATCGACTTGCAGGGATGTAGCTGGATTGGCAAATCCCGCACAAGCTCTGGGTTGATTGAGTTCATTGCTCACACAGCCGCGGTTCTCTAGCCCAGGGCTGTAGGGGCCCCGAGTCCATCTTCGGGGTTCAAGGCCGAGGTGAAGGAAGCATTAAACATCTCGGCTTTGTCTACGTCTCTCTTTATGAGGCGACAATGCTCACCAAGCAAAGGGCCAATGTTATTCCTGGTTTGCCTTTTGCTGTTAACATATTTTAAAAAACCCTTTTTATTGTCCCTCATGGTACTGGCCAGCTTCAACTCTAAGTGAGCTTTGGTCGCGTGTGTTGAGCAGCATCTCCGTAGTCCTCCCATGACGGCTGACCTTGCTTTCACTGACCATGTAATTTATTTTTCCACCACAGTTCAAGATCCCTGCTCAGCCAAGCCAGCTTTCTGCCTCGCCTGCTTGACTTTCAGCGCTCTGGAATTGCCTGGTCCTGTGCTTTTAGTAGGTGGTACTTAAAAAACAACCAACAGTGATGGACCCCAACACCTTCAAAAGCTTCTTTCCAGGGGACCTTACTGAGCAGTTCTCTGAGCAAACTGAAGTCTGTTCTCCTCATGTCTAGTGTTCAGGTCTTGCTGACAGCTTTCTTGCCATTAGCAAAGATTTCAAACCTCACTGTGTCGTGGTCACTGTGGCAACAAGGACAAGGACAGGTTAGCTCCTTAAAGGCTTAGTTCCTTAAAGAATCACTCATCAGTGTTGTCATCCTGGTTGGGTGGCCTGGAGTAGACACGCACAATGACATGCACTTTATTTGTCTGACCCTTAATCCTTACCCAGAGGTTCTCAACTTTGCCATCGCCCGCTGCCATCTCCACTCACTATATGTACCTGAAGTGCATTTCACCTGTGGAAAAGCTGCTCAACTATTCCCTGGCTGCCTGATTTCTGCTTTACAGTTCAGATGTGGGAGATGAACTAATGTAATTTTTTAAAAACATACAATTATTGATTTAAAACACAAGGGCATGTACATTAATAGAACAAAGGCCTAGTTTGAGTTTACCTGATAATGAGTGATTTGCACTAAAGAACCAAACCGTATTCTCTAGTGTGTCCATTTTATACCAGCTTAAGAAATTGAAAGAGGAAACAACAGGATTTTGTTTTGACGGAGGATGGGGACCCACCAGCCAGCAGATGGGAAGGGAGAAGAGGGAAGATGAGGTCACGCTTCTGCTTTTGGTGTAAGGTGTTCTTGGAGATTTTTATCAGGGAGGCCCCTGTGGGCAGCACGTCTTCACCTTTGCCTCCCAGAGACAGCATAGACAACAGACATAGACACAGACAACATAGACAATGCTGGGGACAGATCGGGGAGTAAAGATGCTCCTTGACTCCACGGGACATTGGACACCCGAGGCGTTTCCATTGCCTGTCGTTGAGTTTATTGCTGATGTGATGATAAACACTGCCAGTGTTGTACAGACTGTGAGACTGGACGCTCACAGTGTTTGTAGAAGAGACACCAAATACCAGACTCACAGCCCAGAGCTACACGTTGAAAACGGGCAGTAAAACACATCTTCAGTCTTCATTTCTATGACTGTTTATTTTAGCCTCACAGACACAGACTGATGCTGCAGGGTACCTTTTCCTTCTCAGGTGCCATTAAGGGCCAAGGAATAACATAACTGGTTTTAATGTTTCGTGTCTTTTTTTCTATAAGCAAGTTACCTGAAGCAGAATTCTGTGCTCATCTGATTTGAATGAGCTGGGGGGATCTCAGACAGCACAGGGTAATTCCCGCCGTGGACTCCTGTGTGCAGGGTGCAGCCCCGTGGGCAGGTCCGGCCTTTCTTTGTGTGATCCCTGGCTCCTTGAGTGCTGAATCACACCAAGCTGTTCTGACCTCCATAAAAAGAAATGTCAATGAGAGGGAGCTGGGTGGAGTGTGTTTGTGTGTGCATTGGAGAGGACATTTATAAATAAGAGTCATGGGTGTTAATACTTAGTTGACTAATGAAGGGGAAATAGTAAGGGGCAGCATACCTGTGCAATCGCATTCCACATTGCCTACCATGACTGGTACAGGCCAGTATGCTTTGCATGTGAGCAGAGCTACACTTCCGTCTGTTTCTGAAAAGGAGTATGTCATGGTTTAACCCCAGCCAGCAACCAGGACCACGCAGTTGCTCATTCAATATGCCCCCCAAGTGGGATGGGGGAGAGCATCAAAGGGGGAAAACAAACCACTGGTGTGTTAAGAACACTTTAATAGGGCAGCAAAGGAAGACATAATAATAATAGTAATAACAACAACAGACTCTGCAAAACAAGTGATACACAGTGCTCACCTCCCGCGACACCAATAGTGCACCTGTTCCCAAGCAGCCGTATTTGCCTCCAGGCAGCTCTAGTTTCCCTGCTGAGGATGACGTCTTGCGGTCAGGAATACCTGGTGGCCAGCGTGGGTCAGCTCTCCTGGCTTTGCTCCTTCCCAGTTTCCTGTGCACCTGACAAAGTGTGGGAAGCTGAAAAGTCCTTGATTATCTAGCAACAACCAAAACATCAGTGTATCATCAACATTCTTCTCATACTAAATCGAAAACACAGCACTATACCTGCTACTAGAAAGAAAATTAACTCTATCAGCAGAAAACAGGACAGATTACGACTTCAACAAAAATACAGCGTGTGTCCTAGCCCTGGCACAATTGAGCACAGCATGCTGCCGGGCCGAGCCGATCGCGTCGAACAAAGCCAGCACCCAGCCTATGTTCCTACATGCAGACTGTGATCAGGGACTTAGTACCAGTCTGACAGGTACTGAAACAAGATACTGGCCTGGATATGCTCATTTTCTGACCCTGTATAGGTGGACTGTGTGTTTACTCACATTCTTTTAATGTCCTATAAGTGGGAAAGGTGTCAAACTAAATCTCTCTCAGTTACCGAGTTGATCCCTTCTTGCAGTGTGAGTTTGATAGCTCTACTGGCAAGATGACTCTACATCACCCTGAGGAGAGGTCTCTTAATTAGACCAGACAGTTGATTGACAGAAAGAGATTTAGAGGAAAATGACATGTAGCTGTCACACAGCAAATATCTTTACTGTTTCCGCTATGTCTGCGGTTATACGGTCATTGGAGATTTCCGTACAGCAAGCTGAAAACACCGAGCTGTGGAACAATCTCGTGATACGGTGAACTCAGAACTCATTTTGCTCAGGTTCATTTCTAGAAACATTTAGGTGCTGAAGTGGAATTTAATTTTGTAGGTCTGGGAGTAGGGCTCAGAAAAGCTAAAACAAAACAACAGAAGCAGTTAACCTCTTTTGTGTCTGTCTGTAGGTGGCATGTTTTTTCCACTGGCATTTTGTGGGCACTTGCTATTCTGCCAGCGTAAGTACCTAAAGACATTGCCACGGATGGACAAAGTCTCTTTGCATGCACAAAAAAGGCATCTGTAGGACTTCTAATGACAGATTTGATAGCATACCTAGAACCCAGACAACACATTCAGCATAGAGCCCACCAGCAGTCTGATTCAGCGGGAGGCAGAGGCAGCATCTCCACTGCTTTACAAAACAGCCACACGATTAGCTGACTTAATTACTGCTCCGCATGTGCCCCTAAATAAACCTGAATCTTCCTGCCTGGAAGGACCGAACCTGAAATCAGAATCTACAGTTAGCGATATATGGCCTTTTTCATTTAAGGCAAGCTTACATGAGATTAGGCAAGTTTGAAACAAATTAATTGGATGATTTCCTTCCTGATGCTGTATCTAAAACCATTGGGTGTCTCACATGCAGCGTTTTGCATAAAAAGGGATTAATTTTTGATTGTACTGCCTTGATCCAGAGAAGGTGAATTTCTAGAATTTATATGTGTTAATTTCCGTTCAGTTACCGTAGTGCATGTAGCTCTTGTCCACATGCACAAAGGAAGCTGTTAATGCCCTTTCCTTCCTTCTTTTCATGCGCAGTCTCGAAGTCCATGTGTTGTCCTCTCCTGCACGCCGAGCACGCGTGCGACCTGGCGGCTTCAGGAAGCTCTGCGCCGTGCCTGAGCGGCGTGGGCAGGGACGGCAGGGACGGCAGGGACAGCAGGGACAGGAGGTTCGGCAGGGACAGCACGGACAGGAGGGACAGGAGGGACGGCAGGGACAGCAGGGACAGGAGGGACAGCAGGGACAGCAGGGACAGCAGGGACAGGAGGGACAGCAGGGACAGCAGGGACAGGAGGGACGGCAGGGACAGGAGGGACGGCAGGGACAGCAGGGACAGGAGGGACAGCAGGGACAGCAGGGACAGGAGGGACAGGAGGGACAGCAGGGACAGCAGGGACAGCAGGGACAGGAGGGACAGCAGGGACAGGAGGGACAGGAGGGACAGCAGGGACAGCAGGGACAGCAGGGACAGGAGGGACAGCAGGGACAGCAGGGACAGGAGGGACGGCAGGGACAGGAGGGACGGCAGGGACAGCAGGGACAGGAGGGACAGGAGGGACAGCAGGGACAGCAGGGACAGGAGGGACAGGAGGGACAGCAGGGACGGCAGGGACAGCAGGGACAGGAGGGACAGCAGGGACAGCAGGGACAGCAGGGACAGCAGGGACAGCAGGGACAGGAGGGACGGCAGGGACAGGAGGGACAGCAGGGACAGCAGGGACAGGAGGGACAGGAGGGACGGCAGGGACAGCAGGGACAGCAGGGACAGGAGGGACGGCAGGGACAGCACGGACAGGAGGGACAGGAGGGACGGCAGGGACAGCAGGGACAGGAGGGACAGCAGGGACAGGAGGGACGGCAGGGACAGCAGGGACAGCAGGGACAGGAGGGACAGCAGGGACGGCAGGGACAGCAGGGACGGCAGGGACAGGAGGGACAGCAGGGACGGCAGGGACAGCAGGGACAGCAGGGACAGGAGGGACAGGAGGGACGGCAGGGACAGGAGGGACGGCAGGGACAGCAGGCAGAGCAGGGACAGCAGAGACAGGAGGGACGGCAGGGACAGGAGGGACGGCAGGGACAGGAGGGACAGGAGGGACGGCAGGGACAGGAGGAACAGCAGGGACGACAGGGACAGGAGGGACAGCAGGGACAGCAGGGACAGGAGGGACAGGAGGGACGGCAGGGACAGGAGGGACGGCAGGGACGGCAGGGACAGGAGGGACGGCAGGGACAGCAGGGACGGCAGGGACGGCAGGGACAGGAGGGACGGCAGGGACGGCAGGGACAGGAGGGACGGCAGGGACAGCAGGGACGGCAGGGACAGCAGGGACATGAGGGACAGGAGGGACGGCAGGGACAGGAGGGACAGCAGGGACAGCAGGGACAGGAGGGACGGCAGGGACAGCAGGGACAGCAGGGACAGCAGGGACAGCAGCGCCCTTCGGGGGGTGAGCAGCACCTTCCCACCCGACAACGCCATCGTCCCGGGGCTTTGGCCGAAGCGTCAGGAGAAGCGCGCAGTCCTTGCTGAACACAGGGCCCGTCGCTCCCTTGTTGCACTGGGACACATGCCGGTGACTCGGAGGGCTGTGCTCTTCATCCTGTAAATTAGGACCGAATATTCAGGAATAATTAAATACAGGCTTCTCTTATTTCACACGCATCTTAACTTTATATTTATAACTTGCTTTTTAGGAAAATAAGAATGTCTTTGTTTCCCCTAGCTTTGAGTAATTTATTTCTGTTTCTTTCTTCCCCTTACATGTCAAATACAATATAAAAATCTTCCATTTAGGTGTTTCGTACATGTTTTGGTTTTGTAAATAATAAATTAGTTTTATCCAAACTCTGTGGCCTGAGTAACAAATATATAACATCACATTCATAAGACAGAATAAGAAAAATTAGATCTTACATTTTAAATCATATTCTCCATATTGTTATTTAGCACTTTTTAACCTTTTCATTATTGGAGCTTGACATTACTAATGAATCTGTTTGTTCCTAAAGTAGTCAAGGGAGGGTTTGGGCACCAGCTGTGAAAACGAGAAATGATCACCGCTGGAAGTATCTGCTTTCGTTGTAAATGTCTGCTGGGTGGATGGAAATCGCCAAAGTGTTAGTGAAACAATCAGCTTTGAAACCACTATTATATTATTCTTATTGTTAACATAAAACCCGTTAGTATTTTGACTGCTGGTTCAGCTGTACTTGGCAGAAAGTCACAGGAAGAAATTGCATGTCAGACTATTAACATTTTCACTTCTCATTAACCACGTAAAGAAAAAAAATCTAAAAATGCAATCAGGAAAATTTACTCCTAAAACAACGAAATGTGGGAGAAAAGGCTTTTGCAATGAGGGCGGCTCTCACATGCCGAATAGCAGTTGGCAGAGGGCTATTTAGAAGGGTTTTGTGTGAATGCTATTTTGAACAAAACGTGGCATTTGAGCCGTTGTTAAATGCAGATGAAGGTCAGAGGTCACGGTCTCCAGAATGACAGTTTGCAGTATTTCTCACTTTACGTGCAAGACAAAGACGCGGACGAATCAGTGCGGGACCGCGCTCTGCGCGGCCGGAGGGGTCTCCACCGGGGGCCGGGGCGCGGGCTGCGGCGCCGGCTCTGGGAGGGCCGGGCCCGCTCTCTGGGGTCCCCTCGGGTGCTGAAGCTCCTTCCGGTGCGTCCAGGCTCAGGATTCGTCTACTCCATTTCCAGCTATAACCGTTTCCAGACGTAAGCCATGTTACAGAAAATGTAGTTAATATGTTTACTTTTATTATAAAAATGTGTGTAACACACTGTTGTAGAAATGGAATAACACTTACCATAGTATATTTATCGTCTTATCTGTTAAACAATGAACATATATATTATGTTTTGCCTTTTTTGTGGTTTATTTTTCATACATTCTCCAAGGAATCACAGGTATGTGGTTTGGGTTTGACCTGTGCAGATATTGAGATCTTATCATGCTCTTCACAGTCTAGTAAAAACTAGTAGTGCCTCTAGTATCTGATTGCTGATATATCGGAATTGGTTCTACAGAATTCACTCAAATAAACAAACTTTGTATATGCAACTGGTAAGTTAATATTAAGCTTATACTTACAGATATTACTGACACCCTCTCTGTAACAGCCCGTGACATTTATACTTAGATCTCTGGCAGCTGCCCTTACCTGCTGCCTGGGTTATGGAGCTTCTCACAAACCATGACAGTTTCCAAGTCATAAGCGTTTGTAATGCCGGAGGTTAAGAGTAGCAAATTATACAATTATATTGATACAGAGATAGCGGCTGTACTGGCAGTGTGTTCCTAAGTTTGCAATAGGAATGTGGGCTTGTACATTGTTGCCACATATTAAAAGTATGTTTTGTAATTTATTGAAAGCATACTGATTGTCTCTGGAAACAATTTGGGTATATATTTCTGGTTTGGAAATGTAGTGTTGTTTTTACTCACTGATTACTTCGACATCTTGCCACTCTACCTGACTAACTACAGTCACGTTTTGTCTTGCAAAGACTGAGAAGCCTATGGTCAGGTTGCTTGTATAATGTACAGTGCATTTCTCTTTTCCAGTGAGACCTGTGCAAAATTAGAACGTGGTTTAATTTCCTTTTCCAAGTGTACGTAGTCTAAATGTTTTTGTATAAATGCACCAAAGCTTAGTCCTAATTAATATCCACCTGATATATTTATGATCAACAAAAATATAACCCATGATTCCAAGCCATCTTAAATGTTTTCAAAGAAGCGTTTATCCAAAGAAAGTCAAACTGCATAGGATTAACTTACGATTGCAATGATAATTTAAATACGTTTTTAAACAGAAAAGCATACTAAGAAGAACTTCATGTATGGTCATGCGTGGAAACGCAAACACTTCTGCTTATATTGATTGCCTGTAGAGCACCCGGTACATGTATTACTTAGTATTTAAGACCAATTGCATCTACTGGTGGCACCATTAACATGGCTTATTTTGGGTTTCAGGGAAGACAGAGTTCCTCATGCAAGCAGTTTCAGAATACATATGGTTAAGCACAGGGCTATCATACCCTTTTTTCATCTATGTTATAGCAAGTTGGAATTCTATTTCACGTTTCCTTCACGTGAAGCTCCCTACACCTGCAATGACATGAATCAAAATATGCAGAAGATGATTTTTTATTCCCTAGAAGTCCAGTTTTGTGCCAGTGGAGCTTTTCTGGTTTTAAGGCAGCTGTACAATACGACAATTGCAGAATGCAAACTTGGTTTAGCCCCTCATGCCAAGAAAGGCCTCGAGGTGCTGGAGCGAGTGGAGAGAAGGGACCGGAGCTGGTGAGGGGCTGGAGCACAAGTGTGATGGAGCGGCTGAGGGACCTGGGGGTTCAGCTGGAGAACAGGAGCTGAGGGGAGACCTTCTGATCTCTGAACTGCCTGAAAGGAGCTTGGAGCCAGGGGGGTCGGGCTCTGCTCCCCAGGAACAAGCGCCAGGAGCAGAGGAAACGGCCTCAAGTTGCGCCAGGGGAGGTTGAGGTTGGATCTGGGAACAATTTCTTCCCCAAAGGGCTGTGGGGCATTGGAACAGGCTGCCCAGGGCAGTGCTGGAGTCACCATCCCTGGAGGGCTGGACAGACGGACATGAGGTTCTCAGGACATGGGGCAGGGACAGGGCTGGGTTATGGTTGGACTCGATGTTCTTGAGGGTCCCTTCCAACCAAAATGATTCTGTGAGTCTATGATTCTGTGCTAACATGTTTGCCCTACAATAAATAGGATCAAATCAATAGTTCATGGCAACTGATGTTGATCTATCAACTTCCATTTTTACCTGACACAACACTCCTGCAATTCACAGAAGCTTTCTCATAGATATTAGATCTCATTACTGGGTCGTATACTTTCTGGAATCTTTCAAACATTTGCCTACATCAAGATCCTTGCAACTTCTTTGACTGAAATATATTTTGGTACAGTGAGATTCAGTGAGTTCAGAACTGATATTCAAGCAGATAAGGTTTTTGCCCTGGATTTAACCTTGGCAAATGTTTTGGCAGCCCAAATTAGAATTCCATTAGTAATACACGATGAAAAGTGTTTCCTTGTATAAAAACTTGCAATCTGTTTCCTTTGGTCACGTCTCCATTCGGTGATCATTTGCGTGCATGGTTTTTGTGCTCTTCCCTCGGCTCTATGTGCTTAACTCCTCTCCATCTGACAACCTACATTTTGTTTCACTAGTGACAGAAGAGTTCAGCCTGCTGCAGCTCATTGTTTTGAGATTAAATATCAAAGTGATCTTGGATAGAGTGAGGATTATTTGCTACTGAAGTTTGTTTCAGACCTAGATGTGAATTTACAAGGAGTTAATTTCGAGAGCCACCTTACTTCAGTAAATATTTATGTATTGAGTGCGAAGTGAAAAAGATTTAAATATAATATGGAGAACTAAGTATCATGGTAAAGAGGTCATAGTTCGCATCCTTCTCAAACTCTCATTTCACTTATTACAATGTCTTTTTCTTTTGTAGCTTGTACTTTTCTTTCTAAATGAAGTTATATATTTCTCAAATCATATTGTATCTGCAAAAATAACATAACTCAGTGTTTGGTGTCCTTCTCTGTATCCACCCAAGAATGAATCTAAACTCCAATAAAAACGTTACTGTGAAATGTTGCTGAGTTTGTCTCTTTCTCTGAAGGCTCGATTTCAAACCAGCAGAGCCATAAAATATTTACTTGCCAACCTGTTGGCTCCGAGCGTCTCCCTCCTTGCGGCCGCGCGGCGCTGGAGTCCCGCGGGCCCCGCGCGAGCAGCGCTCGGTCTGCTGGCCTGTGGGTGCCACGAGACCTTTGCCAAGCACGTGATTCCTCTTCTACTCTTCACCTTGATTAAACACGGAATCCCCAAATACTTTTGGAAACAAATTTATACAAGCTACTATTTGCTTAATGCAGTGTCAAAAGCTTGCAATGTGATGAAGCTGACACCATCCTGTAGCTATGGATGTGCAGAACTGCATTCACCAAATAGGAATGCAGTTTTGTTTTGCGGAAACCTTATGACCGAATATAAAAGTGGATTAGGTGCTACAGTGCGTATTTATTTTTTTTACATATAGATACGTGTATTTCTGCCGAGCTCTTGAAGTAACATATGTAAATGCAAGGTACAAGGTCCTATGCAAAACTGCAAAATAATTAACTGACTTATCAAAGCAGCTGAATCACTTTTAAATAAGAATTTAAATGGCTTTGACCTTTTTGAAGCAAGGACTTGAATTAAAAAAGCAAAAGGGCTGCATAGGAGAAAACACTCTGAATATGGTAAAGGCAGACACTTTAAAGTACATCTGAATCGAAAGAACAGACCATTACCAGAATTATTATAATGAAACACTGATGGATTCGTAATAGTGGTGTAATATGTTGCTTATTACACGTAAGTGGGGGTGTAGATACACAAAAGCAGGTGCTGCAGGAGCTGGGAATGAGAGTGAGTTCTACAGCTGCATGAAGTTCCAGCAACAGCCACCTGGACCCCGCCAGCTGCAGCTCGTGTTAAAGCTTCTCAAGACCACACGTGTGTTGTGGTCTGGGTGCTGGGAGCTGGACACGTGCGATGGACCAAGTCAGGACGTATCCACGGGAACAAGTTCTTGCGGCTGAACAAGATCCTGCTTGTTTGCTGAGCCGTGTGCACCCTGGTAGAGGGCCCAGTCTTGGACCATGGTAAATATTAGGTGACGTATCCTAATTCAAGCCTCTTCCCTTTCAGTGTAAGCCAAATTAACCTCAAGTTTGCTATGGGTAAGGAGCACTCACAGGTAGTTAGGATAGGTCACCTGATACCCAGTTAAATTCCAGTAATTGGAGCTTCCACCTCGTTCCAAGTCCACAGGCCTGTGCAGAGTCACCCGTGTTCATGCAACCTGCTGATGTTCTGCTCCAAGGACCAGACCTGGCCACAGACTTTTACTATTCACTGTGTTACTGTCCTCAGGAGGTTCCATGGGCAGCTGAGCTCACCCAGTGGCCCATGACTATTGGTTATGTAATCTCCTCGCCTTTTCCATCTGCCCATCCCCACCTGGCCCCTCTCTTGCTCCCCCTTTGGCCCTGAATATTCACAGATCATACCCTTCCTTTATACCGATTTTTTCTCTGTGATTCATACGTTTGAATTTATAGCACTAAACTGCTGAAAACAATCTTTGCTTGCAGGGGGGTGGGATTGTTTTGTTTCACTTTAATTAAGTCAAAATAATGTCACAGTAAAAGTTAAGGGTAAGAGTAAATAGCTGGGAGTTGGGAGGAAGACGTGAGCTGAATGGTATCTCCCTTTTTTCTCTGTAGTTATCTATTAAATCAGCTTAAGTGTCTAATAGAAACCACAGCCTTAAACTCATTTCTGCGTTTAAGGCAATAATTAAAAGGGATCAGTGATCAAGTAGTATTGCACTTCATGACAAATGAGATAAAGTATCAGCCAAGTTATAATAAACTGAATGGATAATTTAAAACAAAGATACTGTACAACTAACTCAGACAAAAGGTTTAGAACAGAACAGACAGTTTCAGCTGGAAGGGACCTACAATGACCATCTAGTCCAACTGCCTGACCAGTTCAGGGCTGACCAAAAGTCAAACATGACAAGAGTATTGTCCAAATGCCTCTTAAACACTGACAGGTTTGGGGCACCAAACACCTCTCTAGGAAGCCTGTTCAGCGTTTGACCACCCTCTTTGTTAAGAAATGCTTCTTAATGTCCAATCTAAACCTCCCCTGGCACAGCTTTGACTCCACACGTCCTATCCCTGGATCCCAGGGACAAGAGCTCAGCACCTCCGTGTCCCCTCAGCTCCTCCCGAGCTGCTGCCAACCATCGCTCCATCTGCGTGTGGCCCTTGTGGGTGGCTTTGGAGGTACAACATTGCCGTTCGTGCTGGAACACAAACGTAAGGAAAACAAATGCAAATCCTTACAGCCAGGAACTCAGGAAACTTGCCATGGAAACTGAACAAGGGAACTCCAGATCATTCCTACATAATATGAAGTCATCAGAAACGCAAACTACGACTTGGATCTGTAAGAGAATCTCCCCGTTTTGTGGTCAGCTGAACCCTTGCCCAGGAGAGCTACAAATCAGGTTCCGTCTCCTTCTGGAGATACTCACTCATATATTCTATGAAATGTCCCCATGTTACACTAGGGCTAGGCTGTGCATGTGAAAAAGTGAGAAGGATGGGTCCTGTCATTGGAAGCTACTGTGCAGAAAAATGTTAAAAATAATTCAATAACCATTAAACCATGTGTCCTGGTTTTGTTAAAAACAAGTTTCTCTTTCAGTGAATTTGCCTGTCAGCTAAAGCTTCATATTAGCTGCATTTTCCTGGAGAACCAGACACATGTTTTGGTAAACAGAGCAATGGAATGCTAACTTGTTGATAAGCATGGATGGACATCTTGCAAGAGGGGTGACAAGAAACAAGTAACCAAGAAACTGACCAACGGTGTATAACATTCCATTCACATGAATACTTCATATAAAAGCAGGAATCACGAGGATCCCTTCCTTTTTCCCTTCTGCTTATGGCCGACATTAGGAGAGGACCTTGCTAGTCATCCCTGCGAACGGAGGCCTAGTGAGAGACTGAATCCAGCTCCGGTTGGCTGCAGAGTCCAGTCCAGGACTTTGGTTGCCGGCTCTGCAGTTCCTGAGACATCCAAGATTGGTTTTGTATATTTTGTATTATTTTCTCTATTCTTATCAGTAGCATTAGTAAAACATTGTTAATATTTCCAGCTCTCTTCTCTCTGTCCTTCTCCCCCTCCCGATCGCCTGTCCTGAGTGGGACGGGGGGAGAGGGAGGGGCAAAAGGGGGAAGTGGGGGGGAGAGGGGGTTAACAATACACCTGCCAGGGTTTTACTGTCACCCCGCAATCTAAACCCTCGACACCAGGAAATAAGATTATAGCTTTTAAAACATTATTGCCCTTACCACTAATAAGCAGACATAATCACATCGGCAAAATTGTGTGGGTTTTTTTTTTCACAGAAACAAATTATTCTTCTGGATGAAAACACAACTTTTACATATAGATTTTCACATCCATGGCGTTATTTAGAAGTTAAGGGTCTATTTGGAATGTTAAAGAGGGCAAATGTATATATGAAGGCCTCATCCTAAATCCAATTAGAAAAATTGCTTATTGCAAAGGCATGTTTTTCTTTTCCCAAATTATTGTGCTTGCTTTCTTTTCTAAGAAATACAGTTTTGTAATGCATGTATTTCTCACTCCTTAGTGACACTTCATATGTGGTCCATGAGGTTTCAGCCAACACCCTAGTGATACTTCTGTGTTATCTGCAGCATGAAGCACACATAAGCTGTAGCAACATATTGGATCTTTTTGAAATAGCTGCTGTTCTAATACAGAAAGAAAGGAAAAGAACAAACAAACCCAAACAGATGGTCTTAACCCCAGTAGCATGTGAAATAAGTAGAAGGAAATGGGACACCGGACTATCAGAGCATATTTCTCACTAGATAGACAGCGGTCTCAGCAAAAGGTCATTATATATTTAAAGACTGAATACTAATCCCTGTGTGCAGCAGACTGATGTAAAGATGGTTAAGATGCAAGTGCTTAAAGATTTCTAAATGCAAGATTCTCTCTCTCAGGTTATGTTGGGAAACAACTTGCTTATGCACATTGCTAGTTCAGCAGATGGCATCCTTTCCCCTGAGAAACACAAGTCCCGTGTCCCGGGGTGGAATGGGACAGCACTCTCCTACAGGTGACCGGCGCTTTGTTTCCCAGTTTGGATACAAGGTCAAAATCCTCAGCATTTGCGATTACGTGTTCTAGGTCATTATTTGCAAGAGCTAAAATATTGGTACTTGCGTACTCCTTATACCTTCATTCAGGAAGTATGAGCCTCTATCTGACTCTTTGCCGTTTCAGATTTGACACTACTGCTCTTTGGCTTAAACAGTCTGTAATGTGGCTGTATATTGTCAAACAGGTGTTGAGTCCCACTCTGAGAATGGGTGCGGTTGTCACTGAGTGACAGGACCCCTATACACAGTTTGCATCCTGGTTTGTTACACTGTGGTCATAAAATATTTTGACTCTTCCGGATGAAAATTGCTAAATATCTGTAAAATAATTACTGCTGTGATAGAGATACTGCAAACCTTGGGTAAATAAAATGCATTTAGTTTTTAACTGAATTTTCAAGTATTAAAGTAAGAAGAACATGGCAAGAAAAAATTGAGAGAGTTCTGAACATACAGGCTGCGAACTACATAAATCCATGGGAAATGTGTGGGGCCGCTAGGTGGGGTTGTGAACAACTGCATTGGTGTCATCTGTTAGATTCCTTAGATTTCACCGAAACTACACACTGCCAAAATGTAACCTCCAGCAAATAAAGCAAGCAATAGTAAACTGACAAAGCACAAATAAGGCTTTCACCATAATTTATTAACCTTAAAACACCAAATCCCATCTGTAGGTAGAACAGGTTTCTAAAGCATACTCCAGTCTCAATGACTCTGTTGTGTGATCACACATCACGTTGTGCTTTCTCTTCTCTTTTTCTGTGTCTCAGGATCCATGTTCTTCACGATGCAGCATGTCTTTTCCTCTGTGTTACAGGAGTTTGTCAGCACCGGCTGGCACAGGAACGCTGACCGGCGACGTCGGAAACCCCACGCTGCAGTAAAAACTGACTTTGATGTACTCTTCCCATTTCCTCTTCCTGTTGTGAGGAAAACCGTTCAGATGGGTAGAACTTGCCCTGGAAAGCCACACACTGAAGCAATTTTGTAACTGAATTCTTATTGATCAACGTATCCTAGCGATGTACAAAGAGGGGCAAGACCACACAGCAAGACAAAATGTGCCACCCCAATCCTAATACTCTCGAACTGCCTTTAATACCTTTGAGAAATCGCTTTGTTGGCAGACATTATGCTGCTTTGTTGTGTAATTTATGCGTACGTTTTGAATGTAAAGGGAGAAGGACAAGGTCACTTATTACACCACTGAAAAGGCTGAGTGTATATGCTGGGGATAAGTAATCTTCTTTAAGTTTTGAGCATAACCATAGCATCTTTTAATAAATTTACTCCCTTTCTTTGTTTCCCTCGCAAATGAGACTTGCATCCATGTAACTGCATGCAAAACCACCAGCCTTTTTTTTATGTCATTATCAATGTTAGAGATTCTTTTTATAATACGTCAGAGACTTTCTATTCAGTTACAATCATAAAGGCTGGTGTTATTTTCTTTTTGCTTCTGGGTCTCCACCAACTGAGTGTCGGTCTGTTTTGAAATCAGCCATGGCCTTCGAGCTGCCTCCTGCTTCACCTTCAAGCCCGTCTGTCTTCTTAGCCCGGGCTGCCGCAGTTCAGCATATCGCTGAGCAAGTAACAGTGTCTGGAATTTGGATGGTGGAGATACAGTAAGAAAAATAGTTGCATTTGAGGAAAAATGGATTGAATTATGGATTATTGCTTATCTGTGAAGTTAAAAACCCTGGATTTGAATCTAGCTCTGGAGAGCAAAGTAAGGGTCTGACAAAATGAAAGCTTATATCTTAATTTTTTTATAACATAACTCAGTCTTCTATTTACTGTACAGAATTATAATATTCTTATGCTAATATATTTAGATTCCTGTGAAAACACTTGACATAATTAAATTTAGAATGTGTTTTGTTTGGAAGGTGTCATTTAGCCTCTGCATTATTGTCACTTCATAAGATAAAGAACAAATACGGTAAGAAATACTCATAATTTCTCGTAGTTCAAGGCACATTCTTGGAATTCGTTAAATCACTTAGTACTTCTTATTTGATACCAAAACCGCAGGTTCTTTTGTTTGCCCTAATAAATAAGCATAACTGGCAGTTTTTATTAAGAAATAGTGCAGGGGAAAAGAAAACACATGGTTTTAATCCCAGCACCAAGCTCTATGAGCTGCAAGTGACAGGTGAAAATAGATACAGTACTCCCTTAAAACAATTGGTCTGCATTTGCCGTGGTCAGCGCTGAAATAACTAGGTAAGGGTAGTGTTTACTTTACCATAATCCAAGCATAATCCACAACAAACATACGCAATTAACATTGACTATGGTCCTGAATCCAAATAGTTACTGACCTTAAAAAACAAACAAACAAAAAGCCCACCACAACAAGCAAACACACAAAAGAAAAATGAATGACCAGAATAGGGCGTTCGCATATTACACCTTCGCAGCAGTTTTGTCAGAAATCATTTAGGCAATAGTTCTAGACATTTAAAAGCCCAGAGCCATCTGAAGTTTCATTGAGGATTTCTAGAAGTCTGGATAAAACTGATGTTCAAAGCCTTGGGCTCACAGGTGCCTGTTTGATTGGCATGATATTAAGTGCTTTACATGAACACAAATTGCTGGTTTCTGTCTAAAACTAAATTAAAGGTTATATTGTGGCCCTCCAAAGATTTGTTTACTAATAGGCTTGGTGCTTTTTGCAGTGTCTTTTCATTAGATGGGTGGCTGTTATTGCGGCCTGAGATATTGGTGCCAACGAGCCCTGGGGCCACGAGAGGGGTCCCTGTGCCCCCGTCGCGGGGGCGCAGACAGCGCAGCCCGGCTGGTGCGGCGCTGGGAAGGACGAGCTGCGGCCTCGGTGCTCGCTCTGTCGGGATCGCCTCCGAGTGGTGGAGGGAAAGATGACGTATGACGAGGGGAAAAATGAACCACTAAACCAGTAATTCACTCAATGACAGTCTACTCATTCCACCCAACTTCTGCTGCGCATCTCTTTCTGAAGTTTGGAAAATGGGTCTGTGTTCCTTGCTTCCTCTGTGTTGCGTAGACATAGCGGCTGGTTTGGGAGTTCTCCAAATATGAAGTGGGGTAGCTTTTCTAACATCACACTTGACCAGATACTTATTTTACTTTTTTGTCCACTTTTGCCAAATATATGCTGCTTTCCACTGGTACTTCATAATGACACAAAAGAGTATCACACACAAGAGTATCACACAAAAGAGTATCAACACAAGACTCATGAGAAACCGTAACTATTGTCAAAGAGCAAAGAACAAACAAACCTGAGAAACTTGTGACTTTATCATGTGGAAACAAAGCTAATGGAAGAAAGTACAGAAACAAAGATAATGTAAGAAAGTATAAGAATAATGCAAAAAGTTGAAAAAAAGAGTCATATTATTTTGAGGAAATTTCCTCCCTTTTGTATTAAAAATATTTTACTAAAAATTATATCTATCCCAGCATCTTCTCCAATACTCTGCAATAAAAAATACAGAAAGCAAGATACGCACGTTCTTGGAGGAACCTGCAGCCAACCATGCGCACCCACTCAGGACCCAGCAAAAAGCCCGTCAGCCCACGCTGCTGGAACACACGCACGATCAGCTGCGCCTTCTCACCACTTCCTCACTTAGAATGAAACCTTTCTGAAACTATTAGCTAGTGTGTGTGTGACAACTGTTTGCTTTGTCTAGAAGGTTGCCAAGAGTCTTACACCTGAGTCTTGCATAAAGACAATGTACCTGCTTGGTTTTAAATACTGAGCCAGTTAGGGTTTGAGTGCGCCATGCCACAGCACATCTTGGCAGGCTCCTGCTCCTGCTCCTGCTTAGAACATGAACTTCAAGTCAAGATCAGAGTCAATCTTAAAAATGTATTTGAAACAAATTTTGATACAGATTCCTTTTCATAGCACCTAGATATTCTTTTCCTCCAGCATGCCCCTGTTTGCATTGAGACGGATCTTTTGCAGATGTCAGAAACTCACGGTTCCCCGCAATCCCCATGTGGTTTTCCTGCCTTCGGCCTCTCTCCTCACGCAGCTGCCTCCTGCTGCCTGTCCGGCGGGGCTCATTTTCAGCTCTTCTGCATTCCTGGTATCGTCTTTTCTTGGATTTGAAAAATGCAGGAATAATTTTGTAAGTCATGTACCGACTGCTTTCTCTTTCACATGTCTGTGTGATCTAAACATTTAGCATACATAAATTCCAGTGTTTTGTTAGAGGCTTCTTGTAAAACCCCAGGAGCGATGCGCCCAGGCCTGGTGGTCAGACCACAATGGAGAGAATTGTGTTCTCCGACGCCCCGTCACTGGGGCTCCTTGTTCCCTGCATGGGTTACATTGCTCCCACCGGCACGGCTGGGAGACCCAGTTCCACTGGGCTTTCCCAAGGAAATGGCCCTGATACGGACGCCTTACCAGGTGCATCAGTCGATGTCTTGACCAATTTTAACCATTTTGAAAGATGAATAGAAATCTCAAAGATAACTGTGTGATTTCTGAAAATCAGTGGCTATACAGAGATGAATGCCAAACCAATAGGAGCCGTTCAGTGATAACCCAGCATCATGGGAGCAGGGGTTCCTAAGCCTGAGCAGACAGAAGTCTCTTGCTGAGACCGAACTGCTTGGGGAAGGTCCTGGGCCCTCCCTGGAGGTCTCGGTAGCTGATCTTTCCAGGCATGAAGAACATCAGTACGAATTAACACTTTTAAGAGAGGAAAAGAAGGGCAGGATACATATGGTGTATGTTCTGGTTGGAACAAGCCGTCTTGCCAGTCGACACTCATACAAATTTACATTCACATAACACACGCTGTGTCCTTCCCTGGGAAGGATATCCAAGGGATCCGGGGTAAACTGGACTACTGCAGTAAAGGAGTCAGCGGACAAAAATCCACAGAAACAACGCTTTCCTGATTCTGCTGTTCACTGAAAACTTGTATTTTGAGCAAACATAAATATTCAGCTGGACGGTTTTCTTTAAGTACACCAATAAATGCAAGTTAAAACAGTTCCATGACTAGTGGAACTAGCAAAGCCAAGTTTTCTTTCCCTCTTCCAGAAGAACATATTGCAGCTTTTTCTGTAGTTAACAAAATGTTAATATGGAATGGAATGGAATGGAATGCGTTGGTTATTACAAAGTTTTTAAACTAAAATCTCTATCATTTAATTAAGTTTCCTTGAACAAATTGTTTTTTTTTAAATTATAACTAAGCTTATGGAAAACAAAATTGTTTAATTTATGGAGACAAAAATACCCCTGAAATTAGTGACAAAATAAAATAGATTCATCACCTTTTCCACAAAGCGAGGACTTTGAGAAGATCTTTTTTATTTCATTTGCCACACTTACGAAGCTGCAGTAAGAAAAATCAGCTTTGGAATGAGGCACACGAGTAAATCACTGTCAGAAGCGCCAGCGTCCTGGGAGCAGGAACCTGTAGCCAAAGTGCCTCCAGCCGCAGGGCTCAGCCTGCTCTGCGCCCTCCAGCGCGGGCAATGCCCATCGGACTACGGGGAGGTCTGCAGGACAAGTCTTCATAGGCTTGTTGCTGCACTGACCAGGAATCAATTGCCCTGTTTGAAAGCAACAGAAGTCAAACTACAAAGCCAAATTATGTTGGTAATTGCTTGTGTGTACAAAATGAAGACAGCACAAGCAGCTTCTACTTCTCATACTGTAGCAATGCAGCCGCTAGAAAGGCACATGAGGAATATATCGATTCAGAGGCAAGAAGCAGGCTGTGAGTAACGATTTTTTACAGGTGAAAGCTAAACTGGAACAAGAGCAGACATGAATTTAAAGTAGATTCTTTACAATGTGGTGATTAGGCCATGCACAAGACCTTGTTTACGTGATAGTTTATTCTCAAGTAAGTAGTCCTCATTCAGCATACCAGTTTATATGTATTATGAATGATTTTCTCATTTTGCTATGTGGCTTAGTGGAATACATATCTGCTAACTTGGCTTGGCCAGTTTGGATACTCAGGTCAAGCACCTATGCTCAAACAACAACTCTACATTTGTGTCAATCGCAGTTGTGAACAGCCTATGCTTTCAGAAAACAGCTGGTCAAACTGCTTATTTAGGTAATGAAGATTAATTACTGACCAGCTCTGAAAAATCAGTTTAAGGAAAAACCATTTCATGTCAGAGCTAGAGCTAGAAAGCCAGCTCTCCCGTGCCGTGTTCCTTTTCCTTACCTTAGACACCAACAGCTCAGTATTTCATTAATTCTGTGCTCCAACTCCTGCAGCGAATGAGACTGGAATTCAATAGGCAGCTGCCTCCATATACAGCCCCGATACCCCACCAACCACAACAGAATAATGAACTCATGAGTAACAGGGGGCCAAACTGGTGCAGCTTTCATTCTGTTCATTCTTGACTCTGAGGGCTTGTCCTTGCAGTCTTGACAAGAGTTTTTTTATATAACAGCGAAATGTGATGCCAATGAAGAGGTATAGGATTATTTCTATAATACATGTACATTTTCGGTCTTTAGGCCTGCTCAGCTCACAGATGACTGGCATTCAACAGCTGTCGATTTTGTAGTCCTGACAGGAAGCTAAACCTGAGATTATCTTTTCAGTGTACTGAAAAATTTAAGCCAATGGAATAGGAATCAAAGTTGTCAGTTCTCACTGCTTCCTTCCTTCCTTCCTTCCTTCCTTCCTTCCTTCCTTCCTTCCTTCCTTCCTTCCTTCCTTCCTTCCTTCCTTCCTTCCTTCCTTCCTTCCTTCCTTCCTTCCTTCCTTCCTTCCTTCCTTCCTTCCTTCCTTCCTTCCTTCCTTCCTTCCCTCTCGTCCTCTCTCTCTTTCTTTCTTGCTCTCTTTCCCTCTCTTTCCCTCTCTTTCCCTCTCTTTCTCTCTCTCTTTCTCAGTTGCCAGGAATTAGGAATCCAGACACACCAGTCTGTTCCTACAGACATATACATGAGTATACAGTTGTCTGTTGTGACAAAGCTCTTGTGCATATAACTAAACCCAGTATTATCCTCTGGTGTGGATTTTCACGCACACATGAATGAGGGGTATTTGGAACTTTTACTTTCTTACATAAAACAACCAAAAACACACAAAACCAAAACCAAAACACACCAAAAAACAACCAGTGACAACCCCAAAGTCCAACAATGATGAACAGTGCACACCACTGAAAATATGTAAATGAAGCTACGGAATGTGAAGCCACCGTAGCTGCAGTTGGGTCAGACTGAAGGGGTCCCAGGGACGCCATTTGTAGCCCACTCAAGAGCGCGGGCGGGTGTGGGAGAGAGCAGTCCCGGGGCCGGTGTGCCCAGCAGCGCCGGCACCCACGCGGCGTCAGGGGCCGGTGGCGCCGCGCTCGCGGCCCAGCCCCCCTGAAACCCGCCTCGTCCGGCCGCTCCGCAGCTTCCTCAAAGCGTGCGTGGAGCTTTGCCTTGTTACACCGTGAAACCTGGCCCCAAGTTATTTTTATTCCATTTACTTAAGTGCACATAGAAGACAGCCAAGAAATCTATAAATGCTGATGACTGCAAGAGGGAAGATCCAGGTAAGTCTTGAACAACCTTAAGAAGTAACTTAATAGCTAATAGTAAATACCTGCTGGTGTGCTTATAGAACACAGGCTTTTGTGAAAGAACATGGTGTAAACATTACAATTAATATTATGCAGCAAAGCAGGGCAAAGAAATAAAAACTAGATTACTTTTGTCAATAAATTTGACTTGATACAAATTAGTGGAAGTTAGGATGACTCAGAGAACTGAATATATTTGACACTGGGGAAAATAAAACAACTTGTTTTTATATGAACTCTTCAGTAGAGTGAGTGGAAAAATATTCGTAAAAAACAATGCGTAGCTCAAGGTCTTAGAGCAGAAGCATAGCCTTTTGTATCTGGTAAGACTTAAAATTCATGCTTGATGAGAATGGGTTCAGAAATTCAGTGTTTCCTTAGTGAACACATTTTCTTAATAAATATCTCATGGAGGAAAGGACAAGACTCGTGAGGATTTGCTTAGTGACAGGTCCCAAACGTCACCGCAGGAATTCTCTGCTGGCGGTTTCCAGCCAGCACCCCGGTCTCTGGACAGCAGCGCTGTATGGATGCTGGTGGGGCTGGCTGTAAAGGGTGCCCCACACTTGCCTCGATCTTCCCTTGCAGTCAGCAGTATCTATAGATTTTTTGGCTCTCTCCTACATGCCCTGAATCATACGGGATGAAATCATTTGAGGTTAGCCTGCAGTGGGAAAATAGCCTGTTGTTGGCAGATTGTCCTCGCCCTTAAACAATGTTCAACTCCGGACAAACCTGTTGAACTGCACCTACTACCAACACCTATTTTTGACAGCAGATAATATGTCTAATACAGATCAAGGTTTTTTTAATAATTCTTTCTTACTGGAATTCTTAGTTCAGTTTCTACATTGGTATCTCTGGGGAATAATTATTCCTCTCTTTCTATATGTTTTGAGAGAAAAAGGTCCAAAACTGGCTTAGGCTTTTATTCCCCCTGTAAAATTGAAGACTTGCACTCAAGATTAGTCCAGAGGCATTGTTATTACCTTTACAGTGACAGTCTTAAAGCTCAGGGTTCTTGGCTTCATTTCTCTGACCATCTACACATCTCCTTTTGAGTTGAAGCTTATATATTTGCCTCAAAATGTTACAAATTGCTTCCCGGGCCTTTTGTTCAGATGCCGTTATTAGCAGATCGAGAAGAGTGTTTGCCAGTCTCTTCACTGCAGAGTTCCATACCAGAGCTACACCCAGCAGTGAAAAATGTTGATAAATATGCCTAGTCCAGCTTTTTCATAGTCTTCCATAAAAGGTGCAGTCTTTTAAGCAGCAAGAACACTTATTCACCCGTATGTGTAACTGCTTTGAAAAACAAAAGCTTAATGAATGTTTTCCAGCTCGAGTATGTGTTGGTGGGTACTACTTCCCCCATTGTCTGCCTTGACTCCTCCGTGTGCAAACAACTACTCAAAACGCTCACATATCTTACATTAAACACTTCACTCGCTGTTGCCTAACACTTCATGTACATGAAGTGACTCATTCTGAAGCACCGCCCTACGTGACACCTGCAGACGTTTTCAACAAAGGGGCACAGACTGGATTTCATGGTGTTTAGAAGAATACTTGCCAAGGAGTGAGGTAAGCAAGAAATGTAGTTGCGCAATAAACCACTCGGGTTGAGCGTGAGGTCACGTCCAGCCCACGTTACACCAGCCGGGCCCCGCTCAGCTGGGAGCGCCCGCTCGGCTGCTGCCGGTCATTGGCCCAGCTTTGGTTCAGCTGCTGACGTGCCGCGGGAAAAGGGGTCGGATTTAGTATGTGAGGCTGGTTAGGAGTGCTGGGGAAAGCATCAAGGTTATTCTTAAGTTTTGCATTTTATAAATGTATGCAGCCTTTGGCAGGCAGCTGTATTTATATTTGCTGAGTATGATTTAATGTTGAAATTCAAGACTAGACACCTGGATTTTATTTTATTTTTTTAGTATTTCCCTGTTTATGTTAAAAAATAATGGCATGTGAGGCATCAAAGGAATCTTTACTGATTTCTTTAATCAAAATGCGATCAGAAAAGTAATTTTGAGAAGCCAAAATTTTAATTGACATAGTTAATTTGAGGACAATATCTATTACAGTAATAAAAAGTTCAAACACGATACACTCTTCCCATTTATGAAAATTCTTCTGTGCTTTCACAGAACGACAAATGGGTTGTTTTAGCAGGCCATGAGCGCTTCGGGCGAGGTTTTATCACAGAGCTTTTGGTCTGCAGGGGACAGCAATGAATTTACGCAGCTTTAACTTCCAGCAAAGGAAGTCAGTGTCATTTGGGGGCAGAAAAGAAGGGAAAAGGTAGCAGGACAGCCAAGAGTGTGAAAGTTTTGAGTTACCAATATGTATGTGTCAGCTTCCTACTTTTCTAGTTACAATAAGTAGCTTTTTGTTACAATTGTTTGCCTAAGATGCCCCAAATAGATAACAAATAACCAAGGGTGCTTCCAATTTTCACTAGTAAGGAAAAGGTCCTTTTCATACTTGATTTCATATTAAGCATTGCTGGTTATTCGATGTACGAAACACTGTAAAATTTCCTTAATACGTCTTTCAATCCTTTCAGAAACACTTTGGGCGAACGCTCAGGTCCTGATGGCGGCGATGGCGGTTTCCAGGAGGCGCCCGCCGGGCGCTGGAGCGGCCGCGGTCCCGGCCGCGCGCTGGAGGGGCCGCGGTCCCGGCCGCGCTGGCGCTGTCGTGAGGGCGCCGCGCCAGCTGGGGAATCAAACTGGTGATGAGGAAAATGTGCTCATAGTAAGAAATAGTGGATTAGCAGAGTTTCTGGAGGCATGGAGACAGGATAAACGTTATAGAAACCTGACGGGAGTCAGTGTTGCTTGTGGGAAGAGTACTTCTGAACTTTTCTACAAACCGTATTATTATAAACCAAATTCCTAGAAAACCATCTGTTTCTGGAATGGGCATTTCTTTACCAACATGTACAATAACCTTATTACAAAACTCTTCCTAAAAAGTTTCTATCTAGTGTTTGGAAGGTGGAGCTTTGTAAGACTTAGAATCACAAGCTTTCAATTCCAGCTCTTCGTTCTGCCTCAGTCTTCATCTATAGAAAGGACACGGTCACTAGCAGTTTTCAAATTTAAGGATTACTGTTGGTGAGGCAATGAAGAAATGACAAGTACATGTAACTTTTAAGCATCACTGTATAATTTAGCTTGAATCTGGCTGTCATCTGGAATAGCACTTATGAGATAGGGGAAAATGAGATTCATTAATTGGTTGATTCTGTTAGGTTAAGGACATTCTCTGGACACCAGACCCATGTCCTCTGTGTCTCTTTCACTCAGCAGTGTTGTTGGAAAAGCCTTCGTCCCAACGGCTGAGCAGGTAGCTCAGAGCACTTGGGCGGACGGCATCCTTTGTCTTGAATTGCTTCGGCCATTATTGTATCCACAATATTTAGTCAAATCGGTGAAGTTCTCTGCAATGATACAGTATCAGATTAAGCGAAATCATTTTCTGGGAAGAAGCTGTTAATAGAGACTTTTGTAACTGAAAAGTACTGGGGGCTAATTTGGTCAAACATACACCTGTATGTCGGATGAACAGTATTTTAGAATGTCATTTTATTTTCTTTATGAACGCGTGTTTTTTAAACTAATCCAGTTTATCCTCCAGGTTAGCTTTCTTGCAGTTATCCTTTTTGAGTTTTGTACATTTTCCATTTTATGGATGTTCTTGAAAGAGAAAAGTGTTTATGATGTCTTCAGCAACATTATTTGTAAACACAGTAAGTATGGACTAAGAGAAGAGGTAGAATCTGAACTGCAGAAGCAAAGACAGTTTGCGCCTCAAAACTGCACCAGCAGTTTTCATTGAATAAAATTTGACCAGTATGCACCTCTTTAAAAAACAAGCGAAACAAAACACCAAAACCCAACCAAAAAACTTCTCTGTTGTGTCACAGTATTGTTGGGTATGGAAAAGAAATTCTGCATTACTCTGGTTTAATACACTAAAATCAGCTCGACAATATGTATAAATTTGATGTAGCTTTAAAGGTAGCCAGCTGCATAGCATTTTATGGATAAAACTATTTAAAGCACACTAGAGGTAACTTACCTTTAATAACCCAAGTGCAACTTGAATATGTAAATACTGACACAATAGTTTGTCATAGCTTCTTTTGGTATGTGCTGTGTTACATACGCAGCAGTAATGCGCTGTGCTTTCAAATTAAGTTCATGGACAATTAACGAAGAGTGTGCTGAACCTTTTGCAAGAGTTCTCAGGCCTCGTGACTTGGCCAGATTCCAAGTTGGCTAATTATATAAGGTTATTTCCTGCTAATAAGAGATGCCATCACTTCCTGTCCTAAACTATTGTGCAGTCTTGTCTGCTGTGCAACAGCTCTTGTACTTGCCCTGAAAAAGCTTCTTTCACTTGTGGATGTAATTGCTACAGATCCACATTAAAAATATTGAGGCTGGATTTTTGAATCCTTGTGGTTAAAGAAACAACAGGAGTTAAAAAAGCCACAACACCCAAAGCGCTGCATCCTTTGACCAGAGAAAACTCAGTTTTTGTTTTGGTGCAGAAACAGGAGAACTTCATCGACATAAAGAAAATTAACCAAGCTATTTTATAAGGTGTTTCAGAGGGTTTCACAGGGAAGGGGAAATGCTAAATATGCCTAAATAGCAAAAAGCATCTGATTTTTTTGGAAGAATATAACAATGAGCTGGATTTGCAAGTTAGTATTTCCCTGTCTTATTTCTTGTAAAGGACTTAGAAAAAAGGATACAAAAAAATCCCGATTGTTTGTTTTTTTATGTATCTCTTTTGGTCACTTTATTTGACAAAGATGTTGATGGAACAAGGTGAGGTCTCATGATAGCGAAGGATTTTTAGTGCCATAATTGCCGACATTTCTGTTGGCGAGGCTGGTGTTTCTCCAGTCAAACAGAAACAAGTCACCTAATTCTTTCCTAAGGTAGAAGTATTTTATTACCTGACTGAAAAATTTAAAATTAGCTTAGTTTTCATTCATTCGGAAGGTCAAAATGACACCCTGGGTATCTGACCCCAATAAGCTGCAACTGAAAGCCCTCGAGTACTGAGGGTCAGACATTCAGAGCTGCGGATTTTAACCATAAAACGGAATGAGAAGAGCAGGATAGAGGGAACAGAGTGAAGAATAATGTTTTATCTGCCTACCTTTGAAGGCTTAATAATTTAATGGTTTAGAATGAACTGACCTTTCACATTGTTAGGGATTCAACTGGTTAATAAAAATACTACGTTTATTGACACTTGGGGCTTCCAGGTGGGAGGAGCCATGGAGGGGGCTGGAGGAGCCCCGGGGGGCTGGAGTGCGGGCGCTGAAAGGGGCTGGCAGAGCAAATGCGAGTTCGCTGTCTTTTCGGAAGAGGGAAGAACCCTTTGGCAGCTCAGGACTGAAAGGGAGCTGCAATGACGCGTAGCTGCTGTGTCTCTCCCAGAGAGGTGCGTGATGAGCGCAGTGCACGTTCAGCGAGGGTCTTTGGGAAGTGGTCTGTCACACAGGCTGATGCAGAAGCTCCTCAGGGAAGACTTTCAGACTTTGATAATCCATGTGAAACTGCAGTCTAGATTCTGTCCCATCCTTTGGAAGTTCTTATTTGTCCCTTGTTCCAGTCATCTGACTTCAAATTTGTGTTTTCTGCAAACAGTTACGGCTGTTCTTCTGGGCATTCATTTGCTTCAGCACCTTTGCAAAGCTGCAGAAGAAAAGCTACCTACATACCGATTTTTCAGCAATTAAACAGCATTTCTTAATGGAACCAACTTAGTGGTGAACACATCGATCCTGTTGCAAAGCTATTACTTTCGGTTTATATTGTACATAAACTTGTTTGTGCTTTTAAAGATGCCCTGGCCTTTTGTGCTTCTAACCTCTTGCAGTGAGACGCAGATCCTCCTTTGGCCACTCTGGGGTGACGTAATAAAACCAGCGGAGTAGGAACGTAAAGCCAGGAGTACTGAGACACCTCAACTGGTGTGAACAGCTGTGAGTGCCAGTGTCACCTCTGCAGGGCCAACAGGCACCTGTGATGAGAATGAACCTCCTAAACACAGAGTAAACTCCGCAAAGAAGCTGTGCCTTTGACTGGTTTACACTGTTATTGCTTTTGAATGTAATTTTCTAAAACATAGATTACACATAAGAATTGAGTTATGTATTCAGTTTTTTATTAAAAATGACCTTTTTTAAAAAAAATTAATAACGTGCATTAAATGCTAACTGTTTCTACCCTCATTAGGAGAGTAACTAGTTCTACTAACCTTGCAAAAGCTTTGTTATTTTTTCTTGGATGGTAACTTTCTACCGGTCCTTACTGTGTGTCCAATCTGTCTTAATATATTTTAAAATAATAAAATACCTGCCTTGCAAACACTACTCCGGGACATCTGTCAAGAGAAGTATATAGTAAGGTTTCAAGACTCCAGTGAATACCGCATAGCCTTTTAAAACACTTTAAAGGACTTTTTGTGTGTTTAGGTGGATAAGCAAGTCTGCCTAGAACAGAGCGCGTTGCAAGCCCAGGGTCTGGACCTGTGCGTGGTTTCAGCCCCGCACACGAGCGGCCGGACGGGTCCAGGCGCAGGCTGAGAATCAGGCTGTGACCCGGGAGGCTGGGCAGGAACCTCGGAACCGCACCTGCCTTTGGGAGATCCCGCCGTGACCCCACCCGCTCAGTCCCGGGCCAGTCTTGGGCTTGGCCTTCCAGTTGCTGGTGTGAGGCACGTCACTGGTGTCACTGGTGTCACTGGTGACACCGGTGTGAGGATTCAGACATGTAAGGTTACGTGCCCGTAAATGTGGAGCTTACTTGATTTTATTTCTGTTTTCATCCAATTCAGCAATTAAGTTTTTCTGTCAGTGGGTGCAACTAGTTAAAGAAATATTAATGATAGGGTCAAAAAGCATAGCAGAAAAGACAAAAGGAACTACAAAACAGTACTCTGTCATGGTACGTATATATACATATACATATATATATATATGTATTTTTATGGCACTTACTCCAGAAGCCTGAAAAGAATGCAAAGGCTAACTACATTTGGAATTAATCCACCATACAAAGAAAGCAAAAGAAACAAGAATCCTATTTTTGTAGAATACATGCTGCAGTTGGAATCTGCATTTTTTTAAATCGAGAATTACAGCTCTAATATTGCCTGGGGGAGAACAGCCAAATTTGAAAGCCAGGAACCCTTCTGATGTAATAGTTAATCACTTTAAGGGCATCAGTGGTGTCCACTAACAACCACTTCTGTTGAAAAAGCATATTAAAACAAGGGAATTATTAATACATTTTTTAAACCTTGTAAGTTTTGTGCTAATAAAACTGATTTGTTTGTGACCAATGGAAAAATAATAAACTTTTAAACATATTTTGGTGCAGACTATAAAATACCATGTAGTGACCTAAAAACATTTTAAATTGTTGACTGAAGGCCAAATTACTATTCAGCACAATGAGAAAGATACGGTTCGTATTTTGATGTCAAATACGTCCCAGTGGTTTGAATCTGGATAGTTGGCTGAACTTTGTGGAGAGGAGAAGTACGTGTTGGGGCCTGTGGTTCTGTACTCAAGTCGATTAAATTCTGTCCTGCTGAGCATTATAGAAAACAAAGATTACATAACATTGTCCAGACATGCACGCCTCTTCATTTTTCACAACATACTATGCTTTGACTTATTAACAGCAGAAAATAGATTTAGAATGGTTATTTAGAGGAGCCGTAATAATCATAGACACTAGAATGTGTTTTAAATATTACAAGCAGTGATATTAAATACGTATATAACAGCCAGTAGGTTTCATAGTGTGTTATCTACATGCATTGTTTCCCCTTATAAAGTCCTGTTATCTCCTGAGTGACAATATTGTGTCTTGGAAAATGCATGAGCTTTTGATGCGTAACATTCCGAGCAAAACAGCTGTTTATTGTACCCATACTCATTCTTATCCTACACTCTTTTTCTGAGACCATTATTAGTAAATTTTGAGGTTAGAGAGGTACTGACCCAATCAAACATGTACAGAGCTTGGCCTCCGAGTTAATTAAATATGGGTTAATAACATATTATAAGGAAATCATTGTCCTTATTACAATTATTAGGTAGCTAGTCAAATTATAGCTTCAAAGGAATGCAGAGCATGGAGAACTCAGGACTAAATTATGCATTTGAACCTTAGGCCAGCTTTTGCTGTTGAGACAGTTTGCTGCTGAAAGGAATTGTGTGTCATTGGAATTAAATGCCTTTCTGGGGATGGAAGGTTCCAGTTTTTAATGAAATTACTCAATGTGGTGTGGTGAAATGATTAAAATCTGTATTCCGGGAATGTGGCAGACAAAAAAATCAATAAATGCTAGTAAACCTTTGCTGCTGGATGTGAATGCTGGGAACGAAATAAACTAGTACAAAAATAATAATTAAAAACATATCAGCACATTAATGTATTTAGCATGAGTCTCGTGAGACATCATCTTCACTAATTTTTAGCATACATTTTACTGTGTAATGAGCAGCTTTCTTTCCTCCTGCCCGCATCAGGCAGCAGTTTGCCCTTCCCCCAGTGTTCCTGCATTGCAATCATTGTGCTCGCACTTATTATGTTACAAATGACCGAGGTAAGGCTGACATTCTCATTGCATGCGAAAAGAGCTGGGCTGCCAGGCTTTTTTTTTCCTAATGAAGCAGCTTTGTGAAATCTCCCCATGTGTTAATACTAATGAAGATCCTCCAGCACAATTAAAATCGCAGCCAGTGGCTGAAGAGGAAGCAGAAAACAATGGCATCTTTCTACGTATACATATTTCTTTATGCTGAGATCAGCTTTATTTAGAAATAATGTTTATTTTTAAAAAATGCTGGTATGTAGCATTGAAGAAGGTTAACAAGCCGTACACATTTTTGAATTCTGCAAGGACGATTTTTAGCAGCTCCTTCTGAAATCACTTACGTTTCTCGGCTGCGCTGTGGTATAACTTTATGGTGTGAGGGTTTCTGGGGCACAGTCCTGGGCTCCTCAAGTGACCTTTAACCTGCCCGGGCCTGGCTGTGCCCAGAAAGGGAAGAGGAGGGTCCGTACGTGAGTTTGCAGGGCTGGGGTAGGGAAGCACAGTTTTTCTTTCTGTACAAACAACCTGTATAGGGTGCTGCAGGAAGGGCAGGAACATTGGTACTTAAAAGATGTCCTGTATTTATTTTACAGTCTTGTGTCAATACCTGGTGAATTTTAATACTTCGGTGTTCAACTTAATTCCCCCACCCTGTTGCCTGTTCTACTTTGATTATCTAGTTCTAGAACATAAAAGTTGAATGTTGCTTCCCGTGTGAATTTCTGATTTGCTGTTTTCTTTACAATGTCTCCTCTTTCGGAAATGGGTCGCTTTTTTTTCCCTTTCTTCGGTAGATGGCAATTCGTTGTGTTACAGATTCTTTGTTGCTATTTTTTTCCCCAGAACTTAATCACTAAGACGGCGCGTAAGAGTTAATTCACGCACTTGATGCGGCCAGCCGCGCTCCTCCCGCAGCCGACAGTCGCCACGGAACGACGGCCGAGCGCGGGGCGCCGGGAGACACGCACCGCCGGTGACCGTCCGGGCGCCCCGCGGCCCCGGGCCCGCCCGCCGCGCTCCGACACTCCGCTCGCTCTCCCGGCGCGGCGCGGGGCCGGGCTGCTGACGTCACTGGCGGCGGGTGCAGCAGCACGAGCCGCGCGGAGGGGCCGGGGCACGGAGCGGAGCGCCCGCCGCGCGCACACGCACCGCGCGCGCTCGCCCCCCGGCTGCGTTGGGCGCTGGAGAGCGCCGGGCAGGGCCGCTCCGCGCGCGCGGCCTGGCGGCCCCGGGACCGGCGGCCCCGCTGCGAGGTGAGTGCCGGGGAGCTGTTCCGCGGGTGGGCTGCTGGAGCGTCACCGCGGCTGCCGCGCCGAGCCCGGGAGCCCGCCTGCCCGCTCGGCGGCCGCTGCTACCGCCTTTGTTGTGCAGGGCCGGCCGCGGCCCCGGGCGCCGGTGCGGGTCCCGCCAGGGCCCTGCCGGGCACGGCTGCGGCCGGGAGGCGCGGAGGCCGCGGGGAGGCGAGTCCCGGGCGGCCCGGCCGGGTGTCTCCTGACGGGATGGCGGGGTCCCGAGCGGTTTTAAACTTTACTCGTGGCAGCGAGCCCGTCGCTGGGCCGGGCGGCGCCGGCCCGTGGCTGCCGGCGGTGGCCGCAGGCTCCGCGGCGGCTCTTTTGTGTGGCGGGGCGCTCCGGCCGGCTCTCCGCCCCTCGCCCGCGCTCCGCTCGGCGCTGCGGAGCCGCCCCGCTCTCCCCGGCCGGCGCTGCCCGCCGGCTGCCGCTGTCAGGCCGGGCCGGTGCGCGGGCGCGGAGCGGCGGGGGTCGTTCGGCGGGGCCGCGCGGAGCGGCCGCTGGGCAGGGCCGCGGGGAGCGGGCGGGAGCGCGTCCCCCCGCGCCGGGCGGCCCGGCCTGCGCGCTCCTGTGTGCGCGGGCGCGCAGGGGCCGCTCGCTCCGCGGGCGCGCAGCGGTGCGGGCCGGCAGCAGCCGGGGCCCGCGGGCCCCTCGCCTTTATCTTTTGTGCGTGTCGCTTCCTTGTGCACAGGAACAAGCAGCTGCAGCCCTTGGCCGAGTTGTTGAAATTTGTCCCTTTGTGTATATTACAATATCCTCCATTTTTCTGCCCTCTAAACAACGAGCCTTTCGCCATCTTGGGCAAATTTTTATTCCCAAGTCTGTCCGTGAGTGGAGCGAGGGAGCGGGTGGAAATCCTGAAAGCCCTTTTGGATGAGACTCGAAGTTTGGGAAATGTTACAGGGACGGATGGTGACGTCATGTAAAGTTTAAGGGGAATTTTCCCAGAGCGTGCTTTCCCGGAATTCCTCATGGAGCTGTGGCGAACCCTGAGGAGCAGGGCTCCTGCTCGAGACTGCAGGGGATGTGCAGAATATGCTGCTTTATCCAGTGTCTGGTTTTGTAACAGGGGGAGAAATAACTCTGCTCTGGAGTTACTCTCCTCTCTCCCCTGGCGCTTTTTTTTTTTTTTTTTTGGCCTTTTAATACTTAATGCTCACTTTACTTAAAAAAAAAAAAAAGTCCAACATTCTGAAGTTCTTATGTTAAATAACAAATCCTCTGGAGATTTGCATTATTTTTGTATACAGCAGGTCGCAATCATGAAGTTTATATGAAACACTTAATACACTCTCTTCCCTGAGGAATAAACAGTTTCTACTTGGGATGAGGAACATGGAAATACACAGTTATTCCATTTGTAGATGACAGATTTTGGGGGCATACTTGGGAGGAACAAATTTATTAAACTATGTTGTTAAGAGGTGTTGCGTGTCGTTTGGGTTGTGTTCCAAATACTGTATTATATGGGTGGCAAAACACAGTCACTATGCTAAACTCATTAAAAACGAACAAAAAGCCCCACCCAAAACAGCCCCCAAACCCCAAATCCCTGTACCTGTGGCTACGAGCTCCATGTCGGCTGTTGTGAAAAGGGAACCAGTAGAAGACACTGTTCTGTTAATTTGCTTCTCAATTGCACTAATATTTCTCTTTTGAAATCTCATAGAAGTTTTTCTGGTCACATGGTGACACGCGGGGTACTGGATGAGGAGTAACTAGTGCAAGCCAAGTTCTGGTTTTCTGTTCTTTTTCCTGTACTTGTCTTACTTGCATATTACAGTCACATGGACGTGAAACTGCCTGTATTTAATTGGCATTTCTTTGTCTTCAGGGTTGGGACAGCAGTTAATGTAGAAATGTAGAAAGTCATAGGAGTAGCTGTTAGTACATCAAGACTGGGTACATCATTCAATATTGACTTGGATAGAAAAACGAAGTGTCCTTAAGGTAACATTGGAACAAATGTCAGATGCTTACCTCGAGGACTGTGTGTGATGTGTGGTTTTTTTAATACACCATAAAGAGGGGTTGAATTGAGTATTTGCCAGCTACATGGATATTTGGTAGATGAAAATGTTTAAGTAGCTGAAAGCATGTACAACAGATGGTTCTGAATTATACGTGCAACAAAGGTCTGGAAGATTTGACAGAGTATAAATGATGAACAACACAGGATAAGTAGTTTCAGAAAATGGTAGCATACGTGACATCTCATACCTGTGATAAACTATGTACGTGTGTTTATCACAATGCTGCAAAATCAATAAACTATGTAATATAAAGAAAACGATAGCCAAGGTAACTTTTGTAGTGTGTCTAGAGGAAGCATTAGGAGTTTTTAAGGGATTCATTTGAAATTTTATGCTAATTTCATGCAGGGGACGTTTGTTTAATCATAGATGGCACCAATTCTTTGCATGCAATGGAGTATTAATATCAGGTTGTAATGGAGTTCTTAACAAATAGAAGTCTCTGGAGAGTAAAAAATATTCATTCGGAAGATCAGGAAGTGTTCCCTTTTCATTACTGACCCGAAGTCTGTTCTGAGTGGCACAAAATAATGTTTTATGACTAATGTATATTGGCATTTTGGTACTGGTATTTCTCATCCTATTTATTTTTTTAACTAAATACCACTGTGTTAAGTTCCTTATAAGTCGGTGTTCCAACAAAAAGTAATTGTTTTTAAGATCTGTTCTTGTAGATTATTGTAGGTTGTCAATAACATTGCAAAATTATTTGAATAGTGTTAGGGGAAAGATAACTAAATGCATGCTTTGTACCTTTTGGTGGGAAATAGTTCTTTTTTGTGAACATGGAATAAGATGCTTTGTACTTTCAGCAGATAAATTAGCAGTATTTTTATATTATGGAGGGAATAAGCCCTGTTTGAGCATTGCAGTATATTTGTTTAGTCTTTATACTGACCTTATGATAAGGAGTGCTTGGAGACTGAATTGTCTTTTTTGGGAAACACTGCAAATGCAAATAAGAAAGTAATGGAAGTCTTTCTGTTTAGGTGCTGTTGCCCTCTTCCCCATTCTCTTTGTTTGCGTGTTGGTTGTGGAGCTGCAGCGCAAGGCGCAGATGTTGTGCAACCCTCCCGACGCGCTGCAGCGCGGCTCCGGCGAGCGGGGCAGGGCTGCCGGGGCGGCGGGGCTGGAGCAGAGCGGGCGGCTCGGGCGAGCGGGGCTGCCGGGGCGGCGGGGCTGGAGCAGAGCGGGCGGCTCGGGCGAGCGGGGCTGCCGGGGCGGCGGGGCTGGAGCAGAGCGGGCTGCCGGGGCGGCGGGGCTGGAGCAGAGCGGGCGGCTCGGGCGAGCGGGGCTGCCGGGGCTGCCGGGGCTGGAGCAGAGCGGGCTGCCGGGGCTGCCGGGGCGGCGGGGCTGGAGCAGAGCGGGCGGCTCGGGCGAGCGGGGCTGCCGGGGCTGCCGGGGCGGCGGGCCTGGAGCAGAGCGGGCTGCCGGGGCTGCCGGGGCGGCGGGGCTGGAGCAGAGCGGGCTGCCGGGGCTGCCGGGGCTGGAGCAGAGCGGGCGCTCCCCGCGCCAGCTGCAGCTGCTCAGGGCTTTGTTGCTGCTCCTCGGTGTGCACAAGACGGGGAGTATCACAGTTGCAAAGAAAGGAAAGTTTGCGCTCTCTGTCTCATCTCCTAAATCAGGGAAACCGGGGGTTAGTACTTGGCTGCTTTCAGTTTCATAATGTTCTTCTAGTGGTGGCTGTGGGATGAGGAGATTTTAGCTGTTTGGAGGCAGATTTAACACTACCAAAAATGCGATTTGCTGCACCCCCACCCCAGTAAGGGCATTGACGCTGCGAACTGCTCACTGTGATTGCCACTCGCCAGTCCCCAGTACAGGTGTCTTTAAATAAAGCCAAATAGCGGTTGGTTGGTTTGTTTTAACAGCCGACTTTATAACTTTGTTCTAATAGAAGATTGCAGAATAGTGGTACTTTGTGTTTTTGTCATGTAGCTAATGTGGCCCAACAAAGATTTGCAAAGTCTACCAATTTCCTTCCAAGTGTGCTTCAGCTTTTGAGGTAACTTTGTTTCACTACAGTACATTCAGTAAATTATGTCATACCACATTATTAACTAGTTTGGTGTGGTAAATTGCCATCAGAGGAAACACTGACACAGATGTCGAGGACGGCAATTGTTTTTGTGATTGTTTGCGAGTTCACAACATCCCGAACAGGTAGTGAATATGTGTCAGTCAACGTATTGCAAAGAAACTGGCGGTCTGTGGGGAGCATAACACTGTGCAGAATTCCGGCGTCGGGTACAGATGATCTTCCCTGCTGCGTCAGAGGAGATGAGATGTCTGCCTTGTGACTGGCGTTTATGCTTTTAAAAAATTTTGGTTATGCTGCTACATTTTAACTTTAAAACTAGTTTTATTGTATTCTTTCTGTGTAATGGTAGAATGAAAGTGTATCTTTGTTTTAAGCGAGTGGCAGAGCTTGGAGTTCTTCCCTGCACGCTCTTTACTGGTGAGGAACAGAAACAAGGAAGCTGTGTTAGTAAGAATAGAGAGAATAGATCCTCCCCACCCCACTCCCCAATTTCCACCTATTTATTAAAAAAAAGGGGGCAAGAAAGAAGCAACAAAAAAATCAACAAGGAGTCACTGGAAAATTTGGATAAGGAAAATACATTCACTTTGATTTTTTTAAATTTCTGTTTCTTAGCCTTCTTTCTTATGAAGGTGAGAATGTATTAGTTTCACTGTGACACAAGTGAGGACTCTGCACGGAAGGGTTTAGTCTCCCCAGCATCACCAGGAGCGGTGGATGGGGCGGAGGGGCTGCCTGCCCGGCCCCGCGGCTCCCGTGGCTGTGGGTGCTGCTGTGCACCGGTGCCACCGGGTGGGTCCCGTGGCTGTGGGTGCTGCTGTGCACCGGTGCCACCGGGTGGCTCCCGTGGCTGTGGGTGCTGCTGTGCACCGGCGCCACCGGGTGGGTCCCGTGGCTGTGGGTGCTGCTGTGCACCGGTGCCACCGGGTGGGTCCCGTGGCTGTGGGTGCTGCTGTGCACCGGTGCCACCGGGTGGGTCCCGTGGCTGTTGTGCTGCTGTGCACCGGTGCCACCGGGTGGGTCCCGTGGCTGTGGGTGCTGCTGTGCACCGGTGCCACCGGGTGGGTGAGCTGAGGGCACCGAGTCCTTAGGGAAACTGGGACCGTGTTTTCATCCAGTGTCTGCAAAAGGGCCAAGCAAGATGCAGTAATTTCTGTTACTTTGTTTCTTAATAATAAAATTTTAAGTTTAAAAAAATGTAGAACATTTAATCCAATTAACACAGTTTCACATACCAGCTGTGTTTATCTCTTTATTGCCCTTAAATTTACAGTTACACGCTGCCGTGGTCCTGAGCTATTCCTTAAAGAGAAAAAACATCAATGGACTTTTGAAAGTTTTATCCAGAAGTTCCTTTGAGATCTAAATGGAAATAAACCAGAAAAACTCAGTAATTTTACAGTAGCATTTAGATTTTTGTTTCTTTTTTGGGCGAAGGAAGAGAAATGGTGTTTTATTTTATTGCGGTGTTAGCATTGGTGTTAGCATTGGTGTTATTGCGGTGTTAGATGAGGCCACCTGGTGAAAGGCACCCTGAGAGTGCGGGTCTGTGCGGTTCAGTTCTGTAGTGTGACAACGAGGATACAGGGGTTTCTCTGTGTACTTTAACAGAATTAATTTAAACATTTGACGACATTCTCTTTTTATGTGAATGTTTTTCAGATCAATGGGGAAAATATGAAAGGAAGTACATGCTTTTAAACCTTACCTAGCGACAGATGATCTCCCAGAAATGGTGTCTGAAAGTTGGGTCTTACCAGAAGCTGTGCCGGGCTCGTCGGGGCCCCCGTCCCGCCCCGGGCTCGTCGGGGTCCCTGTCCCCCTCTCGGAAGGGCGATTCCTGTCGCCGTTGCCCGGACCCTCTGCTACCGGCTCCCTGCTCACACCCTCCAGGGCCCCTGAGCGTCTTGTTCTCTGTGTGCAAAGGACATTAGGCTCTTTTCATGTGATGTGGGTCAGGCATTGTCAAGAGCTGAATGGGTTAAGCCTTGGTAGTTCGAAAAGAGATTGCAGGGATTTTTCTAGTCCCTGAGGGAGGAATCACACAAAACCTGAAAATTCATACTACTAGAAGGGTAAAGGCACCATCTGAAAAATTGGTCCACCTCCTGGACAGTTTACATTAGTAATGGTCCCGTTGAATCAGTGGGGCTGCTGAGTACACACATTTCATCTCAGGTAATGTTTGCAGTATAAAACCTTGGAAAAGACGGTCGGTCTAGAAATAATGCAGTGACCATCCGATAATGTCTTACACAAAACTGCTCTGGAATTGTTGGGAGGGATAATGAAGAATTGTAATTTTTGAATAATGGAGAAGCCTACTTGTGTTTTCTTGCAGATTGCAGGGAGTATAAGCTAGATTCTCTTTAGGATATTCATTAAATACGGTGATACAAAGGCACAAAATGCTCTGCCCAGCTGTCCTTGAGCTCGAATCTCGGTCATGGGACTGTGGAATGACAAGCTAAAACTTTGAAATCCTCTAGGGAGTATTTTTCCTTCACTTTGGATACATAGCTAAGGTTTTTGGATTGTGACCCTATTTATTAATTGGTTTGTATTAATGAATTCATGTTTTTCTAACGCAGAAAGATTCTTTAATAAACAATGCATCACATTTTATCAGATACTTATTTTAGAACAGCGGTGTGTGGTATTCAAGTACAATCAGCAAGATAACCCCACAACCCCCTTCTCAGCCCTCAGTCTCTTCTTGTACAAAAGAAAGCCAGTTTGACAAACATATTGCAGTGGTCTGTGGGGTGCGCAGGGACATAATTGTGTGGATTTTGCCCCATTTTCTGTTGTTACACTTTTCCACAAGCATGCCCTCATTAATCACAGACACTGTCCTCCTGCTGAGGGTAGGAAGGTTCATCACGTTGGCAGCCAGTGTGGTGTAAAGAACAGTGTACTGAAGCTCTTAATGTACTAGGACATAAATAAATCTGAGGTCTTTGTATGCAAACCCTGGAGGTTAATACTGTATAATTCAATGTCCTGTCTTTGGTTTTGATGGATGTTGTTAAGTGCTTGGAGCTCGGCGCGAGCTCTCCGGCGGGTCAGGGCCGCCCGGCTGCTGAGGCCGAGCGGGGCTTTCCTGGGTGCTGGGAAATCGCCGGTTTTGATGTTCTTTTGGTTTTGTGGCTGGCGGATCATTGTTGTATCACCTGAGCTGCTGCAGGAAGGATCTGGAGATTGACAACCCCTGCTGTGATAATGGACTTAGTGCATGAAATGCTGATAGTTTGGTCCTGTTTGTTCTGAAGCTTACTGCTATCTGTATCCTTAACAGAACTAACATGTAGAACAAGGAAAAACTACTGGGATTTCCCTGTAGAAATAGTGCTGGGATTTGGCTTTAACATGAGTTGGTTGCATATTCATAATTTAAGAACAGCTGGGTACAGGAGCATGTAGTCGTTTGCAAGCGATTATCAACCATTCCACTCACACATGGAGGCTGCGCTTGAGCTTCTCTTTATTGATCTACCTGCATTTGAAATCTGGTCACCGCAGCCACAGAGGCCTTTCATTTTAGCTGTGCTTGCATCATGGAACAGCCTCAGTATTAAATATTTAATTTTAACTAAATGCTGAATAAAATAATAAACTGTGAGCTTCGAAGGAACAAAGTGAAAGGGTGAGCAGTGACATAGATCTTAAATACAAGATTTTGTTATGTACAACAGCCTGAAAAAGTAACGTCAGCCAACCTTTGTAGTCCTTTGGTAGCTTTTGTTATTCTGAATAAGAAATCTGTTTTAGATTCTACGATTCTATGATTTACCCAAGGTTACCTTGCTAAAACTGTAGTTGCTGAGATTTGTGGTATTGGTGCATCGTATGCCCAGTGCTTTTGGAGGAAAACCCAGAAGTATAAAATGTGCTTATGTTACACAAAATGATGGTGTGGTAGAATAGCAGTGAGCACAGTCTTGCTCAGTATCACACGGGAAAAATGATGGAGGTATTAGAAATGACTCTGCTCCTACATGGGTAAGCTTGTCTGTCATTATAATTAGAAAAAAACAGACTTATATGTATTACTAAGCAATATTTCTATGCTGTGCTAGTAAAGTTGATTCCCCTTCTCCCCCTCTCTTTTTCAGTTTTGCCTTTCCAGCTTAGAAATAAAGCAAAGCATTTCCACTAGTTTATACACTTAGTTTGACAACTTTTCGATGTCTTTGCTTCCCCTAGTGACCGGAGCTTCTGAAAGGAGAACAATACCAGAATTCCCACTCTCACACATCTTTTGAGCCGGTATAAGTTACTACCTCATAATCTGGCACGTAAATAGAAAGTATTGCTAAGGAAAGGTGTCAGTTGATTTTTACTCCATACGAATGGATCCAGGAATATGGAGCTGTTAAGAAGGTTCCTTACTGTGTTAGTGAGTTAAGAATATCAGGCATACATGCCTGAGCGAGGGTCGAGTTTTTCAAGCTGTATCGGTTGATTTAGTAAAAGGTATTATCACTCCGTACAGCTGCGGTCTTCTCTAAGTAGTTATGGCAGTTTAAAAGAGGCTAAACAGTAAGAAATGCACAACGGTGTTTTTTCCATTGCAGCTCTGATCATTTTTTATCCTCGCGGTTCCCCATCAGGACCTCACTGCTGTTTTTCCATGCTGAGAAATGCTGGATCCAGAGACGGGAGCTGAGGCTGCGGCTCGGGAGGGAGGCAGCGCAGCGCTGCTGGCGCCGGCCCGCACGCGGCCGGCCCGCAGGACCCGCTGCTCTGCCGCGCCGTGCTGTGCTCACCAAGCCTGATAGTCGAAACAATCCTGAGTCCTGTTTGGGCTCCTTCAGAGAAGTTACCTTAAGTGGAACTCCAAAGAAGTAAATGCATGTTTTTCCTGCCCCCACCCCGTCTTCCCTCCGCTTGAGATACTGAATGGGAATAGTCGGAGAACAGCAGTGGCGTCAAGTGGACCATGTGCAAAAGCTGCTGTCCCAAAGTCCGAGATCCAAAGTCCCGATAAAAGACAACAAAAGGGTGTAGATTATTGGGAAAAAAAAACCCACAGTAATACATTGCTCTCTTTCTCTTCCTGGCAATTTAGTAGAGAAAGCCCTTGGATCTTGTCTTACCTTGAATATACTGGGGAAAGGTTTGGAGGGGGAGCTGAAGCAGAGTGGGTGGGTGTTTGAACACCGGACGGGCCGTCCCTGCCCGCGGTCTCTGGACGGCACGCTGGGGCAGTGGGTGTATGGATGTTTGAACGCCGGACGGGCCGTCCCTGCCCGCGGTCTCTGGACGGCACGCTGGGGCAGTGGGTGTATGGATGTTTGAACACCGGACGGGCCGTCCCTGCCCGCGGTCTCTGGACGGCACGCTGGGGCAGTGGGTGTATGGATGTTTGAACGCCGGACGGGCCGTCCCTGCCCGCGGTCTCTGGACGGCACGCTGGGGCAGTGGGTGTATGGATGTTTGAACGCCGGACGGGCCGTCCCTGCCCGCGGTCTCTGGACGGCACGCTGGGCGCCTTCCGCTGGGCAGCCGTGGTTGGGGTGGGTTCGGATCGGTTGTTGGTTTGTTTTTCAAACTTGCCAGGAGTTACCAAATAAAAATAATATTAAAGGGTTTGTATAGTTTACTTGCTGCTTATTTCATTTGAGAGTGTTTGGAGAAGCAAATTAGCAAATTTTAGGAAAGGAAAAAAGACGTAAGGAAAGAATATATTCCCAAAATGACAAGTCCGCTATGTTTTGGCATTTAACTATGATATTAGCACTGTGTTTTTCTGCAGCTGTCATATCTTTTTTCTTTTCTAGAAGTGCTTTTCAAGCCCTGTTTTCTCCCGCTAAGGCTTAAATGTATAGCAGATGTTCTTCACTGAAGCAGACGCGCTTTGGAGCGGGCGGCGGCCGAGCCCGGCCCCGCGCTGGTGGTGGCGCCGGTTCCGTGGCTGCGGAGGGAGCAGCGGGGCCGGGCAGGCGGGACGGAGGGGGAGCTGCTCCTGTCGGGGGTACCAGCAGTGATAGGTGCACTGGTGAGTGCAAACAGGTGCAAAATGCCCTTTTTTCTCCTGACTTTAGGAAGTAGAAGGAACAGATTATGCAGGTAATTTCCTTTTATTTGTGTGTGATAAAGAAACAGAGCAGGTTGGAATACTGTCCTGTTCTTTGAGACACATTTCTTTGTATGTCAAGCTGGTTTTGATTATCACTGAGGTAAATTTATCATCTTTGCACTCTTGCAGATACCAGTAAATTTTCTGTGTTAACAGTTATGGACATACAGCATATTGCAAAGTTTATTGTGTTGATACAAGTGGTTTATACAGAGTGGCCTTTAAATGTAGCCTACAGTGTTTTTGCTGTCATGGAAATTAATGATGTATTTTGAGGGATCTGTTCATAGTGCAAAGGCTTTGTAGTAAACCAGGGGTGTAGGGGGGACAATCACTTTTAAAATTTCTTTGTCTCTAAGTGCTTAATTTATACAATTGTAGTTTTGGTATCTTGTGAAGTGCTTAAAATCAATACACGAGCAATCATCTTACGGAATGATCTGTGTTACATGTTGCAGGAGACGTTTGAAATGCAGGTAGGTGGGGTCTCTAACACTTGGTAAAGCCGAGTTCCCCTTTTGCCTCCTGCGTTGACCTCAGCAGCACTGGCCTGCGTTCTGTTAGTTCTATGAGGCCTGGACTGAGGGAAGGGTTTGTTCCTCGCAGGTTGTTGTCCCTTCCAGCAGCGCAGGCGATAACAGATAATTGGAGTGCTAGGATGGTTGGGTGATGTGTGCGAATCTTTGTGTTGATTGTATTATGTTCTGTTTATACGCAGAATCTTGTTCTTTAGTTCAGCAGCCCCTTACAAGTGTCTGTTTCCATGTTTAATTTTAGTGGTCATGAATCAATAAATAATCTGCAGTTTTCTGCAAAAGTTAGTTTAAATTTTAAAGAGCTGTTTGAGTGCCAGGTCTCAAATCTGTCTCTTTATAATAAAAACTTCAAATTGTTTAGAAAAAATCCGTATGCTCACTTCTGGGGGGCCTCGTGGCAGAGAACGTGACCCGGCGGCGGAGGGTCCGTGTCCTGGCCAACGGGGGCGCTGCGAGCGGTGGCACGGAGCTGGCGGAGCCGCTGCTCATGGGAAGCGCTGGAGCACGCGGGATCGTCGGGGTCGTTCCAGAGTGCGTTTGCCTGTCCCACTAGCCATGGACAGACATTCACAGGGGCAGGTCCTGCCCATTTTTCAGGTAAAACTGTTCAAACCTAAACTGTTTCCCTGAAAAAGGGGCATAATGGGCCTTCGGTTTCTCAAAAGGACAGTTCTCTTCTGCAGTCAGCGGTGGTTTGGTCTGCAGCCTCAGCCCGTTGGCTGTAACCTGTCCCATGGCAGTATCTTAATAAAAATTAAGATATTACTGGATTATTGAACATTCATTTTAGTGTTTATGGACAGAAAAATGCAAAACTGACTCTAAAATGTTGCATGAATTAGGCAAAGTGGCATCAGATTTCTTCATGGATATACCTAATTTTGTAAGACAATTTCACTTTTGGCACAAATTCACCAAATGCTTCGTATATTTTGGTTTACTGGAATTCTGACTTTTTAAAGTTTCTCAAGCAGTGGGGACATGCAGATTAAAAGTTAAGACCCTTTTATCATGAATGATGTCAGATTTTTAATGGGTTGGTTACAATGCAGGATATTTATCTTGATAGGATGTGATTTCAAAGGACCTTGTAGGGAACAGGCTGAGTTTATCTGTTAACAAAAAAGAGTTTTACCATGATGGAAAACCCACCGTGTTTATAAAAGATCAAACCGAACATCTCAGGAAACTTAAGTGGCTGCATGATATTAAACACTGATGAATTTGCAGAAACGCACGTGGAGAAGAGGGGAGCAGGGAGAAGAACATGAATAAACGCACAGTGATGGGTTCTAAGTCAGTTACCTGCCATCGGGTAGAAATGCCGGAGCTGCAGCAGCAGCAGTCACAGAGCAAGTCTGACACAGCACCGAGAGAGGAAAAAAAGGACGAAACAGAAAGCATGCAGGATACTGTGTTATTAGTTCAGGTCACCACTGTCAAGTGGAATAAAAAGCAAATAAACCTGAAAGAATAATCAGTTTTGGAACACTTTCGATGTGAGATTAGAGTATACTGAAGTCTTCAGCTTGGGCTGTGACCAGGTGCTACAAAGTCATGCTTGGAATAGTAGAGTAAATAGAGAACAATTTTTTTGGCAATGTAATATTGGAACTAAAAGAACCCAGTAGTTTGTTAACATAAACCAGTAAGTAGTGCTTTTCACTTAGTGCTGGGTTAAATTGTGGAATAGTCCTTGGATACTGCGGAGAGGAAGATTGCACCACACTTAGAATGAGGAGATATGTTAATGGAAGATGAGTTTATTATGGCTGCTGAACATGGCGATTGAAATCAGCACTGGGTTTGTTACATCTTCATACGTGTGATTGCTGAGAGAAGGGTATGTACCTTTATTCTTTCTCAAAATGTTTATTACTTGTGTAGATGGACCTTATTCTGAATTAGTTAGTTTTGGTTTTGTTAATATTTGATGTTTTGTGTCTGATAATTTGTATAGATGGAATAATAAAGATTCAAATAATACACAAGTTCTTCTAAGATTTACACGAATATAGAGGTTTTGTCCTGTTTTCGTGTGAGGGATTGAGAAGTAATCCTCTTTAGGTTGTGGTTGTTCAGCACAGTTGATTATCCCGCCCTTCATCCTTGGTTCCGCACTGTGCTCCTTTTGCACAGCTTGTTAACGTGCGTTCTTCCATTAACATAGTGTAATGGAGAATAATTCTATGTACTGTAACTTCAACCTTACAGATTCTTCCCGTATCCTTTCCTTCTCTGTCCCCGTGTGTATATTTAGTCTTCAGGTATATCACCTGTGATAACTGTAAACTCAGTCGTTATTCCACCCCTGCTGTTTAAGTTTCTTTACATTCTTTCCAGCTCTAGAAACTTAGTTTGGGGAAAAGGATCTTTTCATTCTGCTTCTTGAATAAATTCTCCTGACACTATAGCTGATGAGGGTCATACATTTCTGAAGTAGTCTGGATCTCAAATATTGTCAAAACTGGAAGGGGAGGGCTGCAGGGAGTCCCTTCTGTACCTAGCCCTTAGTCCTGCTGTGGATGTTTTCTGTATTTGGGAAATAGTCTTGAACTAGCTGTTGCAGTGTTGCTTATGGTAAATGTATATTGGTTTATGTAATCATAGCTCAAGCTGGAAAAATGGGGGCAAAAATAAGATCGTCATAGGCTGTAGACTGTAACTGACTGTCAAGTTTCAGCAGAGGGAAAAACAGACCAGAAGCTCCAGGATTGAAAGAGGAAAGCGTTCGGAAGGAAAAACTGGCCAGGGAATGGCAGAGTGAAGGACCAGTGCGTAGACCAAAGGAATCCCTTCTATTTTGCCATATTTTACTTCGGAGACGTGATTAGAGTTTTGTCCCATCAGCAGCCCCGTTCTGTTTCCTCTGGAGACAGTGCCCGAGAGTAACTGAGGCTGGGCAGGACTTGCCGAGAGTGCTTGGGATTTGATCCGCTGCTCTGGCAATGCAGCCGAGCTGCTCAGGGGGGAAACGAATACAAGGGGAGAGGAACCAGAGGCTATTTCTCTTCTAAAATAAGCCTGGGACAAGCTCATTTATTTTGGTGCCAGATATGCATGAGCAAATAAGTGACAGCTACGTGTATGGCAGTGTATGTGTGTGTTCTTATATAGGCCGTTTTGCTGGATGATGTAGAGCTCTTTGTTGTGCGGATCCTTTTAGAAATGCAGAGTTTGATGCTTCAGATCATACTGGTGTGGTTGTTTTCGCAGGCTGCTTTTTGGCTTCAGCACAGGGCCTCTAATGGTGTCATTTGTGTTCAGTAGCAGTTTGGAGCGCAGAGGTCACTTCCACCCCCAGCTGTGGTTTACCCTTTCTGTTGGATTTGTTGTTCCTGATGCCACATCAGTTGCTGAGGGAACAGAAGCAGAACCCGAGAACCAGCAGCCAGTGCCAGAACTGTCTTAGTTTCTCCTTGTCTTTTTGTGGGAACAGATGTTTTAGAGGGGATAATAAAGCAAATACTTAAATTACTGTGGCACGTTTTGCTTCACCTTTTTGTGACTTGGGAGAAAGCACATGAGAACAGGGTCTTTTTCTATGAGTTTGAGGAACAGGCCATGAGCAGTCAGGTTAATGTGTCAGTAGAAGACAGAGTTGAAGAGCTGCTTCAGTTTTGGATTTGACAAATGGTTTTGGGATTTGATACGCAAGTATATTCTGTCTTAATTTGTGTAAGTTTCCATTAAATCCTGAAAATGAACAATTTTGACTATAGTGCATGTGTCCATAAATGCCTTTCAGTCACTGATTTCATAAAAGTTTGGTAGATGCAAGTAAATTTCATTCAGACCAAACTGCACAGGTGTCTGACAGGCAAAATAACATGTATTTTAGTCAAATAAAGCATTCTAAAAACCAGGGACATGCCATTAAACCAGTTCCTTTGGTGTTGATAGTTTGGGCCATGAACAAATCCTTACACGCCTCAACTGTTAATCCGGTACTAGTTCTGCTAATTCCTAGAGCACCAACTACATAGTTCTATTGTATGTTTTTTCTTAGTTTAAGAGAACTCTTGAAACTATAAACTGTTTGATGCATTTGAGTAGCTGTTGTTCTGTGTGACTGTTCTTTGACTGGACCTGATCCTTGGTTAGTTTTAGAAGATTTAGTTAAGCTTTGGGTAGTGTGTAGGTGTTTGTATATTAGCATATATGAACATTTCAATAGTTGGATGACAGAATTACAAAACACAACAGTTTTAGTGTGCATGATGCATATTATAGCTAAGATGTAGCAACTGGCATATTAGAGATACAAACTAAAGCACATATGACAAAAATAACAAGAAAATCCAATTCTTTTCTAATTTTGGAGTTCGAGTTTGCCTGACAAGTGTGAAAGTCCCAAGCCATGTGAAGCAATAGCAGGGGTGCTGGCGTGACGTTTCTACACGAAGGGGTTTGGGCAAGTCCTTGCAGCATGATGGTAGAACTTTCTTTAAAAATTGGGTTTTTTTTTTATGTACAAGAAAGTTTTTATATAAAACTTTGTGTTGGGTCTATCTTAAATATGTTTTTAAGAACTCTCTGAAAAGGTGTTCAACATTGAACGGAACTTTGAGGAATGGAAATAGTGTGCAACTACTAGTAAAAATGTATAAAGTGTATAAATAGGTTAGTTACTTAGTCAATAGAAGTTCTTCTCATTGGGAAAAAAATGTGATAGCAATGTAGTAAACAACAAAACTGTTACATGAAAAGTACCAAAGTCTTGTGAATTAACATCTAAAAAAACCCCAAAAGAGAAACTGTGGTAGGTGTCAACTCGAAGTATATTGTTAGCATTAATTTAAGTGGAAATGAAAAATGTCCTATCCTAAAGACGTCACACAACATTGCAAGGAAGCTGTGGTTGAACTGGAGCTGGCGCGTTTGGCTGGAGCGGTAAGGAAGGAGCTGGAAGCGCCGGCGCCCCCGTGCGCGGAGCGGAGCTGGGCTCTGGGCTCTGGCTCTGGTTCTGCGCTGGCCCGCGCGGAGGCAGCGCCACGGGAGGCCACCGCGGCCGGCGGGATCCCCGTGAGAGCAGGCGCTTGGGACACACCAGAAACGTGTTGGTTTGTTGGTTCGTTTGAGTGCGACAGGCAACCTGTGAGCGCTGTCAGCGTGAAAGACATAGTACTAGTAACCGCATTTTTGGTGGAAATTGCTGAAATGCAGCTTTTAAAATAACAACATCTCAGAGTTATAATTGCTATGACATTGCTCCTAATAGCAAACAACATTTTTCTTAAACACAGAAGCCTGAGTGTATTAGTTGTCATAAACAGGCTTAAGTATTAGGCTGGCTGTTCTGTATGTGGATATACTGCATTTAACTTTCTTTGCAAGAAACAGAGAAATAGCAGTGCCAGGAATGTGAAAGATTGTATGTGATAGTTGGGTAGTTAGTTCTAAAGAGCTGGAATACGTTATGCTCTACTGCAGCGAAGGTTCTAGGAGGCGGCGGAGGCGCAGGAGCAGCCTGGCCCTGTGTGCTGGAGGTGAGGCGGTGCCGAAGGCCGGCCCGGCGCAGCAGGGAGCTCCCGCCACCTCCAGGCACGTCTCAGCAGGCCTGGCTGACCGCGGATGTCCCAGCTGACTGAGGGCTGGCAAAGGTGACGCCCGTCTACGAGAAGGGCGCGAAGGAGGAATCGCAGGCCTGTGGGTCTGAGGTCGCTGCCGGGCAGCCCGTGGAGCAGACTGTCCAGGAGCCGTCACGAGGCGCCTACGGGACAGCCAGGCGATCCGGCCCCGTCGGCACGGGTTAACAAAGGGCAGGTCCTGCTTGGCCAACCCGATCTCGTCCTGTGACAAGGTGACCTGTTCAGTGGGTGAGGGAAAGGCTGTGGATGTTGTTTACCTGGACTTTGGGAAGGCCTTGGTGCACATACACTATTCACATTGTGATTCTTTATGATGTGAGGTACCATCCCAATTAAAAAGCTGCGTGTTACACATAGGATGGCATTAGTTAAAAAATGAAACATGCATTTGAATACTGGTTCTACAAAATACAGAGTTTTGAGAATCCTGAAATAGTTATTGTCATGGATCTAGAGCCTCATTAGCCTTGGAGCTGCAGATTAACTTGTGTTTACACTCCGTTTAGAAATGGAACTCAAATGCTGTTTATGAAATGGAATGGGAAATTTCTGATAAAACTGATCTGCTTCCATAATGTTTCTGGTTACTCCTAATTACACAGGAGGTTCCTTTGTGGCTCTTTCCCTTTTAAGTACTTGTCAACACACATAAAATTCTATGACCACGCTGTGTCTTTTCACCTGTTTGTCCATGTGCCTGTCTGTTCCATGCGGTAACTTTTGCTGGCTGTTCATTTTCAGCCATAACTGAGAGTAGGCCAGACATGCAAAGGCGAAGTTCTCCAGTTTTGTGGCAGGCGGTGACTGTTGGGGCAGCAGCACAGGCTGGAGCTGCCGCGGGGCAGCGCTGGGGGCTCAGGTCTGGTCAAGGGCTGGGCCGGCCAGGCTGGGGGCTCAGGTCTGGTCAAGGGCTGGGCCGGCCAGGCTGGGGGCTCAGGTCTGGTCAAGGGCTGGGCCGGCCAGGCTGGGGGCTCAGGTCTGGTCAAGGGCTGGGCTGGCCAGGCTGGGGGCTCAGGTCTGGTCAAGGGCTGGGCCGGCCAGGCTGGGGGCTCAGGTCTGGTCAAGGGCTGGGCCAGTCAGGCTGGGGGCTCAGGTCTGGTCAAGGGCTGCGCTGGTCAGGCTGGGGGCTCAGGTCTGGTCAAGGGCTGGGCCGGCCAGGCTGGGGGCTCAGGTCTGGTCAAGGGCTGGGCCGGCCAGGCTGGGGGCTCAGGTCTGGTCAAGGGCTGGGCCGGCCAGGCTGGGGGCTCAGGTCTGGTCAAGGGCTGGGCCGGCCAGGCTGGGGGCTCAGGTCTGGTCAGGGGCTGGGCCGGTCAGGCTGGGGGCTCAGGTCTGGTCAAGGGCTGGGCCGGCCAGGCTGGGGGCTCAGGTCTGGTCAAGGGCTGGGCCGGCCAGGCTGGGGGCTCAGGTCTGGTCAGGGGCTGGGCCGGTCAGGCTGGGGGCTCAGGTCTGGTCAAGGGCTGGGCCGGCCAGGCTGGGGGCTCAGGTCTGGTCAAGGGCTGGGCCGGTCAGGCTGGGGGCTCAGGTCTGGTCAAGGGCTGCACTGGTCAGGCTGGGGGCTCAGGTCTGGTCAAGGGCTGCGCTGGTCAGGCTGGGGGCTCAGGTCTGGTCAAGGGCTGCACTGGTCAGGCTGGGGGCTCAGGTCTGGTCAAGGGCTGGGCCGGCCAGGCTGGGGGCTCAGGTCTGGTCAAGGGCTGGGCCGGCCAGGCTGGGGGCTCAGGTCTGGTCAGGGGCTGGGCCGGCCAGGCTGGGGGCTCAGGTCTGGTCAAGGGCTGGGCCGGTCAGGCTGGGGGCTCAGGTCTGGTCAAGGGCTGCACTGGTCAGGCTGGGGGCTCAGGTCTGGTCAAGGGCTGCACTGGTCAGGCTGGGGGCTCAGGTCTGGTCAAGGGCTGCACTGGTCAGGCTGGGGGCTCAGGTCTGGTCAATGAGATGAACACCTGGAGGGAGCTGCCCAGAGCACAGGGCCAGCTCTGCTCAGAGGGGACAGGGATGGGACAAGGGCAGCGGCACAGACTCAGACACCCGAGGTTCGCCCTGAACATCAGGAGACACGTTTTCACCGTGAGGGTGACTGAGCAGGGACACAGGCTGCCCTGAGAGGCTGTGATACCTTCACCCCTGGAGATACTCCAGAGTCATCTGGGGACAGGCCTGGGCAACTGGCGCTGGGTGACCCTGCTTGAGCAAGGGAGTTTGGTGACCTCCCGCTCAATCTCGACCACTCTGTCATCCTGTGTTCTATATTTTAGGATGTTAGGATGATCCTGACGTTCTATATTTTAGGATGTTTTAGTGATTTGTTTAAACTGATTTTGTGTCAGAGCGATGCTAGGAGCACATGCAGGGTCTTAAGTTCTGACCAGAAGGGTAGGATATTGCTATGGTCTCAAAGTAATGTATTCTAAAATTCAGAGGTCTTTAAGTTTCATTGGAATAAGATGCATGAGGATTAAAATATGGTCTACCCAATGTGAACTTTGAAAAGTTAGCTTTTTGTTGTTTCGTGGTTTATACTGTTTTGACAGTCAATGCACAATGTCCTGAAAGAGAAGGACTTCATGGAAGCGTGCCTTAAGGAAAGGGACAAATGTGGAAAGCACAAAAATGGCTTTTTTATAATCCTGCTGCTATATCATGTTGTGAGGGAAGGTTGACACAACGGAGGTCTTAGTAACTTTGTGGTAAACTGTGTGAGTACAAGCCTGAGCGTTATTGGTTAAACTTCCGTTCTTCTTGGTGCGTTTCCTCAGAATAATACAAATGTTGTATGTTAACGGAATGGAGCTACAGACCAGAAAGTTGTGTATTTTGTTTAGGCTTGGAGAAAGTTGAAAGGAGATAATCCTCATTTTTCAGGGAAAAACAAAGGAGCTAATTTTAATATTAATAAAAGAAAAATCAACTCTTCTCCCTTTCACCTTAGGTTTTGGGTAAGAGAGAACTTAGCAATGTAAATATGTACAGTAATCTGTCAGAGATAGAACTGAAGAACTTGTTACTAAGCTTATAATAAAATAATTACTGAGTCCAACTAGATGTAAATCATTGTTACCTGCTTTTTTTCCTTAACCAAGCATCACAGAGCTGTAGTATCAATGACACTATTGGCATAAATTGAAGTGGAAGTTCTCTTCTGTTTGAGGGAAGGAGCACGCTTTGGTGGCGCCGGCAGCGCGGCTGGTGCGTGTCAGCGTTCCCGCGGGGCGCGAGCGCCGTTCGCCCGGCTTTTCCGGCGCCGGCTGTGCCTGTGCCGGGTCCCTCCGGTGCGGAGCCGCGCGTGGTGCTGGGTCCGCTCTGCCTTTCGGCCTCAGAGCAGCGAACTCTCTGCAGCCGGGTTCTGCGTTCGGGGCCTCTGGAACAGCCCCCCCCCAGGCTGCTGTGGTTTTGTTTTCAGGCTCCGTGTTGTACACCTGTACAAGTGATGTGTCAGTCGTCGAGGTACGCCTGTCGTGTGGCATAAACAACCCACGATGTCCATTAGTGCTGTTGTTTTTCTGTGATGCAGGCTTTTATAGTGCCTGTGATATGATTATTTGCACTTTGACCAGTTCGAAGCCTTTTATTGTTCCCAAAGTGTAATATGTTACTTTAAAGTAATTGTTTTAATTTGATAAAGTGCGTTCAGTAGTTTTGGTTTTTTATGGTTGTAGTTCTGCCTTTTAATAGTCACTCTCCATTTCTGCAAGTACAAAGACATCAAGTAATGTATAAAGGTACCATGATTTTACAAATTCGGAACACAGGTGTTTCCCCCTGTTCTGTGCTGTGCTGAAGTTACCTTACTAACTTGGGTGCCTTTTTTTGGAAAGACAGTAAACTTCAGAAACTAAAGAAATACTTAAAAATCTCTCTACAATAACAAAGGCCATTTTTACATCTTGTGTTGGATTTGAAAAGTATGCTGCCTTCGCTGTACATGTAACAAGGAAACATACTGTATGACCCGTTATCTTCTAACTCTCACTGTTATGAGTAAGAGCAGCGTTCTAACTGTAGTGGAGTGATGTAAATGAATAAAGTTTACTACAAGATTTTTAATTTAAAATATTTTACTAAACAGTATTAAATGAGAATGAAGATGCAATATTTGAATCATATATGGGGTATTTTATTATCACAGCTACTTCATATCCTGATACATCTTTCTTATGTGTTGCTGCTATTTATATTACTAGGTATTTGTTAAAGGCTCCTCCCTGTACAAAGCTGAGTAACTGGCTTGAGTATGTGCTGCTTCTGTGCAAGAGCAGCAGGCTGCGGGTCTCCAGGACAGAGCGTGTGGATACAGCAGAGGCGATGCGATGGTGTCAGGGACTGTGCGACAGGCGGAGCTGGGGTCGCGCGGTGTGTCGTAGGACAGTGTTGGTGCCGGAGCTGTGGTGTTGGTGCCCGGGTGACCGAGGGCTGGGTTTGAACATCGTGTGTGGGGACACGGAAACTCTTGGTCCCATCAGCAGGATATTCCAGTGCCTGAAAGTGTTCCGCAGTTGTGCTTAAAGAAGAGAATGTTACCTTGGGGAAGAGTGAATTAGAATTACAGTAGATTATTGTTGTTCCTTAATACATATTTGTGGGTAAAAATTGTCTCCATTCCTGTAATGCTTTTATTGTTAAATCTATTATTGTTTTTTTCTGATGTGCCTATAAAATACGTGTACTGTTATATAGTAGATAGTATGATCTTAGCAGTTTGTAAGGTTGCTTTTTCTGAAGTGGTTTTGTTCCTGGGTTCCAGCAGTCCTTTGCCAAATAAACTTTCATGGCACAGAATTCCACGCCATCCCCCTCCCCGTTTTATGAAAATATGCTGTCCTACCTGCTTCAGGTCATCTAATCTCTTGTATATTTAATACTAAAAATGATTTTTTAAAAATGTATCACACATCAAGAGAACAATTACAAGTAAATGTTAAAAGTAACCGTGTTTCTCTCTCAAAAATAGTACTTCTGCATGAGGTCTAAATTAACTCTTCGGTGTCACCCAACACAAGTGGTCTTTTTCTCCCAGGGAATCTCAGGCTCTAAATGGCAGCTGGTTGGTGAGGCAGGTTAAAATTAGACATGGGGAAGGAATTGTTGCCCTGGGGGTGGTGAGAGCCTGGGCAGGTACCAGAGGGGGTGCTGAACCATCCCTGAGACATCCCAGGCCAGGCTGGACGGGCTCTGAGCACCCTGAGCTGGTGACGATGTCCCTGTCATGGCAGGGGACTGGGGGGCTGGGGAGGGCCCTGCAACACAAACCAGCTGTGATGATGTGAATCCATGATTAAGAGTAGGAAAGATATATAAGTATACATTCTATGATTCTATATATTTATATAGATATGTATATTTTTTTTTACAGTTGGATTAATTGATTTTGCTAGCAGGCAGGGCAGTGTTTTTGTCATTGATATAAAAACACAGAGACACAAGATCTGATGTAAAGGATGTTTAAATGTAGCTATACTTGATAACCAATTAACTTCCAGTTTAATTTGTTAAAGTGCTTTGCTTTCATTAGAGGAGAGACAGGCTGTTTGTCACATCAGAGGGAGCCCAAATTTCAAGTTCTAGACATCAAACTACTTTCTTTCTTAAGGACCTGGGAATCAGATGTTTACTTGGAAAGAAGTGGCTTCTTGTTACAATGTGCAGAACAGAATTCTTGATATTTGCTTGCTACAATTTATGTACTTGATATAATTTAATTTGGAATCAAGTCTATATTTCTGACTTCATCTAAACGTGTTATCAGGAGATTGCAGTGCTGGGAGGCTTAATAAATAAAAGTGACTTACTGGCCTTTTAAATATGGTGTCTCAACTTTGTCCTGGCCGTGCCAGTGAACACATGCATAATAAAGGTACCTAGATCAGTGGTGAGCATTTGCAAAAACCAAAATAACTTCAAACTATTTGTATTCGCAGTTCTAATAATTACAATAAGTACAATAAGTAAACTAATTTATTACGTGTGTTGTTTTTTTTTTTTAAAAGGGCTTTCCCTGCTTCTCATAGTTTTTTTTTTTCTTCCCTTAGCTGTTTTTCTCATCCTTTTTTCCTCTCTTTTCCCAGCTGTATTTGTCTGTGTGACTGTTGATTTTTAGCACTGTGCACGGTTCCCTGAGTGATGCAAAATGCAGTGCAGTTGTGTTTGTGTCTGGGGTTTCTGTCCGATGGGGCAGAATGCAAAACTCTGTGGTTTTGGCAATGGAAGCAGCTCCGCGGATGCTGAAGTTACAGCTCCGTGGTTTGCCAGAGTGCACACGTTCTGCAGCAAAAGCGCCGTCTCGAGGTGGTGGTTGGCCTTCAAACAGAGGATGAAGATACAGCCCTCGTAGTGCAGTAATACTCAGGTTTTCTCTTGTTCAGCTCAAAATGGATGTTAAAGTATAAAATGGCACTTGCTTTGCTGGAAGAAAGACTCAGTTTGTTTCACATTTTCCTTGACCTCCCAATGGTGATGGCAGGAAGAGGATCAGTGTTGTATTTTTAGTGACAGCGTTCCTTTCTTCCATCTACACTGACACGATGGAGTTGTTAATCAACACGTCTCCGCTTGCTGGGAACGGCCATGACGTGGCTCTTGTCCATGGAACGTGCGGACGTGGACGCGGGAGGTCCCGCGAACGCGAGCGTGTCCTGCGAGCGCCGAGTCACGGAGACTCTGCGTGGCTCTGGAGTGTGGGAGTTGATGACAACTAATTAAATGACGCAAAAACCTTTCAGCACTATTAGACAAGCTTTGTCTTGAATCCTGATGAAAATACCCAGTCCTGATGTAGACTTTGTCGTTGCTGACTTTGTTGTGTCCGTCCCTGAGAACGGTGGAACTCCTGGTCTGGAAGGGCTGGTGTGCTGGGGGGCCTGGCTGATCCACGCGCCCCCGCTCCTCCCGAAGGGATGGTTTGTCTTGGTAGGTGAGTCTCGCCTGGTCAAGCTGTGGGGAATAGTCAGCAACGTGAATAAAAACTGTGCCTCAGCGTTCTGAACTTTCCCATTTGTTAGCTTGGCTTCTGTCTCCGTGGGAGGATAACGATGCCACAAAACCGGTGTGTTTCTCAGACACGTTTTACCTGAAAAATGCGAAGAAGACTTGGGAATTTTTTTTTGGTACTACTGAATTAAATGAAACCTCAGATCAGTCGTTAAACTTCTGTGGTCTGTTGCACTGAAAAAGAAATAAGTGTAAAAGAGGATCATTTTTCTTTACAGTGTATATAGAGATTTTCAGCATTTGGAAATAGAAGAACTGGAAGTATAAGAATTAATATTTTTAGAATATTTGAAAATGGCCAGACCAGCAAATTTAAATTAATGGTGATTTAGGGGGAAGGATAACAATTCACAGAATGGTAACTGTGTCTAGAGGGCGTTTACTTGATCATGATCAGACAGTCTTGTGCCGGGGAGGCTGAGGTTGGATGTGGGAACAATTTCTCCCCCAAAGGGCTGTGGGGCATTGGAACAGGCTGCCCAGGGCAGTGCTGGAGTCACCAGCCCTGGAGGGCTGGACGTGGAGATGAGGTTCTCAGACATGGGGCAGGGAACGGGTGGACTCTGATCTCAAGGGGCTTTTCCAAGCTAAATGATTCTGCGATTTTGGGGGAATTGAACTTATGTTTGGTTTTCTCTTTCCAAATACTTAATGGAGTTAGGAATGCGTAATTGCAAGTTAGTGGAAGAAACCAGAAGATCTAGAAGAATATATTCTGGGATTCTGATGGTGATTTGGAGGCTTTCTGAAGGATTTGGTAGAGCCTAGGCTGGTTTCATTTAACAAAATTAAAAACTGAGAGCTTGCACACTCCTGCCCTATGGGCCACAAACTCCAGAAAAACAGTGTAAAAACCACCAAAATGTAGGACTCAAACCAATGGGGTTAAGCTGATAAAGAACAATTTTAGGCTGAAAAGCTGAGGAATGTAAAGACAGGAGAAGGAGGTAAATGTATAAATGGCATTTGATCCGTGATAAGAGGGGCTGTGTGAGGTGGGACGGGACGGAAGGAGGTTTGGTCCGTGAAGTCTTTTAGCAGGAGCACCGGTTTATAGGGGGGGCAGGAAGGGACTGCAGGCAGGCGGGACCTGACTACGGGAGTCTCTTAAAGAGAATTAAACCCAGAACCTGACTACGGGAGTCTCTTAAAGAGAATTAAACCCAGAACCTGACTACACGAGTCTCTTAAAGACAATGAAACCCAGAACCTGACTACGGGAGTCTCTTCAAGACAATGAAACCCAGAACCTGACTACAGGAGTCTCTTAAAGAGAATTAAACCCAGAACCTGACTACACGAGTCTCTTCAAGACAATGAAACCCAGAACCTGACTACACGAGTCTCTTCAAGACAATGAAACCCAGAACCTGACTACATGAGTCTCTTAAAGAGAATTAAACCCAGAACCTGACTACACGAGTCTCTTCAAGACAATGAAACCCAGAACCTGACTACAGGAGTCTCTTAAAGAGAATTAAACCCAGAACCTGACTACACGAGTCTCTTAAAGACAATGAAACCCAGAACCTGACTACAGGAGTCTCTTAAAGAGAATTAAACCCAGAACCTGACTACAGGAGTCTCTTAAAGACAATGAAACCCAGAACCCAGACTCTTCGGGAGAGCATTAAATGTTCCTCGTGGTGACGGATGCCCAGCTTTGCTGGCACCGATGGGCACATTGCTGAAATCTGCTGCTGAAATGCTGACCTGCTGTTGAATTATCAGTCTCCAAAATCAGAATAGGTATTTTTGCCTTGGCAGATTAAAATCTTTCTGAAATTATATATTTGCACAAAGCTTATATTGTTAACAGAGACTTTTTTTGTTGATCTGTTGTTCTAAATTAATATTTTTAGGTATTGCTTTTCCACACATTAGTTCATCAAAGGAGATAGAAGCCATTACAACTATTTCTAAAAAAGATGTGTTTTAAAAATCAGCTCACTTTCTTACAACTGTGTGTTTAAGGGCCGTCACTTCTCTTTCCCCGGCCATTCGGTAGAGGGGTTTTCCAAGAAGCAGGTTGTCGTGCGTTAGTCTTCAATAGGTATCACAGGCTCTTTTGCTGAGACTTCAGATGTACCAGCAGTGCCATGTCTTGTCTTGCACAGGGAGACTTGCTTCAGCTTTTTCAGGTATTTATGTGAGTTTTAGGGAAGTGCCCCCATTTGATCAAATATTCTATCATGTTTTCAAGAAATGCCGGTTATAAACGTTAACATTGCCCTCATCTCACTTTTTCAGTAATTTTCGACACCGTGACTTGGTGAACTGTCCTGTCCCAGCAGTTCCAGAGCAGACACACCTGAATTACGCATGAAAACCAGGAAGAATGAGCTTGAAAACTCATGTTCATTCAACCCTTGTTTGCAATATAATTAAACCAGGCAGCGAGTCTGTTTTTAAAAGGCAGGCATACCTTTTGCAGTGTGTTTGCGTTGGAGAAAGAAGTAAATTGCGGTCAAGAGAGAAAACATTTTGGCCCATGGCTTGATGAAAATGGTGCAGTTTTTGCTGCTTTCTGCAGTGCTTTCAGATTTTAAGTTCTGATTTAATTAAGAAGATGCTATTGCAAGGATGTGAACCAGTTATTCTAGTCTTGCTTAAAAAAAACCCACCATGCAAAGTGATAACAGTAACAAAGGTGGGAATTCACCCCACCCTGTCTTCCCACTTAAGTCAAACCTCAATTAGCTCCATTTATATGCTATTAATAATAAGCGAAGAAACTTCCTTTTTCTGTACTTTGTACACAATAAGGAAATAATGTAGGGGAAAAAAGATGAGGTTCCATTAATGTTGCATAGTTAATGATGACATTTAAAAATACAAAACAATGTAATCTGTCCATGAACCGTCCCTTTCTTGCCATGAGCGGCGGTCGTTGCACCCGCGGTTCTGCAGCCAGGGGGCACAGGCGGACTCCAGGACACAGGCGGACTCGGGGACACAGGCGGACTCCAGGACACAGAGACATGATATGGACATGAAACAACATGGTATAAACACGATAGAAAGTTGACAGTCTCCTCTCCAGGCACTCTGCCTTTTCTGTTCTTTTACATTTTCAAATGCTACCTCTGTGCACTGAGTGTGGAATGTTGGCTCTTCTAGCCTTTTATTCTCAAGTTGCATTAGGATTTTGTTTGCACGTAAGGCTACTTTGTTTTATGCTTCTAATAATCAGTTCTAAAAGCAAACCTAAAAAATAAACCACAATAAAATGCTTTTCTGTGGGCTTTGTTAGTGCAATAACTGTGAGTACCAAGAGGGAGAAGAACAGACTGGTCGCAAGGACTTCTGTTATTGCACAACTAAGTGGTAAATCCCGAGCTTTCCACGTTTGTGCGGGTGTGCAGTTGTGCATGAAGAGAATATTTAATCTGAAACAATATTCTTGGGTGGTCTTGAATGCTTTCTGGATTGGGCAGCGTCGATGTGTACCTTCCTGAGGTTGGCGCCGGGTGCCGTGTCGGCCGCGAGCCCTGGCGCGCTCTGCGCTCTGCGCAGTGCTTGTGTGGCGCGGCACCTGTTCACTGTGTTTTGTGTGCTGGGACCAAAACCAGCCTGGGTGCTTTTAGTCAGGGAGAAGAAAAACACTGACATATGTAAGGAGCATATTAGTAGTGGTATTTATAGAAGTAGATGCTTCCTTTGTTTTTAGTTTTGGAATTTCAAAGCTTCAGTCTTGGTGTATACAAATCTGCAGCAAATGATATGATTTTTGGAACCTCACAGTCACTTGTCAGAGTCATTTTTCCCCTAGTTTTACCATATAAATAAAATTTGGGTCTCTTTGTAGATAATGATTTTTTTTTTTCTTCTACAGTTTATTGTTAAAACCTTCAGTAAATGTAGAAATTTGGATTCTTCCTTGAGCTGACTTCCGAAAAGCCGTTTTCCACGTCAGTGTTACAGCCGCAGGGAGGACCGTTCCCTGGTGAGCTACTGCAGGCTGAGCGCGGCCGGCAGGAGCGCGGGCTCCGGGAGGGGCAGCGCGCGTGCGGGGCTGAGATGTGCTGGCGCTGGAGCCGGGGCCTTCAGCACGGGCGCTCGTTCTCCTTTGCAAAGGGACGGGAATTGCGCCGCCTGTTGTAGAGGCCTTTATTTGTTTGCTAACTGTGGCGAGTGTTACGAATGTATTGAGGTAGCGTTTACAGCAAGGGACTAAACTCTGAACCATGGAACCTTTTGTCTTTGGAAGGAGAATAAACAACATCAGTTATATAAGACCATGTGTTCAATCTGCTTTTCTTTGTTGATGAAGAATGGATAATGGTCTTTAATTTGTTCATTGTGAATATGTACAGCATATGGGAGAAGGAAATAGGGCGGTGTGTGATGCATTTGGTATATGTTGCATTGTATTTGCTTTTGTTTACTTGACTAAGAAATGGGAAGTTAGATTCGCATATAACAGACAACTCTATTTTTGCTACTAAAAGTGAATTTATTAGCTTGGGAAACAGCAGTTGCACCAAGATGCACTTTTCTTTCCCTCAGACAGCATTCGATAGCCAGGACGTCTGTCGGTCCGTGTGTGCGACACTCGGTGGTCCGGCTGACGTCAGCTGCGGCTCGTCGGAAGAGGGTCGGTGAGGCTGTGTGTGCACATCTGCCCGCGGTTGCTTTCCCAGTCTGTCAAATTCCTGCATTTGGACCTTCATTAACATCTTGACTGTGTGCAGTTGACACTGTTTGACCACTCCATTAGATTAATTCAGCACCAATACTAGTTTTATTACCTGTAATTTTGAATGGGCTGCTAAAATTTACCTACTGAATACAGACTTTTTGTTAAGCCTAATGATAGTATGTCATGCTAACATGGTCATGCTGGGTGATTTGCATAGTACCATAGGATATGTGAAATTTCACTGACTCTTGACTGGTCTTCAGTGAAAAAACATTAGAAGCCCTCAACAATATCAGTGTTCTCCTATTATAGCAAGTAATATTTTCCTGAAATGGTTGTATTCCAAATGTTTCATCTCTTACGCCTTTTTCTCTTTTCTGTACAATGGGATGAACGGTGTGTTTAGAAAAACTTGATCTACCCAGGGAACAGAAAATCTGGGAAGAAAGCAATCTGGACAAGTCTTCAAAAACTGGTTTTACATTGGGTGAAATGTGTGTGGATTTTGTGCTGACATAGTGATGCTTCTCAGTCCTCATAACGAGAGGAGAATTTGGGACCCTCATGCTAGGGAGAGTCAGCAATGGAATGCGACTCTGGCCTGGATAAATGAAATTGAAATTCCCATTGATTTCCGGGAGGCTGGAGTTCTTTTTGCATGTTAACAGGAAGATTCCTCTGACTCACCGTGTACACGCAAAGGGACACGCGGTCCTGTGTCGTTCGCAGGCACAGGTTTCGCGGACGTTTCCTGCCCCGTTTGGCGTGTTTGTCCCCGGGAAGGGGTCGGGACAGGACGCTTTGTGTCCTCAGCTGACGGTTGTTTCTGTTTGCAGGTTGCAAACCAGCGATGTCCCAGAACTGACCGTGGCCAACCCAGTAAGTAACCAACCTGCAGCAATGGCCGTTGTGATGATGTTCTGAGAAGCGTGAGCTGTGCAGGGAGAAGGAAAATGTTATGCACTGTGTGCTTAGTGCTAAGTTCTGCATCCAGGTCCTGATTTTTCCACAAGACATTAAGCACGAGCTTAACTAAGACTTCTAGATCCTTAGTCCACATCTGCAGTTACTTTTGTGACTTCAGGCTAACTGTTGAGTAGATCTGTAGCAGTGCTGTCCATAATAACAGTGGTATCGTGCTTTCGGGATCTATTTGTGTGTAGGCTTGAAATAGAAATATTATAGAATGTAATTTTAGTGTGTTGCACGTTTTCAGTATGCCTTTAGTAGCTTTGGTATCTGATGGTATACAGTTCAGGGAATAGTTAAAATTGATTGAGAGGTTGTGCTGAGAATTTTGATTCCAAAATCCATTTTAGCAACTTTGAAAAATATTTTGGATAGTCAGAGAATGTGTGATATTTTACTACATGATAAGTGGGCATGAATTATCCTTTTTTTAATTAATAGATAGCTTACTAGATGATTATGAAATCAATAATTTTACATTTACATCAATTTGCTTGCGTTTTTTCGGGATAGCTAAAGAGAAAAGGTGTTTGTGTCTTACTCTGGTACTTGGCTTTAGACAAAGCTGCAGTGAGAACTGAAATAGAGATTTAAACCTTTGCTCAGCTCACAGGTGCATCTTTCAGGTGTGTTCTTGACTCTATGGTGGCACTTGCTGTCTGTCGGGTACCTGAAGTAAGAGAGGGAAATTGGAAATGAATTTGACATGAATTATTTATGTTTATTATTTTTATTAGTTTATTAGTTTTTATTAGTTTATTAGTTTATTATTTTTATACTCCTCATGTTAATGATCAATTCTTCATATGCTTGTGATAATATACCCTGAAAATAGCAAATAACATACTTAAATTAGTAAGTTTTACTACATGATGAGTGAGCATGAATTATCTTTTTTTTTAATAGATAGCTTACTAGATTATTATGAAATCAATAATTTTACATTTACATCAATTTGCTTGCGTTTTTTTGGGATAGCTAAAGAGAAAAGGTGTTTTTGTCTTACTCTGGTACTTGGCTTTAGACAAAGCTGCAGTGAGAACTGAAAGAACTAATAAGCTATGTATTTCTCTGTGGAATACATAGTTTTATTACAGTTTTCTTTTAAACTAATAGACTATGTTTGATGTGTTGTATTTTATAATCGGAAGGCAGTTTTGATAAGCAAAACAAACAAACCACCACAGCAACTGCTGTAATAGTTACTCCAAATTGTTTTAATGCTGCTGCTGCAAATCAGGTTTAAGAACAGTTATTTTCTGTAAGGGTTAAGGAGCAGCTTTTGATTACGTATTGCCAATCCAGGATTAGCATCTGTTAGGAGGAATGAGTGGTTTATTAAGCTTTACTGTACAGATGGCAACTGGAGAAGCTCAGATGCAAATTGAATTTTAGGTGGTATCCGTGTATTGTTAAGAGCAGCTGGTTGTCTTTGCAGTGATGCTGATCTGTTTGCACCAAGTGTTACTGTTGTTTGCAGTTACTTCAGAAGTTTAGAAGTTCAGAAGTGCTTCAAAGCACATATGATTAGAGTTTTCACTTTGCTTTGACTTTCTTACAGGAAGAAGTGTTCTTAGCATTTGCATACAAAGCTTTGTCTGCTTATGGGAAACAAGAAATATTTTCTTCTAATTAAATGTCAGAGTTGTAATATACAGTAGCTCTGTAATTTAAATGTTTAGGCTAAAAGGACATTTCTGGGCAACTATTGAAAAGATAATTTTCCCTGTGTAAGTTGATACAGCTTTATCTTTTGCATCTCGGTCTTCAGGGACTTTTCTGCTGGTAGCTGATGTGAGTATTGTGTTCCCTCCTCAGCTGCAAAGCTGCTTCTAGTGGGACTTCACCGGTCACCCCAGGCAGGCTCCAGAACCCTGGTCTGGGTAAGGTCACAGTGAGGGAACGTACTGTATGTGGTGCTTTTTGTGCTGTGACTGGGATTCGTAATACTACTATGAATCATTTGATATTTGGTTATATTCTTAAAGTCTTAAAAATCCTTAGGCAAAACTAAATTGGCTTTATTTAATTTTCTGATTTTGAGGAAGGTAGCAGATCCTGTGGCAGTAAAGGGAAAATTGAAATACTGAAATCAAGAGGGTCAAAACTGAGAAGGCAACCAGCATCCTTGAATGAAAAAAAAACCAATTAGAGTTCTTTAATTTTCAGCTTGACAACTGGAAGAGTTTACATATGTGTTTTTGGGAGACGGATGTGAAAACAGAACAGCCTTGTGCCAGGGAGCGGCAGCTGATCAGCATCTCTCTTCAGCCGCGTGTGAAGGGCACCAGGCCTTGGCTTGTTCTTCATTTGTGGTTGTAGCTCTGCTCTTGTGTTGCTTGGAAGTCCATAAATCATTTACTAATTTATCTTAACAGTGGGTGAGTCAGAATAAAAGATTATTTTTTTTCCAGAGACTTTTGTCTAGCAGGACAGGTGGGGGCAGTAGCAGAAAGGCCCTGGGGTTTGGCAGAGAGTAAGCGGGAGGTGAGTCAGCCCAGGCGTTGAGGGGCAGGCCGAGCCCTGCTGAGACCGAGCCCTGCTGAGACCGAGCCCTGCTGAGACCGAGCCCTGCTGAGACCGGGGCTGTGAGGGGCAGGCCGAGCCCCGCTGAGACCGGGGCTGTGTCACAGGGACAGGCAGTGCTGAGACCAGGGGCTGTGTCCCAGGGACAGGCAGTGCCGAGACCAGGGGCTGTGTCACAGGGACAGGCAGTGCTGAGACCAGGGGCTGTGTCACAGGAGCAGGCAGTGCCGAGACCAGGGGCTGTGTCCCAGGGACAGGCAGTGCCGAGACCAGGGGCTGTGTCACAGGGACAGGCAGTGCTGAGACCAGGGGCTGTGTCCCAGGGACAGGCAGTGCTGAGACCAGGGGCTGTGTCACAGGGACAGGCAGTGCCGAGACCAGGGGCTGTGTCCCAGGGACAGGCAGTGCCGAGACCAGGGGCTGTGTCCCAGGGACAGGCAGTGCCGAGACCAGGGGCTGTGTCACAGGGACAGGCAGTGCTGAGACCAGGGGCTGTGTCACAGGGACAGGCAGTGCCGAGACCAGGGGCTGTGTCACAGGGACAGGCAGTGCCGAGACCAGGGGCTGTGTCCCAGGGACAGGCAGTGCTGAGACCGGGGCTGTGCCCCAGGGACAGGCAGTGCTGAGACCAGGGGCTGTGTCCCAGGGACAGGCAGTGCTGAGACCAGGGGCTGTGTCCCAGGGACAGGCAGTGCTGAGACCAGGGGCTGTGTCACAGGGACAGGCAGTGCCGACACCAGGGGCTGTGTCCCAGGGACAGGCAGTGCTGAGACCAGGGGCTGTGTCCCAGGGACAGGCAGTGCTGAGACCAGGGGCTGTGTCCCAGGGACAGGCAGTGCTGAGACCAGGGGCTGTGTCCCAGGGACAGGCAGTGCTGAGACCAGGGGCTGTGTCCCAGGGACAGGCAGTGCTGAGACCAGGGGCTGTGTCACAGGGACAGGCAGTGCCGACACCAGGGGCTGTGTCCCAGGGACAGGCAGTGCTGAGACCAGGGGCTGTGTCCCAGGGACAGGCAGTGCTGAGACCAGGGGCTGTGTCCCAGGGACAGGCAGTGCTGAGACCGGGGCTGTGTCACAGGGACAGGCAGTGCCGAGACCAGGGGCTGTGTCCCAGGGACAGGCAGTGCTGAGACCAGGGGCTGTGTCACAGGGACAGGCAGTGCTGAGACCAGGGGCTGTGTCCCAGGGACAGGCAGTGCCGAGACCAGGGGCTGTGTCACAGGAGCAGGCAGTGCCGAGACCAGGGGCTGTGTCCCAGGGACAGGCAGTGCCGAGACCAGGGGCTGTGTCACAGGAGCAGGCAGTGCCGAGACCAGGGGCTGTGTCCCAGGGACAGGCAGTGCCGAGACCAGGGGCTGTGTCCCAGGGACAGGCAGTGCCGAGACCAGGGGCTGTGTCACAGGGACAGGCAGTGCTGAGACCAGGGGCTGTGTCACAGGGACAGGCAGTGCCGAGACCAGGGGCTGTGTCCCAGGGACAGGCAGTGCCGAGACCAGGGGCTGTGTCCCAGGGACAGGCAGTGCTGAGACCAGGGGCTGTGTCACAGGGACAGGCAGTGCTGAGACCAGGGGCTGTGTCCCAGGGACAGGCAGTGCCGAGACCAGGGGCTGTGTCCCAGGGACAGGCAGTGCCGAGACCAGGGGCTGTGTCCCAGGGACAGGCAGTGCTGACACCAGGGGCTGTGTCACAGGAGCAGGCAGTGCTGAGACCAGGGGCTGTGTCACAGGGACAGGCAGTGCCGAGCTCTCTTGAGACGGGCGGGAACAGGAGCAGGGGATGCAATACCATGTGTGAGAGAACTGGGATTGATCAGAGGAGCTGATGGTTGTCTTGAGCTGCCTTGAGGGCGTTAGAGAGAAGAAAACTCAGATTCTGCTTGGGAGTGTGCCATGAAATGAGAAGAGGCAAAAGACAAATTATGCAAAGAGAAAGTTTGATTAGACAAAAGGGAAAAAATTCTGAGCGCGAAAGTTGTCAAACTTTATGAGCTGGCAACATTCGCTTGCAGCCCAGAAACCCAGTTGTACCCTGGGCTGTGTCCCCAGCCCTGGGGGCAGGTCAGCGAGGGCGTTGTCCCCTGCGCCCGCTCTGTGAGCCCCTGCAGTGCTGGTCCAGCTCTGGGTCCCCAGCACAGGACACACATGGACCTGCTGGAGAGGGGCCAGAGCAGCCCCAGGAATGACCGAGGCTGGAGCAGCTCTGCTGGGGACAGGCGAGAGAGCTGGGCTGGTCAGCTGCACAGGAGAAGCTCTGGGGAGACCTGACTGCGGCCTTTCAATATATAAAGGGGGATCATAAGATAGAGAGGCTTTTTATCAAGGCCTATAGTGACAGGACAAGGAGAAATGGCTTTAAGCTGAAAGAGGGTAGTTTTAGATTTGACATAAGAAATTTTTTATGATGAAGGTGGTGAGACACTGTAATAGGTTTGCCCAGAGAAGTTGTGGATGCCCCATCATTGGAAGTGGTCAAGTCTGGTTAGATGGGGCTTTAGCAACCTAACCCAGTATGAGATGTGCCTGCCTACAGCGTGGAGTTGGACTAGATGATCTTTCAAGGTCCTTTCCAACCCAGTCTGTGCTTCTATGAAACACTGAAATGGGTGCTCAGAGAGCCTGCAAAAATCTGCTTCTTTACTGGACAAGGCTCTGTGCAAGCTGATGTGACTTTGCAGTTAACTGTACTTTGAGCAGATGGGACCAGATGACCTCCCTAAGATCCTTCCAATCTCAACAACTTTTTGATTCTATCTTAACCAGAAAGATCTTAATTGTTTTCCTTTTATTCCGCTTTGTCTCTTTCCTCCTAGGGTTTTTACAGGAAGAAGGTAGAATTAGAAAGAGGCAGTAAGTAGTTCAAGGAGTTGCTGAGTCAAGTCAGTGCTCTATAGCAGGGAAAATGGGGTGGGAGGTAGCTGCCCTCGTGTAATGCTGAGGAGCTATTGGATTTCTGACAGCGACTGGCACTTGGTTGTGCCGGCGCCTTCCACATCCTCAGTGCCATCTCTCTTGGGGCCGTGCTGTCTCCCAGGCCGGGCCATGCCTGACCCCCTTGGCCTGGGGGCCTCATTAGCTCCGCTGCATCGCAGTACATCCTCTTGGAGACACATTCCTTTGCTCTTCTGTTGGCCTGGGTTTCCCCAGATTGGGAACAATTGTTTTAAATTTGGATGCAATGTGGTGCCCTTTTTCAGAGGCACAAAACAGGGAACCATGAAGGTCCGTGTTTGAGACAAGTACGTTTCATGCAGGCGCTCCCTTGCATTCTGTAGTTTGCCAACCTCCTTTAACACCACTAAAACCCCGAAGTAATTAGCTATTGGTAGTGAGGAGATGGGTAGAGGTAGTTGAATTGCAGATGAAAGAAACAACTGAAATGTATCTTGTTAGCAGATGGAAAATTGTACAAGTTTGGTGGACTTTTTTTTTCTTTGGGTGAGAGATGCGATCTGAGAGTGTCAGGTGAATATGTATAAGTCATAAAATAAACATGTTGGGTATGTATCAGTGTATATGTGATCCTGCTCTTTCTAAGCCAGGCCCAGAGGTAACGCCTGAGCTGGTTCAGCCTATCCTGCCGTCTCCCGAGCAGTGCTGGGGTTTGGCCAGGGAGAGCGCAGGGGGAACGTGTTCTGGGGATGAAGTGACATTTTTTCCATTAGAAAAAAATTCTTGGCTTAAATTGTGTCTACTTTTGGGATATGAAAAGCAGCCTGACCAAAGTGAATAGTGGGCAGAGAGCACATAGAACAGAACAGATCAAATTTATCAAGTGTCTGACACTGTTACTGCTGCAATGGGACGAAGTGAAGACACAGGCAGTGAGAAGACAGATGGGAGGTGAAGCTGAGATTGTAAAATATGTACTTTACGTATGTTATGAAGTACATTTTCATAAAGGTGCTTGCAAGTTGTGACTAGTGTTGAAATGTTTTACTCCAAATATTTAACATATCGAGGGTTTGTATGGCAGTAGTTGGACATCAGCTATGTGATCCTATGTGTTTGCATATTACCTATTCATAATACAAAATGTTTCTGCTGTGCTCCATTTTCACTGTAAAATCAAGCTACAAGTTTGCATGTTTTAAAATTTGTGTAGAGTACCAACATGTACCTGAATTTCAAGAGCTGCCATCAAGGAGAATGCCAACATTCATTGAGGTCATGTTGTGACGAGCCTCAGGATGGAGAGCGTGTGTGTGCGTAGACATGTATGTGTATATATGGAGATATACCTATCAAAAACTGCCTTTATCGATCTATGTGTAATCTGTTTTATCTGAGGACCAAAGTCTTCAGGTATTTGTTCAGTAAGGCAAGATTTTCTTTCCTTTCGTCCCAGCTCTAACCTGGAATCTTTCGTCAGTTTGTACATACGTCAAGAGACTGGAGCTCAGTGTGGTTCTGTTGGTGTCAGTGACGCTGCGATCGTTTATTCTCTATGGTGGTCTGTAATGAGTATCTTGTTAGGCATGTTTTTATTTGGTAAAGAAGAAATAAATTGAGATTGTGTTCATGTACATAATGTAAATATGAAATTAACAGGTATTTTTGAAATGTTTTTGTGTGTTTTGTCAATATTTGAAAGGTTTTCTTTCTAGATGTTTGGTTTAAAACAAAGGGAAGGGTGTAGACTTCAGCGTTTTGGTCTCCTGGCGTGGTTCAGGGGAAGCGGTGGGCGCGGAGCACAGCTGAGCGCGGCGGGCGGTAAAGCGCCGGCTTTCGGGCTGTGGAGGGGCCGGCGTGTCGGCTCCTTTGGCTGGTGCAGAGGTGACGCCAAGGTGAGCGCAGGCTCGCAGAATGGTTGGAAATCATTGATATTCTGACTCGGAGGCTGTAAATGGCTCTGTGGCACATGGAGTCTTTGTCAAGGAAGAAAAATGGCAGCTCTGGAACATCATGAATGTTTTTGCTCGGCAGCTCAGCACACAGGCTGTGACCTTCAGTGTTCGGGGGTTTCTCCTGTGCTCTGATAAATTGTCCTCTGCTTTTATTCCTTAAAAGTAGATAAACAGTAGTCACCGTGATTCAGTACAATTTGGAGTATTTAATTGTGAAAAGGTGTATTCATTGCCCGTTTTTTACAAGTAAGCTTTGAAGCATGCTTGCAGTTTGTGCTTGAAGTGCCAGAAACAGCTTTAGCTGAGCGTTGTGTGGTACTGGAAATAAAGGTGTTTGTGTGCATGGATATTGTACAGCACAGTACTGAAACCGGGTGTGAGCTGTTGATCCTCTGGAATATGACTTTAAACTACAACAAAAGGTGCTAAACTGGACACTGTTAATTTTTAGAACATATTCCTACTGTGGACATCTATATCTGTTTGATTTATCCCAATAAAAGACACAATTTTAGACTACATATTGAGGAAGCTATTTCTGGTTAGTTCGGAGAGATTAAATGTGGCTGATAAATTCAGTCTCATTTCTGAGTTCATGCTTTTTCTTTACTGATTGAAAATTCAGGTGTGTTTTAGCACCTGGCACCATCTAATTCTCTGTACCCTTGATATGGTTTCGTCTGTGTTCTTCTATGAGGTTGAGTCCATATTTATAGAACAAAGGTTTGCTTTTATCTGTAGAGTAACTGGTTTATATATTCTCATTCCTAACGGTGAAATTTGTGCCGGGTTGTGTGATTTGTGAATTTTGTCCTGTACTTAAGATATATGCATGGCTGTCTAGTGTGAAGTTGTGTACCGGAATCACATATTTCATGTGTACAGTAGATTTGGATCTCTTGAAGTCCTTCTCATTCAATTGTTTGAATTAAGACTATGTCCTTTAACAATTCTCTGTATCCACTAGTTTGATCCCTAATAAATCCGTTCATGTCAGTTGTTGTAGTATATGGCTTCCAGAGCCTATAACATCTTGTAGAAGATGCTCAATTGGACAGTTGACCTATATTACAGGGTAATAAGTCATTGTTAAAAGTGCAAGCATTTCACAGCCATCACTTGCCAGCCACACTCTTTAGTCTACTTGGCAGTTGTTGGAATTATAGAAAGCAATCACTGTTCATCACAAAAGAAAACGACCCGGCACTCTGGGGTCAAGGTTGTTGCATTAGTGTCTCTCTCAAGCGCCAGGAGCAGTGCAGGCTCTGCTTTCAAAGGTGAGCCCGCTCTGAGTAACTGTTCTGTTGCAGTCACCTTGAGATGTAACATGGGTGGCTTTTTTTGCAGAAGGACGAGTGCTTTGTAATTGAAACAGAAGCATTTTTGATAATGTGATTGAAAATAATCTTCCTGCATCTCTTTATTAGGACATGGCAACGTACACGTGAGAGTCAGAGCCCTCGTCTGGCTGTCTGTACCGTGTAGCTGTGTCTGTGCAAGCGAGGGACACGAGGGAAAGTCCGGCCGTGGGGTACCTGCTCTCAGCTGTCAGAGCTCCCAATGACAGAAGTGCTTGGTAACTTAAAAAGGAACAACTGGGGCATATGTGGAGAGAGCTTATGGACTTTTTGATGCTTTTAATGAGTCCCCTGGTTCATTACCTCCAGTACCTCTGTTTGCTTCGCGGGCTGTGCGTTCTCCGTGGGGTGTGACTGGCTGCAGGGCTGCTCAGGTCTGTTCTCAGACGTTTCATTAGTTTTCTCCTCTCTTTTTCAGTGGTCTCTTGTGCCTCCTGTTCCTTTGGTGGTGTGATGGCCATCGTAGCTATAGAATGACTGAGTGGCTTCCTCATGGCCTCAAGATAAAATGAGGAATAAATGACAAATTACTTTGATTTATTTCGCAGGAGTTCTGTATGCGATTTTGTATACTAAAAGTAACTGACTAATTGGGGTTTGGCTTAATGGAATTAGGGTGAAAAAGGAAGAAGAGCAAACAAACCAACCCCACCGACAACCAAAGAAACCCCAACCCTACCAGACAAGCTAGCAAACATTTGTTTTCTACTGGTTTATACTAGTTTTTGGACTTGAACTTTGACGCTTATCAACAAAACCGCTAACTTGATAGTGGCATTATAGTAACAGTATCTTATTGGATTATTTCAACTAAAAAACTCCGTCAAATGAAAACAGTGGACAAGTGTATTCAGCTGTATTATTAATTTTACTCGTTTGGGGTGAACCCAAGCCGTGTTCTGACACTCCTGGAGCTAGCTGTGTAAATAGGTTGCTTTTTGTCTATGAAGTAGAAGGCAGCATATATCCCACAAAACCAAAAGATGATGTTAGCATAATGAGGGAAAAAACCCATTTTTTAATGCTTTGGTAGTGTTTAATTTTTATGGCCAGCTCTGAGCAGTAGAATAAATAATTCCATTCAGTATTTCTCTCTTTTTAGGTGTTTTGCATAGCTGATGCTGGCTTGTGCACACCGGTACTCAACCGGCTGGCTTGTTTGACTTGGTTTCACGATGGTTTTGCATGTTTGTGCAAAGCAATTGCACTTTTATTCATGTAATGGTTCTAAACTCTATTCCTGTTTAATCATTAGATAAATCTAGAGGAGATTTTCATAAATGTGGTGGTGTTGTATTAACCGGTGTGCAAATATCTGTGCGGGTATAGTTTGTTCCAAGTGCCACCCAGTTTTTATCGGACATTGCTGCTGTTTTACCGAGGAATAAAACTCCTTTGTCTCCTCAGCACCCATTGATGTTTATTTTTCCTTCAGGGCTACGCTAACAGTGCTGATAGAACCCATGCGATTAGAATCTACATTTAGCAATAAGGAGAGAAATAAATGTTGTAAAGTAAAAAGTGTTGTACGTACAGTGCTAACAAAGTATTTTGCAGTATTGCTGCACTTGAGACCGGGAGGAGGACAAGATACCGAAAGGTCGAGGGAAGATGGGAGAGAGAACAAACGATGCACAAAGAAAATGACACCGAGGTCCTGGTTTAATACATATGTATTCCAGGTTGATGGCTGATTTCATTAGCAAATCTCATTGTTATGCAATGTCTGTTCTTCTGCAGCAAAATGAATAGTGTATTCTCAGAGGGGCTGCGTGTGTGAGCATGTTGTATTGTGGTGATGCATAAAGAATATATAGTCACAGTTGTTCTAACCTTTGAAAACTTCTGAGAAATCTTTGCTTTCAAAATAATTTTATATTTCAATTTTCTAATAAAATGGTAAATTAGTGGTTACTTGTATGGGAAAGAGCAGTTTAACCCTCCTTCTCTGTGCATCTCTTTGCTGTGTTTGCTACCCGTGTGATCTTTTCACCAGAACCTGCAGTCTGACTGAATAACAGTTGATACTGAATTTACCACATAAAAAAACAGAAATTCCATTTTAAGAGGTTGGTTTCTGTAATGCGTTTTAAATGGCTGATAGTGACGTCTATAGAGCATTGAAACACACATCATCGCAAATCTCACAGACTCAAATCGCTCTGTATATTGTAATGGAATATACTGAAAAATATCGAAAAACTGTTTCTTGTGAATTACATCAACTTTATTAGCAATGGTCTGTTCTGGTACACAGGGCAGGGGTTCCCTCAGATACTGGCGGGCTTTATTTTTGTTTCTTTCCAAGTGGCTACTTACAAACACAATGTCCAAAATGAGAGGGAACAGACAAGAAGGCTTTGATGCAGAAGAACTAAAATGCACTGAAATTATTGAATTCAGGTATTTTTCTGTGCTCTTTCAGAATTTATTCCGTATATGAACTTTGTGGAGTCAAAATCTAGTAGCAAGTGTATGAAATGCTACTAAATGAATGTTACTGTGGTGTTTTGAATAGTGTTGTGATGAGTTGCGGGCGGTGGGCCAGCGTGAGGCGCGCTCGTGGGCACCGCGGTACCGCGCAGAGCCCGCTCCGGTGCCGCGCAGAGCCCGCTCCGGTGCCGCGCTGAGCCCGCTCCGGTGCCGCGCAGAGCCCGCTCCGGTGCCGCGCAGAGCCCGCTCCGGTGCCGCGCAGAGCCCGCTCCGGTACCGCGCTGAGCCCGCTCCGGTTCCGCGCAGAGCCCGCTCCGGTGCCGCGCAGAGCCCGCTCCGGTGCCGCGCTGAGCCCGCTCCGGTTCCACGCAGAGCCCGCTCCGGTGCCGCGCTGAGCCCGCTCCGGTTCCGCGCAGAGCCCGCTCCGGTGCCGCGCAGAGCCCGCTCCGGTGCCGCGCAGAGCCCGCTCCGGTACCGCGCAGAGCCCGCTCCGGTGCCGCGCAGAGCCCGCTCCGGTTCCGCGCGGTCCCTTCTCCGTGCCCTGACGTGTCCGTACTGGGCTTTTGTCAGGCGTGCATTTAGTAATAGCGGGATGTGGCTCTTGCCCGATGGTAGTTTAGTAGTAGCTACTATGTTTCTTCAATTCCGAGATACTATTTTAGATGAAGCGTCCGTGCGTTCGGTTAACAATTCTGTGAGGACCAAAGGGCCTTCAAAACCAAGGTGAATCATGAGCAGTGTGCTCAGGGGGCGGAACCGGGGCGGGGGGCGGAACCGAGGGGGGGGCGGACCCGGGGGGGGCGGAACCGAGGCGGGGCGGAACCGGGGGCGGGCCGGGGACAGGACCGTCCCTGCCGGTGCGGAACCGGGGGCGGGCCGGGGACAGGACCGTCCCTGCCGGTGCGGAACCGGGGGCGGGCCCGTCCCTGCCGGTGCGGAACCGGGGGCGGGCCGGGGACAGGACCGTCCCTGCCGGTGCTGAGCTGTGGCCGGGCTGCGGGTGCAGGTTGCGCAGCCTCTGCTCGTGGCTCTTCGAGGCTGGGCGGCCCAGGGTTTGGGCGGGCGGCGCTGGGCTGCGAGCGCTGTCAGTCCCGTTCACAGGGACACAAACAGGACTAGTTTGGGGTGCCATCGTGTGAAGGGCCACTTCTGAAAGGTCATTTCTGTTAACCTTTTAACTTCAGTAAAAAGTGATTTAGAACTTCTGGTGTCCCGCTCCAGCAGATGATTTCTGTAGGCAGTGAATTGTCCCTGTGTCCCCTCCTGATCTGTCCGTGCAGCCAGCATCAAAGGGCTCTGCATGAAACTGCTGAACACAGACCAACACTTGCAGGAGAAACTTGGAGAAACAGGTGTGCTGATTTAACATGCTGCAGGGCTGACTGCGGGAGCTGGTGCTGTCTAGAGCCGCTGCCGCAGCTTGTGTTCACAGGTGATGCTGGATTTTACATAGTGTTTATATTCATCAGGGTTTACTGTTTTAAGCAAGTGTTTCTGCTGTGAAGTAATCTGCATTTCTTGAAGCAGTTTTTATATTCGCATCAAGATATGATGCAAATATAGATCTCTGGCTTTGCTGGCATTCTCTAGAGGTTGCATAGAGTTAATATGTTCTCAGATGAGCATAAGCAACATTCATAGCTTAAACTGGTTTTTTATTTCTTTATCACAGGTGAGCTATGAAGTGTTAGATGAAAACTCCTTTTGGAGCGGGGCTGCCTGCGTGCTCAGCAGCTGCAGCCAGGCTCGGATCTCCCCTTGGGGCTGGTGCAGCAGCTGCAGCCAGGCTCGGATCTCCCCTTGGGGCTGGTGCAGCAGTTGCAGCCAGGCTCGGATCTCCCCTTGGGGCTGGTGCAGCAGCTGCAGCCAGGCTCGGATCTCCCCTTGGGGCTGGTGCAGCAGCTGCAGCCAGGCTCGGATCTCCCCTTGGGGCTGGTGCAGCAGTTGCAGCCAGGCTCGGATCTCCCCTTGGGGCTGGTGCAGCAGCTGCAGCCAGGCTCGGATCTCCCCTTGGGGCTGGTGCAGCAGCTGCAGCCAGGCTCGGATCTCCCCTTGGGGCTGGTGCAGCAGCTGCAGCCAGGCTTGGATCTCCCCTTGGGGCTGGTGCAGCAGTTGCAGCCAGGCTCGGATCTCCCCTTGGGGCTGGTGCAGCAGCTGCAGCCAGGCTCGGATCTCCCCTTGGGGCTGGTGCAGCAGTTGCAGCCAGGCTCGGATCTCCCCTTGGGGCTGGTGCAGCAGTTGCAGCCAGGCTCGGATCTCCCCTTGGGGCTGGTGCAGCAGTTGCAGCCAGGCTCGGATCTCCCCTTGGGGCTGGTGCAGCGGTTGCAGCCAGGCTCGGATCTCCCCTTGGGGCTGGTGCAGCAGCTGCAGCCAGGCTCGGATCTCCCCTTGGGGCTGGTGCAGCAGTTGCAGCCAGGCTCGGATCTCCCCTTGGGGCTGGTGCAGCAGTTGCAGCCAGGCTCGGATCTCCCCTTGGGGCTGGTGCAGCAGCTGCAGCCAGGCTCGGATCTCTCCTTGGGGCTGGTGCAGCAGTTGCAGCCAGGCTCGGATCTCTCCTTGGGGCTGGTGCAGCAGTTGCAGCCAGGCTCGGATCTCTCCTTGGGGCTGGTGCAGCTCGAGGTGACTCTTACGCTGTGGTGGTGCGATTCTCGGTAAAGCTGCGCTGGCAGCAATCGCAGCACACGAGGCTCCATGAGCAGCTGTTGACGTGTTTGAAAAAATAAATTCAGTATCTTTCATTTTCTTTATGGCCATAGATTTAATTGCCCTGGGCAATGTTTGACATCTCAATAAAAGAACACTTCAGTATTTTACTCACTGTTACTGTATGTACCGTTTTAAAATTCTTTAGCTTCATTGGATTTATTTTTTAATACCCATATATATAGCTAGATCTGTATCTAATACCCATATTTATAGTTAGAACTTGGTATAGAAACCTTTAAATCATGAGCGCCTAAATCTTGCTGTGAGAGCTTGTTTGCAGTGATACTACTACAAATAATGTAAGTACAACATACATTGCTTTTTAAAACTATTTCAAGACTACTGTGAAGAGTTCTGCTGATAACTCCTTGTCTCTGCAGAGGGATTTTCTGATTTGAAGGTTTGACAAGAGTGCTTTTTTTTGTAAGATGAGTAGCCATAAGAGGCGAGATGAACAAAATGCTGCTGAAGTTTTGATGTGTTTTTTTCTTAAAGGAAGGAGTTGTGTCCATGTGTCTGATTAGGAGACCGTGGCTGTACTGATCTCGCAGAGCCCGCCTCTGGCGTGCTCTGGGTGCAGAGCCCTCGGTTGGCACCGGGCGCATCCAGGAGCGGGTTCGCGGCCGTTCTGGTAGTGCCTTCTGCGGGTTGCGTTCTCCTAGTTTCTTTCATTCCTTTCTTGAGCTGAGTGTGAAAAATGGCTGCAGCGTATTTAAAACATTGTTATTAGAAGCTTTTGTTCTGTTCCTTGATTTGTTCCTTCAGTCACGTTACTTTGGTGCGTTCCCTGGGTTTCTTGTTTCCTGCTGCTGTGCTTCTGAGAGAGGGAGAATTAATGGAGGATCCTTTCCCCGCCCTTTGCGTAGTTCCTCTAGTATGCAAATGGTCTCTTATCTCATTCCATGCTGAACTCCCAGCCCTCGTGCTGTGGCAGTTCCACTTGCATCAACCTGCTGTATTTACCCCTTGAAGAGATTCTGCCTTCTGTCAGTGGACCAAAGACTTGAGTTGCTTAGGAGCAGCAGGATTTCCTTTCACTAGTCAAAGGCTGTGTTACGGAGAGTTGGTTGTTGGTTGGGAGGTGGTTATTTTAATTTTCATAGTAGCCGGGGGCCCCCTTCAGTTCTACTGTGAGAATCTGGTTTTAAACTGGAGCTTGTTGAAATTAGTGTTTGGAAGAGTTATGGGTAGGAAACAACCACCTTTTCTCACTGGATCGCTGCCATGTATCTAGCCATATGTAATTAATTCTTTTCAAGAGCAAAAACGTTAGGCAGTTTAAAAAAAATAAAAAGGCTTTTTTTTTTTTTTTCTTGTAAAACTGTGTTCAGTAAGTTAATTTTGTTCATTTTGGAATACCTTTAGATTTCTTTAATTGTGCTTTTTTGGAGATTGATGTTTAAATTCTGAACACAGCAATAAGCATTTTTTTTTCCTCAGTTTCAGGGTTTTCCAGGGTTGATTCAGGTTATCATTTCATAGCACTTTCTCATACCAAAACAACTTTTAGAGCAGTTTGTTGTGGGGTATGTACATAAGCATTATTTAAAAGACAATACAATAGTTTTGTTGGGCTTGGCTTAAAAAGAAGGAAACGAAGTACGGCATTGTGTAACATTGTGAAAGATTTCCTTTGTGGTTCAGTTATTTGGGAGTTTCCTGCTGCCTCGCTGGCTGAGCTAATTACGGCAGGTGTAATTAGCAGTGCATGCCCAGCAGCCCGCCGGTCCGTGCCTGTTGGGATCCCCGGTCCGTGCCTGTTGGGATCCCCGGTCCGTGCCTGTTGGGATCCCTGCCGGCCGGTCCGTGCGTGTTGGGATCCCCGGTCCGTGTGTGTTGGGATCCCCGGTCCGTGTGTGTTGGGATCCCCGGTCCGTGTGTGTTGGGATTCCTGCCGGCCGGTCTGTGTGTGTTGGGATCCCTGGTCTGTGTGTGTTGGGATCCCCGGTCCATGTGTGTTGGGATCCCTGCCCGCCGGTCCGTGCGTGTTGGGATCCCCGGTCCGTGTGTGTTGGGATCCCTGCCAGCCGGTCCGTGCGTGTTGGGATCCCCGGTCTGTGTGTGTTGGGATCCCTGCCCACCGGTCCGTGCGTGTTGGGATCCCTGGTCCGTGTGTGTTGGGATCCCCGGTCCATGTGTGTTGGGATCCCTGCCCGCCGGTCCGTGTGTGTTGGGATCCCCAGTCCGTGTGTGTTGGGATCCCCGGTCCATGTGTGTTGGGATCCCTGCCCGCCGGTCCGTGCGTGTTGGGATCCCCAGTCCGTGTGTGTTGGGATCCCCGGTCCATGTGTGTTGGGATCCCTGCCCGCTGGTCCGTGCGTGTTGGGATCCCTGGTCCGTGCCTGTTGGGATCCCTGGTCCGTGCCTGTTGGGGGTCGGTCCGTGTGTGTTGGGATCCCCGGTCCATGTGTGTTGGGATCGCTGCCCGCCGGTCCGTGCCTGTTGGGGGTCGGTCCGTGCCTGTTGGGGGTCGGTCCGTGCCTGTTGGGATCCCCGGTCCGTGCGTGTTGGGATCGCTGCCTGCCGGTCCGTGCCTGTTGGGATCCCCGGTCTGTGCGTGTTGGGATCGCTGCCCGCCGGTCCGTGCCTGTTGGGATCCCCGGTCTGTGCGTGTTGGGATCGCTGCCCGCCGGTCCGTGCCTGTTGGGGGTCGGTCCGTGCCTGTTGGGATCCCCGGTCCGTGCGTGTTGGGATCCCCGGTCCGTGCGTGTTGGGATCGCTGCCCGCCGGTCCGTGCCTGTTGGGATCCCCGGTCCGTGCCTGTTGGGATCCCCGGTCCGTGCCTGTTGGGATCCCCGGTCCGTGCGTGTTGGGATCCCCGGTCTGTGCGTGTTGGGATCGCTGCCCGCCGGTCCGTGCCTGTTGGGGGTCGGTCCGTGCCTGTTGGGATCCCCGGTCCGTGCGTGTTGGGATCCCCGGTCCGTGCCTGTTGGGGGTCGGTCCGTGCCTGTTGGGATCCCCGGTCCGTGCCTGCTGGGGGTCGGTCCGTGCGTGTTGGGGTCCCCGGTCCGTGTGTGTTGGGATCCCCGGTCCGTGTGTGTTGGGATCCCCGGTCCGTGTGTGTTGGGGTCCCCGGTCCGTGCGTGTTGGGATCGCTGCCCGCCGGTCCGTGCCTGCTGGGGGTCGGTCCGTGCCTGTTGGGATCCCCGGTCCGTGCGTGTTGGGATCCCCGGTCTGTGCGTGTTGGGATCCCCGGTCCGTGCGTGTTGGGGTCCCCGCTTCCCTGGCTGTTTCCCAGGAAGCCGGGCTGTCCCTGCAGGAAGCGCCGTTTGACCCCGGGCAGGATCTCATTACAATAATTGCTAATCTCTGAATGAGACGGCCATGTTTGGTGTGGAACACGCAGGGAGGCTGTGCTGGATTTGAGCTGTTTCCTCCAGTCCAGTTTGTAAACGCTCGCTTGAATTTGGTTTTCGGGGTAGCTCTTGACAGCAGGCATCTGGTGACCTCTGGGCTCGGCAGAGCGGGGGCACGGCAGCTCGTGTTCTTTCTTCTTGCCTGAAAGAAAGAAGAAAACAAGAGCAGCGCCCCGGCTGTTGTTTGGAGTGCTGTCACTGCTCGGTAGGACGGGATAATGGCTCCCTGTGATTGAGCTGCCTGCACAGTAAGCCGCACTGTTCGTGTTCCGCTCCCTTCCCTCCCCCTTCCCCCGCGGTGACAGTCTGGAATGTTTAGAGCTTCAAGACACAATATAGAGAGATGCAACTTTGAATTTTTCGATATTCTGAGACAGACAACTACTGCTTTTTTGTAATGCTTATCTGATAGTAGTAATGAGCAAATATCTGATTTGCATGAGATTTAAAACAAATTAAAGTCTATTTAGGTGTTAGAGAGCTAGTATTAACTTCATGAACAATTCTGGTGAATACTCGCTGGGCAAATACAGTGACATAAAATGCACGTGTTTCATTTCATGGCTTATCACTCGCAGAACTGTTTCATGTCCAATGAACTTAAGTTTTCAAATAAAACAGCTGTTTCGTCAGCTTTTCTCGCGGTGCGGTAACTGTTCAGCTGTTGGGTATCTGCTGTAGCTGCTGTGTTTGCGCTGGGGCGGTCGCTGGGCTCTGCCGGCGGCGCGGTGCCGCTGTCTCGGGCGCACAGCTCCGGTGCCTGTTGCTCCAGGGTGGCAGTGGTAACCGGTTTCATGCTGCGAAGCGATGGCTGCGGTGAGTTTTGGGGCTCACGCTGCTCTGCTAAACGGGTGTGCAGTGAGTTGTTGTTTTGTTTTGTCTTTTTAAGATTGGTCTTATCTTGAACCAGTATAAATGTAATAGAATTTGCAATAGCATTGTATGTACCGTGATAAGCATTACTGAAGTTCTATACCAGCTGATACCAATGCATGTTCTTGATTATTTGAGGGAAGTTTAGAAAGGTGTGAAGTCAAATTTTGCCATTCCAATATAAACTTGTATTAAAATAATATTGTGCTCTCGGTACCAAAGACTTCTTGTCCTTTTTTTGGATACGCTGTTTAGAGTCTGAAAAACACCTATTGTGAATTCCCTTACTATGGAAATAAAATGACTTACCTCCTGTTACTAAATGAAACTGTATCCACTATGTATGTTGACAGATACTTGAACCAAAAATGGAATCTGGAGAAAAGTTATGACTCAGATAAAAGAAATAAATATTTTCATAATAGATAGTTAAAAAATATATATTTTCAAATTTAATAGCCATTATTAAAGAACTGGTGAAGTAAACAGCATATACAAGGGATCTGTGGTTGTTCCCACTGTGGCAGAACGGGCGAGGACACGGGCTGTTCCCAGCGGGGGCGGCAGCGGTGCCGGGGGCCCGTGGGCTGTTGGGCACAGGGCTGGCCGTGGGGAAGGGAAGGAGGAGGATCCAACCTACGTCAATTTGTTAAACAGCTCCTCTTTTCAGCTGGCGGTGGAGACCTGGTATTTGGGAACTGTTATCTGCGCTGTTTTTCCCCCGAATACCCAGGCGCGTGTTGCGAGGGTTGCTGAGGAGCCACGCCGGTCGGCGTCCTGGCGGAGCTGACCCCTCGTGTCGGTGGGGAGTTCCCAGGCGGGCTGCGCTGCCCCGACCGGCCCGGGACGCCGGGAGTTTGATTTGGAACACCAGTGAGCTGGAGTCCTGGTCCGTACTAATCCCGCTTACAAAACAAGGCTCCTTTTTTTAAGAAAATACTGAATTGCTCCTCTCACAAGATTAAACTTCATACCAGCAAAACAGGCGAATCATCTCCCAGCGGGCCGGCAGTCTGCACCCCTGCTCAGTTTTTGTCCTGTGTCTTGCAGTCCTGGTGTTTTAAAGATGTGCCCCTCACTATTTTTAATCTTTTTCCATACTCCATGTCTATAGAGCCTCTTAAGCTCAGGGCTCAGTGCCTCACAGCCGAGTTTCTTTGTTTAAAGCTTCAGTTCAGCTTATGTAGCAGAACTGGGTTCCTGTAGAACAGGAGGGACAGCCCTGGTGGTGCTGCTGGACAACGGTTTACGGGAATACCGGGTATCATTGTTCATCTTTAAATGATAACCAGGCTTTGCCAAGGAAACAACACCTGGTACAGCTAGAATGGACTCCTGTATTTTAACGGGTGTTCTGTAATCATGTAGGAAAATGTAATGTTTAGCATGTGGCTTTGTTAGAAGCCTGAAATCTAGATAGGTATTCTGACATGTACGTTTGTTTTTGTAGATGGAAATACGAACGGTTTGTTGTCTGCTTTTTCTGCAGTATGTGGAAACAGAAATGCAAGCTGTCAGGTTTTTAATGTCTAACCACTTCTTTCAGGTGTGTCAGTGACACTGGGATGTCAGTTTTGCACCTGTCTGGTTTTGTGGATGAAGTCAGCGAGGATAGTCTGACATGGTAAGATCTGCCATGGCTTCTGTTCAGGCTCGGGTTTATTTCTTTGTATCTTAAGAACCCAGATATTATTCCTGCTAGTTACTCTCTTTAGGTAAACTTCAGTGGACTGTTTTATTTTAGTTGGTTTTGTTTTGCTTAATTATTATTTTTTTTCAAAAGATCATAATGCCTTAAAAGTGTAAGAAACAAATAACCTCAGAAAGATACTTGGAAGTAAGGGCAGACGCCAGTGGTGGAGCTGCCTTAAGTGGATGGCTGGCATAGCACGGAGTCCTCCTGGGGCTGGGCTGGTTTTGCAGAGAGCTGCGTGAGTGGAACAACGGGAAGATGGGGAGACCATTCCTCTGTGTCTCAGCCTTGCTGGTCAGGCGTTAGTGGGAACCATTACGTTCCTGTTCGTGACAGCACAAGGAGCCTTAGGAGATCAAAACGGAGGAATTAGCATTCCTCGATGGTAAGTTTTTAGTCAAGGTGCCAAAACTTTCAGGCTTTCCTCACCAAAGGGAGGAATATTTATCTCTGAGGAGAAAGCAGGATGTAGAGGGCAGATAAACTCTTTTGTCAGGCATCTCTTTAGGTCTGTACTTACTGGAGACGAAGGCACTTTCAGGACGTTAGTGTCACAGGCACTTTAGTGAAATGACTGTATGTAAACTGTGGAAGCTTTGATGTTTCCGGTTGCCCTCTGTGCACAGATGGCCGTCACAGCACCCGTAATTCGGTCTGCAGACGCCTGTGCCTCCAGGTGGTTCCAGGCGCTGTGTCTGCAGCGGGGCGCTGGGAAAGCCAGACCGGTTCTTCATACACACAGAGCTCTCCAGCACCCGATGGTCCAGAGCTCTCAGGCAGATTACAAAAGGAGGTAGTGTCGAAAATTGGCTGGATCACCGTGACTTTAAAATAGCGTTAGTTCAGTAAAGGATGCGTATCTTAATCTAGTGTACAACCCTGTTAAACAGGTTTGCATCACTGGGGAAGAAGCTTTCGGTGTTTTTACCAGTCAAGCAATGGAGCTGGTTTTTCACAGCTGGCCTGCGTATCCGATGGCAGTGAACAGCTCAGGAGCCCCTGGCGTTAATGGAACAAGAGAAGGCGTTTACCGCAGGGCAATGTTCGTCTCTTTGCTCTTTATTCTTACTGGACTATGATTTTATTGCATACTTGAAGTTGGAGTGAAAACGGTAACAGGAGTTCGGTTAGCTGTTTATACATTAAAGTACAAAAAGATCAATTAATGTGGTTCTTGGCAGCAAGTCCCAAGTGCTCGGTGATGTGAGGCCCAGGACCTTCTCTGGAGCTGCCAGTGCAGCTCTGCCTGCTGCCGCGGGGTGCCCGTTCCCTAACGCAGTGCTGGTGAGAGCGCTCCAGGCTCTAGTGGGTTTGTCTGCCGCGGTTCCCAGCGCTCCTTTCCTCTGCCTTCCTGCTGGGGTCCACTCAAGCAGTTCTGTGTCAGGGGTGTTATTTCAGCACTCAGGCTTTGCTGCTTCAAAGACCTGCTCGAGAAGTGTATTGGAAGAGACTGAGCTGCTCCGCTTCCCTGGTCATCCCCATACCTTAATTTCGAAAATAACACTACTCTTCATTGTCCCTTCTTGGTAGGTGAGGAAAAAGGAAATAATATACTTTCATGAGTTCTAAATGCATGTCTTCACGTCTGTGAAATAAATAGATATTTTGTGCATAAGCAGGGCATAGTTGACGCAATAAACAGCTGTTACAGCCCTGGTTGAACCTGGCCTGGCACTAGAAAGGGGGCTATAAAGGGTTTGGGGTATAATGCATGAATGTGCCCTGTGCCTCGCACAGTGTTACTGACAGTCATGGATCGTTGGGGTCTTGTAGCTGGTCTGATACTTGTGAAACACAGGCTAATCTTGCTGTTGATTTACTAAAACAAGTTTTATTGTGGTGGTTGATTGACGGTGGCTTGTTTCCCTAGTGAGTTCTAGGTAATGTGCTTAATGTAAATTATTGAAAGTGACATAATTACAGTGAAGTTCTGCAGAACTTGAATTACTTAGTACTCAACCTGGCCTCTAAGATTTGTACAGCATTTGAGCCATGTAAAGGGACTCTCATTGATTATATTGACACTTGTATTTGAGTTTAAAAACCTCAGGTGTGTAAAGCACCGTAGCCACAGGGTGTGCATGTGGGAAGGTCTGACCAGGCTGTGCCACCAGAGCAGGAGCGTCACTGGGAGCCTCCCGTGCCCACAGCTTGGCTGCCGTGAGCTGCCCCGTTCTGGGCAGTTCTGCTCAGGGCACCTGTTTGTGCGGTTCTTGGCACATCGCTGCTTTCACCCCTGGTTCCGCGGCCTTTGTGACGGGCGGTGCGGAACCCGGGCTGGGGTCCCCCCAGCGCCCGCTCGGCGTCCCCTCCCGTGAGGTCCCCCCAGCGCCCGCTCGGCGTCCCCTCCCGTGAGGTCCCCCCAGCGCCCGCTCGGCGTCCCCTCCCGTGAGGTCCCCCCAGCGCCCGCTCGGCGTCCCCTCCCGTGAGGTCCCCCCAGCGCCCGCTCGGCGTCCCCTCCCGTGCCGGCGCGGTGTGTGTGCCCGCCGAGGGCGCGGGCGGGTGGCCTGTGCTCCGTGCCGTGAGGCTGTTGGTGGTGCTGAGCTCTCCGCGCTGCTCTGGGCCGCCGGGCTGCTCCCCTCGCAGCCGTGACGCCCTGAGCGCCAGAGCGCTCGCTGCCCCTCGAGAGACGCCCCCGGGCAGCAGCGTGGATCAGTGTGAGGCAAGAGAACAGCCCGTGTTGTAGGACCCTCTTGCAGTTGGCCGTCAAAGAGTCATTACAAATTTCACCTGGTCGTTGAAGAAGACTGAAGTATTTTTGTGCCCCATCACTTTCTGCTTCTTTTTCCCTGTGTTAGGGGTAGTAATTGAAATGATGCAGCAATACGTGGGAGTGTAGAGGTTGCACTGCCAGCTGGAGGTAAGTCTGCTGGTCAGAGTGTTTCAAGACGCACTTTATCTAGTTTTTGTGCATCTCAGCTGTCATTGGCAGGATGCTATTACATACCATTATCTCTTGAGGGGAGTTATTTGTTAATACCTGTTTAAGAATGAATTTTTTTTTTGTTAGTGTACATTTCATCAGAGTTTTTGAGCATGGAATTGGTACGTAATTTAGTTTATAGAAGTTTCACGTTGTTAAATGTGAAAATGACTACATTGTTGTTTCCTGTAGTAAGTCTTTACCTCTTCTTAGTGTTCTTATTCAACATTAGTAATTTTATTTTCAGAAAGGGCGTCGTTTTCCTTGTGTAAAGTGCCCATACCTCCCTTTGTTCCTTTATAGAGACATTGCTTTCTGTTTTCACTGGATTCAGTTACATTCATGATTATTATTCACTATGGGAAATTCTGGGAAAATCACTGGAGTTTTGAGCAAAGCATTGAGAGGAACTGACACAAATTACTGTACCCAGATAATTTAAAAAGCCTTTTTTTTCCCTAGTTTTAGTTATTCAGTTTACAAATATGAGAGTTTAAAAACCAGTCATAAAAGTTCACAAGTATTGACTGGCAAAATACACTGAAATGGAGCAAATGCCTGATTTATACTGGAGGTTAAAAAGAATTTGGATCTGCTGTGGCCGGTATGGACTTTAGTCACAGAACACGCGAGGTGTACAGCGTAAGGATTGCTGCCGGTCCTGGCCAGCGGCTGTTGTGGGACTGTCTGTGAGGTCGGCATCCGCTGTGCTTGGAGCGGTGAGCGGCTCAGCCTGTCAAGGCTCGGCTGCGTTTGAAAGCCAAAGCGTGTGTGTCTTTAGGAAGAGAAGGTAATTTCTTCAGTTCAGAATCATTTAGGAACAGTGATATTGCAATTTTCTATTAATCCCTTTAGACAAGCTTAAGTAAAGGTTGAAAAAGGGCCCTCCCTTGGCAACCCCCCTCCCCAAATAAAAAGAGGGGGAGGGGGAAGAGGAGCCTTAAAAGGGCAATTTATTACTGTTCCTGCAGTTCTTACCTGATGCTGTATTACAGTTCAAACACACGGCATTTGGTGGTGAAGAGCTTGCAAGCACAGATGAATTTATTTCTGTATTGAAAACTATTGAATTACCAAGGATAGGACACAAATTGGGATTGCTTATAGTTGGTTCTTAACTGTGCTTATTTGTGAAACACGTTAAATGGAAGACTTGTTTTAATGCCATATTATGATGCACAACATGGCAGCAATTTTCCTTAGAAATTGGAGAGTTCTGGGTGTTTCTGTCAGGAAACATACATAAAATACAACATTTCAATCCTGAGTGCTGAATGCAGTGCATTAAAGCTTGGAAACACCTTCCCTTTTATGAGTGATTACTGTAATAATACCATTATGATGTGCTTCTCATGTCCCCTATGCCATGTGTATATACAGTAAAATCACCATGGCCATATACAACAACAAATACTAAAATACAGCAAAACCATAGGTCTTTGTGCAAGGGCTGCCTGTTGGCCTCCCCAAAGTTCCGTCATCCACAGTGTCTAGAGAATGTGCTTTGTTGTATTCATTGGTGTCTATTTATCCATCTCTACATTTATACTAAAGACAGCAGGTTTTTTGTAGTGTGAAATGATGCATGTTTGCAAACACTACAGACTTAAATCCACAGATACAGACTTAAATCATAATCCCGTGTGAAAGGGATTTTTATTAATTATTATCCTTAGGAATAATTATAGCATTTAATGGACATAATTGAGCATTTGAAGTCTGCAGTACATATGGTGTTTTTCAGTGGTCTGCTTCCACTGTGTAGCACTTTAGCTGAGTTATAATATATCACTAAAATCAATGAGGTATTCTTTAACTGTGGATAGAAAATGGTTTATTAGAGAAAAGGATGTATTTAGCAGTCCTGAATTAAAAATTTAAAACGTTTAATAATATTTTGCCTTGGTAAATTCTCTGAAGGGAAATAGTTTCCATGTTTTTTACTATTATTCTGGAAGCTCATAGCCCTCGTATTTGTACGGTCTCGTCATAATTGCTGGGTCTTTTCCTAAACGAAGAGCCGGGATGTGCAGTTCCTGGCGTGACGACGGGTCTGCGGAGCCGGGCTGGGTCGGGTCCTGCAGCCCCGGCCCCTCGTTTGCTGCCTCTGACGGGGTTTCTCTTCTCTCCTCTTCTCTCTGGCAGAGATGGAGTCTGCAGAGCGGTTGGCGTCGCCACCGGCCTCCTCCGCGGCAGCCGCCTCCACTCCAGCGCCCTCTGCCCCGCCGGCGGCTCCGGCCGTGGCGAAGGGCGGCCTGTCCTCCGGGGCTGCGGCGCTGAGCGCCGCCATCAGCACCTGTGGTAAGAACGGCTCCATTATATGTTGCAATGTGATCTTCCTGTTTGTCAGCGCTTGCAGTTATCGTTACAAGTCGCATATATGGTAATCCACCGCTTCCAGAGCAAACGTGGTTCTTGCAGCAGGGTGAGCGAGCGTGTGTTCTCCAAACCCAACAACTCTTGTGCCTCGACACCGTAGAACAGCCGATTCTCAGTGCCCCGCTACAGCCAGCACCTGCTCATCTGCGGCTGTCTGGGATGAGAGGGAAACCAGAACGCCTGCACACCTAGAATTATTTATTGTAGTTACTCTGAGATCAGCCAGAAAAGTTCTTCGCTAAAACAAACTGGATAACAATGCGTTTTGTTTTTCAGTACCCCACTACAAATTCAACTCCAAAAGATTTCTGTGTCTGTGTTAATTAGCCCGTGCCATTTCAATGGTCGCTCCCAGAATGTAGTAGGAGTTAATTTACAAATGGCTATAAATGTTCAGTCCCGAACGGAGGTGTTTGTGTGACTCACTTTGCTCTGCTCACTCTCTTTACTTTGTGGATACTACAGCAAGTAATTTTGTGTCTCCTGTAACATTGTGTGTATGTATAGGATATATATTTGGTCTATCAAAATACTAGAAGACTAAAGCAGATGAGTAACGTAGTAAAGATAATGAACTGTCAGATCCTTTCTTCGTTCGAAAATCCCGGTAGTCCTTTTCTTAAATAGGTTTTAGGATTTTATTCTCAACTTTTATTTTTAAAAAAAGGAAAAAAAGCAGCTTTACTTGTGTCCGGTAGCTGATAGTTATAAATACTGATCGGAATACCCAGTATTCCCGGGTTGTTTCCATTTAGGGTTTTTTAGTGGTCACATCCTTTGCCTGGCTGCATCTCATCTAGTCTTTCTCTCTATCTGTATATGTGTGTGTATAATGTATACATATTTTCCCAAGGACACTGCACTCCTGAAGCAGGCTGCCGTGCGGTTTGCTCCCAGGACTGTCCGCCCGTTCCGGGCCGGGCGCAGCGCGCGGTGGCGGCTGCGGCGCCCGCGGCCCCGGGGGCCACACGGTCCCGTCCGGCAGCCCAGGCGGCTCCCGCAGCCAGAACGGCCGAGTTTACGAGGTGCTCTGTGCTCAGGATAGACTGGTGTCCTGGCTGCTTCCTAAACGGAGATGTTACTCACTTCCGTGATATTGAAATAAAAACATTATGACAATGTCTGTCTATCTCAATCTGATAATTAAATTATCTTCACATTTAAAAATGCATTTCTCTAGCATCTAGTAAAATGATCAAGAATGAACAATTATTCTTGCCAAGAGAAGGTTAAGGCATCTTAATCTATGCATTAAAGTGGAGAGGCTCCTTTTATTCCAATCCATCTATTTATTTTCAGTGCAGCAATCAATAGCCTATGAAGTGGTCTCCAGCGCGGCCCCGATGGCGGCCCCTGCGGTCCCGTGGTGCGCGGGCGGCGGGGTGGGGGTTTGTGCTTCGCCAGGAGAGTACACTGCAGATAAATTATTCTGGCATATTCCCAGGTCAAATAGACAAAGCACCTGTGTGAAACCATTATGAAATACATCACATACCATTAGTTTAATTGGTTAGTGCAGCACTAGTTTCTGAATAATTGAAGCATTCCAATCAAGTAAACAGATACTTCATTTGCTTCTTATTCACCAATTGCTAAAAATAAGAAGGCATTGGAGAAGCAAATCGAATCTGGAAAGAGGCTTAAATTCCTCCTCATGAGAAAGTTAGCAGCTTTGTAGGAATATAAATCAATGGCCTTTTCTCACATCAGTAAATGATACAATAGTTCAGTGTTTTGTCTTTATGGGGGGCAATAATACCAGCCTGTGAAACTGTCCAAAGCTGAACAAGAGATTCTTGTTGGTTTAGTGTTATCAGACTTTAAGGGTCTTTAATTTTCAAAAAAAGGAAGTTCATTAACTTTCTACAAAATTATTTTTAAAAAATAAGTCTTCTTTTCTGAACCAGAAGCTGCGTGTGTGAAATCAAAAACGTTCAGTGCTTCTGAGCAACGATCTCCTCAAGTGAAACCCAGGAGGATTTTAAAATCGTGGACATAATGCACAAAGTGACAGGATTGTTTGAATTTGAAAAGTGCCTTTTTCCACTTGATTTTCTGATTTGTAGTGACAAGATTGAGATGGAAGACTTTATTTTTTCTCAACAGCAGCTATTTTTTGGTATCTTGGTCTTTATAGAAGAATGACAATGTAGCTCCTTAAATACATGTTGAGAAAGATCAGATTTAGTGCCTAAAATGCGAAACTGTATAAGCACGTTCCTTCTGCGGTGTTTTTGCAGTCCCGGGTTCTGCCTGGGGCTGGTGGGTGTTCGGTGACTCCTGGGGTCTCAGGGCTCCGGGCGCCCGGTGTCCGCAGCACCGGAGCGGGTGTGAAACCAAGGATGTGCTGTCCTTCTAGCAATTCGAGTCTTGCGTTTATAACATTTTAAAATCGCTGTGATGTACGTTCTTAGAGTTTCAGTGTCTGTTGACACTGGCAGGTTAAAATTCGTTTGTTCGCATTGTTCACGCTTCATTTATGTATTAATTAAGGGTCTTAATTACTGTATGTAACGTCCATGTACTTACGTAGCTGTTTCTTACTTTCCTTACCTTCTTAATGTGTTTTATAGCAATATGAAATAACCACCTTATAATGTGTTAGTCTAAATCCTGCTCAGTTATATGGTTTAATGCATAAAATAGCACAAGTCCTATACTTATGGCACAGTTTTCATTATGTACAAACTTTATATTTTCACTTTAAGAAATGAAGCATGCCCGTGGGCCAGCCCACAGGCCTTGCTCTTGCTCAGCTGGTGCAGGGATACTGTGCAAAACTGCTTGTCCTGAATGGGTGCCGCAACTTCGTCTATGTTTCAGGGTTCAGAAAGAATCAGAATTGCACTTAAGCCCTAAAGATATCATTTTCACGAGAGGGAAAAGGTCAGTCTCAGGAGTGAGAAGAGACGTTCTTACCCCCTAGTCTGCCCTGTAACTTGTGTGGATTGTGCCTTCCCGTGTTTCCAGCGTTAAGTGCTGCCTAATGAGGCTTCCGCTGTAAGGCAGGAGAGCATACTCACACATCTGGTACTGTGAGCATAAACAAGGCCAAAAACAGCCCTGTGTTTTTGATGTTGATTAATGAGCGCGGCACAGCAGAGCGGGGCCGGGCCGTGCCCAGCGCGCCCGCCCGAGCTGTTTGCTGCCGGGTTTATGTAGACCCGGCCTGTGTTTCTAGCCCCTGGCACAATGGCATTGATGTGTCATGTTTCTGATCCTTCTGCTTCTGGTGATGTGATAGAATTTGTGTTTTGATTGGTGGGTGGGAAGAGTTACTTTTAAGAGAAGAGATTTTTCTTTCCTCACAAAATATTGCTGCATTTCTTTTTTCAGACACACATGTTCTTTCTCTGACACAGAGGATCTTTGTTCCCTTTAGATGGATTTGAAAGTTTCTTCTTTAATTACACTTTGTGGGCTATTTTCAGTCGTGGACTAACAAATGTATTACCAAACGTCGTAGGTACTGCAGTAGCTCTTGCAGGAGAGCCCGATGTATCGAAGGGGTTCTCTGCAGACCCGCGCTGTTCCCGGGCTCCGGTGGCGCACGGGAGCCTGTGCCGAGAGCAGGACGCTGGAGATTGCCTGTGCAGGCTTAGCTCTGCCTTACTAAAAATATAGTTGGTTTGTCTTGCAGAATTACAAGAATCTGCAGGAAAGAATTACGTAAGGGTTGCATAAATATTCTAAATAGTTGCTGCTATAGTAAAGAACTTCAAAAATTGAAAGTCGTAGGGACCATATCGACTCTTTTGAAGTTTATTTTCCTGGAAAACAAATACCAATAACCATTTAATATGAAAGCTTAAAACAGCAACAAAATTAAAAGGAGTATTATAATGTTTTTAAAATAAGAAATCTTTATTCCTTGCTCAACATCTTGAATTTCTGTAACAAAGCAGCACAGAGCAGCCCTGCGTCTGGTTGTGAAACAACCATTATAGTGGGATTTACGGAAACCCGCCAGCCTGCGGGCGGGCAGTCCCCGGGCGCCGCGGGGCGGGGCCTCCGGGCGCCGCGGGGCGGGGCCTCCGGGCGCCGCGGGGCGGGGCCTCCGGGCGCCGCGGGGCGGGGCCTCCGGGCGCCGCGGGGCGGGGCCTCCGGGCGCCGCGGGGCGGGGCCTCCGGGCGCCGCGGGGCGGGGCCTCCGGGCGCCGCGGGGCGGGGCCTCCGGGCGCCGCGGGGCGGGGCCTCCGGGCGCCGCGGGGCGGGGCCTCCGGGCGCCGCGGGGCGGGGCCTCCGGGCGCGGGCGGGAGGCGGGGCCGTTCCGGACAGCAGGGTCAGCAGAGCTGTCGGCTTCTGTCGTTCTGGTGCAGGAAGACTGAGGTAAGAACGGATGTTCACAGTGACCTGTGAGTACAGTTGAAAGACCAATAGTTTCGTTTCAGGCTGATCGCTGTCACCTAGCTTTCCATTAAGTATTTATTTTCAGAATGCGTTTAAATGAAGCTGCGTTGAAATCTTTACCAGAATGGCTTTAATGACTGAAGACCAGAGTTGCTGTGGGAAATTCATGTCGTTTAAAGTTCTAAAGTGTTGCATTTTCTTCTTACTCCCAGATGTAGTAAATCTGCTCTAGATGCTGCACGGCAGCGTGTTCACAGGAGCAGTTCCGTACGCTGTCAGGACTGACGCCTGTTGTTTGTCCCGTGCAGAGTGGTGGCGCGCAGCCGACACGCACGCTCGGCCCGGCGCCGCGTTCTTCCCGCCGCTCCTGGGGATCCCGCCGCTGTTTGCAGCTCCCGCACAGAATCACGATTCTGCCTCGTTCCACTCCAGAGCCACAGGAAAAAGTAGTCGGAGCAGTACAGAGAAAGGTAATGGCTAAAGTTGTATAGGGAATAACTCCTGCACGTGCGTATAGATGTGAATTTGAGCTTTACCTTCCATTGTTCTTCCCGTTCCTAAACAGCTCTTTAAAAATTGCTTCCGTTAGCTAAGCATGAGGCATGAAAGTATGGACGTTCAACAACAAAATACTCCTTCTACCAAGCTTTTCTTTTAAAGTTTGTGGTTTTATTTAGGAGGCCTTGTACTTCCATAGTGACTACCGTTCCTCTGCGTATAAGAAGCAGGCAGCAGGTAGTTATTTGTTGGGAGCATGAAGGGAAGGACAGCTACGGCTACGGGATCTCAGTGAAAATAGTTCAGTGACATTAGAACATTTTCTTACATTTCAAACCAGTATCTTATGCAGCGGTATTGCACACGTTTTGTGGATGTAGGAGACGTGTGTTCGATGTTCGACGGTAGGATTGTTCGTCGGAGAGGAGGCTGCAGGGTGACCTTGTTCCTGTCCTGCTGAGGGGCTGGCGGCTTCGCGCCGGCGTCCGGTGACGGGCCGCCAGGACCGTGGAGCTGCCGTGGGGAGCGGCACGCTGGGCGCTGGGAGCGTGTCACTCACTGAGAGGGGAGCGACTCCCGGGACGTGGTCCCGGAGCCGTGGTCCCAGAGCCGTGCTCAGGGGCTGCTTGGGCAGCGCTCCTGGGTCTGGGGTTTAACCTCTGAGTGTCCCGCGTGGAGCCGGGAGTTGGGCTTGGTGATGGCTGTGGATCCCTTCCCACTCAGGATCTTCTATTCTGTGATTCTATGATGTATGAGCAAAGCTTTTTAAAATACTTTTGGTAGGTTTTAGGACCTGATATGTGTTTCAGAATCAATCTGATAATAGACCTGGGATTGCAGAGCAAGTCTGTGTGAATAGGGGTAATTGTCTTAGAAAACAACTCTCTTCTTGACAGATTAGTAAACTTGAAAGCAGACATTACTTCCAATAGTATTCCCGCAATTCTCCACCTCTTGTTACATGCGGCAATACTCATACAGTATCTTGGGCTTCATGGCTTTTCTTTGGAGCTGATTGATACTTCAAACTTGGAAACAAATTATTCTGTGAGATATTTACTGGAATGTATACTTTTTTGTATCTTCTTTCTTTGAAATCTTATTTTTCTGCCTCTGACTAAACTCAAGGATAGTTTGGACTTAAAAATGGATTAATTCAGGGTTTTTTGGTCTTCTTACAGTGTTAAATGTGTTTGTCCTCTGCCCCGCATGTTTTAATTAAAATGGCTCCATGAGCAAATTGAAGTGGCTCTTGGATGGCATATTTTTAGTATACGTTGGGGTCTTGTTACGGGTTTATGGAAGCTGGTGTGACTGGAACATCTCATAGTATCTGCAGCTTCAGAGTTTTTCAAGTGTCAATTTGTAATCTGTCACCCATAGGTATAAATGGATCGCTGAATGGGAGCAGCACCGCTGCAGTGTCTGCTGTCGGCACATCTGTTCTGCCCACCAGCATTGCAACATCTGCAGGACCAGTGAAAGCTGTAGCCCCCGGAGCAGGAGGCCGCAAATACAACCAGGAGCCAAGCAAAGTCCAGCTCCTGGATGCCAGAGCTGACAAAATCAAAGATAAGGTAAATATACAGAAAAAAACTTAAGATTCAGGTGAAAACTTGACATGGTAAGTGTTCTGATTGTGCATACAGCAGCATTTTAAAATGTTTCTCCCAGTACAAAATGTTTCGGGTTTTTCTTATTATTGTTTGTTAAAGCAAGATCTGTACCCTTCTCTTTAGTCTTCTGCAAGACAGTCAGTTGTGTTCAAGCATTGCAGATTACTCTGAAGTCTTACTGTGTTTTAAAGATTATGCATAGTAATACGATGTAACAGATTAAAGCTGAACCATGAATAGAGATTTCTCCTCCTGGCAGAAGCCCAGAAAAAAGGCAGTGGAAAGCTCTAGTAACAGCGACAGCGATTCGGGCTCCTCGTCAGACACCTCGAGCGAAGGCATAAGCAGCAGCGACTCTGACGATCTGGAGGAGGATGAGGAGGAGGATCAGAGTGCTGAGGAGAGTGAGGATGATGAATCTGACTCCGAAAACGAAGCACATCACAAAACCAAGAACAAGGTACGACACCTCGCTCTGCTGCTTGCGGTCTGGTCGCTGGTTATGAAAAGCCCACCTGCTCATGTTTGTACCAATGAGCAACTATTTAACTGCGTATTAATGAATGCTAAGAATTTGGTTTCGCTTCAGAGTTTTCTGGGGTTTTTTTCTTCCCTCGCGTGCGTGCACGTGTGTGTTTTGTTCTCTCCTGGCTAGGAGTTTAACGCTTGGTAGACTGTTACTCTTGTTGTAGTGGGAAATAGAAAGAAATGAAGTGCTGTGTGCTGGTAGTGTGTTGGAAATGTGTCTTTCTGTGGATAATGCTTTGGCAGTTGCTTTTTTCCTAGAAATAGAAAACCAAGGTCGGAATCTTGAGTTTCCTCTCAGCTTTACAGACAAAAATACGTTTTAAAACGACCATAGTTTAGTACTTCTTCTCTACTAAACAGTGTCTTTGCATGCTGAAACTATCTGGGGAAAAAGATCCCTAAACAGTAAACCTATGACAAGATTGATTTTAAAATTATTATTGTTTATCCTCTGCTAAAAATTGTACAGTTCTGTAGTTATTTAATGGAAGCTGATGTAGGTTTTTTTGGAAGGATCTTTAACTGATCTGATGTGAACTGTCAAAAATACCTATTTTGCAGGTGCTAATGCATAGTGGCATAACCGATACGAAAACTGATGGCCAGAAACCCCATGAAAAGTCCCAAGAAAAGAGAACACACCAGCAGATACCTCTTGTGTCTGATCCCCAGAGCCCCTCGCCGTTCCAGTCCCAGCAGAAGCAGCCTCAGGTTTTGTCACAGCAGCTTCCCTTTATTTTCCAAAGCTCTCAGGCAAAGGAGGAATCTGTGAACAAACACACAAGTGTAATACAGTCTACGGGACTGGTTCCCAATGTGAAACCTTTGTCCTTGGTACATCAAGCCAAAAAGGAAACCTATTTAAAACTCATAGTTCCTTCCCCTGATCTACTCAAAGCAGGGAGTAAAAATACCTCTGAAGAGTCTGTCTCTGTGACCAGCGATGCGAGATCAAGACGGGTGAGTGAAAAATCACCGGGTTTGTTTGACTGTTTGTAACGTGCGTTGCCTGCTGAACAAGCTCTTTGAAATATAATGTTTTAAAATGATGTATGTATTTATTTTCATATAATGTTTTTTGACATGTTTTTAGCTTTACATGGATTTCGCAGTTACGTAAATTAACTAAATTGTGTGAGTAGCGTATGTTCTGAACTGTGGCGGCTGGTTGTTTTGGGAGGGATTTTTTGTTGTTTGGGGTTTATTGTAAAGAGTAGCAAATAATCATGCTACGGGTGCGGAGACAGCAAAGGATGTTGGCGTGCATCTCTTAAGGCAAATAAGCACCTAAAATCAATATCAAATGAAGTAGTCATGGGTAAATTGTGTGGCCTGAACAGTTCTTTGTGCGCTTCTCCAGGTTTCAGTTGGAACGCTGGTTTAACACTTTCCATATGCAGTGTGTAAGCATGGCTTCGCTTTGTTTCAAGGTGGATTGGTTTAAGTCAAAGTAATTAAAATTACCTATTCCAATCATTATTTTAAACAAAGTAGCTGAAAGCCTTTTCTAAACCATGTTTGATTTAGTCTTGGGCTTTGTTTGCTCTTTGAAGACAGGAGGGTATTCATGCTCTGATAGCTGTTAATGCTCAGTATGGCCATTGCAGTAAATCTGATCTTCCTTTTCCTGGGCAGGACACTACAAAGTGTTTACACGTGTCTTAGCCCTTCCATAGCTTACCAAAGTTCTTTGTAGTTGATTTTGTTAATAGCGATTTTGGTGACTAGTGATGAATTTTCATTTCTGTTCAGTTAGATTTAATGTGTGCTAGAAGAGAATAAAAATCTAGCATTTTAGAAATGCTGAGTCTTGAGAAAGAGAGAGATATATAAATATATTAAAAAGTGCACTTCCCAAGGCAAGTTTCATTATGAAAAGCAAACTTTGTTTTCAACTAAGTAGTATTAGGTGAGGGTAAACTCAATTCAGATTCTCGGCTAACTCTCAGTCCTCATGGAGTGCTGGAAAATATTGTCATGTGGTTTGTGTTCCTAGATTAGAAGAGAAACACTGTTTTCCTTTCAGCTCCCGGTTATTTTGTCAAATTCAAATAAGCTCCTCATTCTTCTGGAGTGGTTAAAGAAATGGTAATTATGACAACATACGCCTTTGCCACTGGAAGATGTTCCCGCTGTCACATTCAGGTTACGGGGCTTCAGCTGGTGACACATCAGCCGTTTAGTGCTTCGGATTCTTTAAAACTTGAGCTGGAAACATGTACTCTGTGAATATTTAGTTTGTAGGTTTCCATGATTTCATATTGAGTTTTAAATGTGAGTAACTTCAAGAATGTATTGTATTTGACTTAATATTTAGAAATTGATTTAAAATGGACCATCTTTTTCCATTCTGTTATTTTTTTCTGTCAAAGATGATGTATTTTCTTTTTCCTTGGAAGAGTCTTGAGCCTAAAGGCCACGTAAGCGTTACACGCGTTTCTGAGCCGTTACTGGTGTTTGACAGTCAAGTGCTACTTTGTCAGAGTTCACAAACGAGCGTCTCACAGCACCTCTCACTAATACCTTTTTTCCATGTTGTTTTTAATAACATTTTTCTATGCCAAGAGCGTTCTCTAAATAATAGCTGAGCGGATCATCAAGATCCCATAGAGTTCACCTGCATGAATACTTAAATGTGGAGTTTTTATTTGTTTTATTCCTGTGTGTTCTTATTTCTTCAGGAACAATATAAACAGACATTCCCAGCAGCACAGCTAAAGAAACAGGAATCATCTAAGAACCTGAAGAAGGTTATTGCGGCTTTGTCAAGCCCCAAACCAACCTCTAGTTCACCAGCTCATCAAAAACTCACATCCTTGGAAAACAACCATTCCAATCCATTCCTGACAAATGCACTTTTAGGTAATCACCATCCCAATGGAGTTATTCAGAGCGTCATCCAGGAGGCTCCTCTTGCACTTACTACGAAACTGAAGCCCCAGACCAAGACCAGTGATAGTGTAGCCATCTCCAGTAGCGCCCCCTTTTCTGTGCCAGTGAACCTGAGCGCAGGTGGGAAAAAGCCAGCTGGTACCCGGACACCTGGTGTGCCCTCTACCTCTCCTGTGTTACCCGGCTCAGGAAAGGAGAAACCCGTCAGCAATAACGCAGGAAATGCTGTAAAAACCCAACACCGCCTTCACTCTGCAAAGCTGGTGGTGGAGCAGTTCCGGGGGCTGGACTCGGATGCCCCCAGCAGCAAGGACTCTGATGACTCAAATGGCGACGATGACGACGATGAAGACGAAGATGAGGACGATGAAGATGATGATTCTGATGATAGCCAATCAGGTGCTTTAACCTTTTTAATAGGAAAAGCAGAAACTTTATTTTTTGAGCATTGAAAACTTATTTCCCACCATATTCAAAAATGGGTAGGAATTTTGGGAGTAGCGCGGCCCACATGGTGTCCTGCAGGTATCCTGGACAGTGGCACATGGCCTCCCAGTCCCCGTTGTGTCATCCCCGGATCGTGTTTCGGGCGTTCTGGGTGCTGGCTGATGGCGAGCGTGCCGCGAGCTGCCTGTCGTTAGTACTCTGCAGGCAGAGCCCTCTGCACAACAGGCTTCCCCGCCCAAGAGGGACTAACAACGCCTTCACGTGGTCACGAGAAGCGTTTCTAGGCTTCGGTCGGGAGCGCAGCAGTCAATGAGCAAGAGCAGAGGAAAATACCAGGGCTGTTGTAAGGGCCCCAGTGTTTGTAGAGAGGAACTACTGTTGTAAGGCTCTTAGGCCGTTCGGAAGGGTAGGGCCCGTTTCAGGAGCTGACTGTGTTCCCAGGTGTTCACCTTCCGCCCCTCCTCGGGCCCGGCTCTTTCACCATCATCCGCACACCCTGTACTAATCCTCTCTGTTTTCTCACAGCTGTGGCCCCTCTTCAGTTCCTTACCCTGTCCACCCTTTATCTAGCCCTTCCTTTGCCCAGACGGCCGCCCTGCCAGTCCTGACACCTTGCAGCCTTCCATCGTTTGCTCCCCGCGCTCGGCTCCCAGCCTGCAGGGCGCCCTTCGCCCGCGGTGTGCGCAGGGGATGCTGGAGCCGGAGCTGCTGTTGAGGTCAACAGTCTCTTAAACGCTTCAGCTTCCATCTCTTGCCTCCTCGTGCAAAGCCAAAGAATTCCATCTGAAACAACAGTGCATTATCATGCAGAATTACCTCGTGCTGTCGTATTTGTAGTCATTTTAAAATGTAGGTAGTTAATTGTAACCGTCTATATATACTCAAGAGATCGCTATTAAAAATAAGTCAAAAAAGCATATTTAATAAGACAAAAGACTTTGCAAGTGTTAGAACTGAAATGTGTTTGCCATTAATTATGGAATCATAATGTGCCTTTTGCCACGCTTGTTTTTCAACAGAATCTGACAGTAATTCTGAGTCAGATACAGAAGGGTCTGAGGATGAAGATGATGAAGATGATAAAGATCAAGATGAATCAGATACAGACACTGAGGGAGAAAAATCTCCGCTGAAAGTGAATAAGACTCCATCGTCTGTGAAGAGCTCTTGCATTGGTCCTGCGGCTCACTCCACCCCGCTTAATCTCCAAGTAGCAAAGACCCCGAGCTCTGCACCAGCTGCCTTATGTCCCGAGAGCCAGCCCGCGGTTTTTCTTGGGACAGCACCGGCTGCCCTCGGAACAAGCACACACTGCGGTACCTGAACGTCTGTTACTGTAGCGCGCGTAACGTCCAGCGGCATGTGTTGTAAAAGTAGTTATAAAAATAGTTCAGACTCAATATAAGAAATACATTTTTTACAGTGAGAACAATAATTCCCTGGAACAAGGTCCTCAGGGATGTGGTGGGGTCCCCACCACTGGGGGTTTCTTAAGCTGTGGCTGAACAAGGCGCTGGATCCTCTCATCCAGCTTCCCTTTCCTACGGAAGGCTGGGTCAGATGATCTTCTAAGGTCCCTGTGATCTTGTCACGGGGGCTTGCAGCACATGTTAAACCGAGGCCGCAGATCGCAGGTTCTTGAGACATGAACATTACACTTAGT